>NC_142672.1:3049992-3356242 GCF_964200805.1 Pocillopora damicornis
AATAACAAGTAAAACTTCAGGATGAATGTCTAACCTGCAAATGTGCGTTGTGCTTTAGATTTGATGCAGAGAGCGTCAGTTGCTAAACCAAGTGATTTGAAACGGCCAACTGTCCATGTCACAGAGAAAAAATGTTCGCTTAACTTACCTATGTTAGTGCTGGCGGTTGCATTCATTAACAATTCGAGCCCAATGGGTCAGCAAATCATATATCTGTAGAGAATTTAGCGTCTGATTTCAAACAAACTCGAAGTTCTGCAGTCCACGTTGTCCGCCGTGCCTTCCTGTGAAGTTGTGTGCTGTGCTACACGTGACATGTAACTGAGCAGCGTACTGTCATAACCGTCACGTGACTTGGAGTGGCGTTACTCATGGGGACTCAGAATTTTCTTTGTCCCACGCTCGTGACAAGACGAAAAACATCTTTCTTTATTTCTCTACCGAGCTCAAAACTTACCCTCTCTCTTATTTTTCTATCTACAAACACTACGCTATCGACATTGCTGATCCCAGCAGTATACAGGACGCTTGTCATATGAACTTCGACCTCGCTCACCGTGGTGTCTCTGCGGCTCAGTGGTAGAGCATCGGAGCGCAGAATCCGAAGGTCCGAGGTTCGATTCCTCATAGGCACTCAGAATTTGTCTTTATTCCACGCTCGTGACAAGACGAAAAAAACCTTATCTTCAAATTATCACTTTGCTCGGAAACAGGCGACCAATAAATGAGGACGAGTTGAAAGTTCGAAATCATAACTTCATCAATTTGGTGGTATCTCAAACCGATCATGGACATAAAAAATTGTCACCGTAAAGAGTTTAAAGGCTGACGTTTCCAGCGTTAGGCCTTCGTTCTGACTGAGGGCTAACGCTCTAAACGTTACCCTTTGAACTCTTTACGGTAGCCAATTTACGTTTTCAACTTTTCAACTCAGTTGTTAACACTAAATTACCTGTTATACTCTCCTACTGACCAAGCAGCACAGTTTCTTTGGAAAATAAGCCCCCCCCCCCCCCCGGCTGAAGAAAATAGTCATTTTGAGAACTTCCGATAAACAGCCACTGCAAGTGTGCCCTGGCCGAGTTCGATCTTGACATATCCCTCTCTACACTCTGCTCTGAGTCGTTAGAAAGTGCATGGTCATTACTTTCGTTCTTTTTTTGTCCGACCGAGAACTACACTCAATGCCTGTGAATACATGACTGAACATAACATTACGGCCACTTCCCTTTTACCGGTATATGTCCCTCGTGGAGATATCGCCTATGAAGTTGCGATGATTTCGCAAGCAGAATCGCGGTATTCTACGTTGAACATTGATGGAACAGGATCACGAATAGCTATGAAATAGTCTTTCATTCAGTGACAATGGGGTTAACAACAGTTAACCTCCACTGAAAAGGATTCCTAGGGTGCTCTCCACTATGTGATATGACCTTACTCAGGATACTCAAACGCCGCTTAACACTGCAGGAGACTCGTTGAAGCTTAGCCTACGTGTAGCCGAAGTATCTGTAGCGGATTGAAGGCTCTTTGTATTTTTCTAAAGAGACATAGCTATCCTTGTCGATATTCAGACATGATAACTCGCTTTTGGAATCCTGTTCCAGTGTTATGCTTGATAAACAACGACATGATCGACTAAATCTACCAGGCACACAATCACAGAATTTTGCGGTGGAATCAGTGATAGCATCCCAACCCTCATTCACTGGAAATATACAGTAATGCCATAACAGCTAAGGGAACCCCTTGGACAACTGTTTTGGCTTTATTGGTGGGACAGTTAGACCACTCATAAGCAAGCCTGGCCAAAATCAGTGCGTTGTCTACAATGGTCACAAAAGAGTTCACGGTGTAAAATTCCAATCCGTGGCATTACCAAATGGAATTATTGAAAAAAAGAAGTTCGTGATATTTCGTCCAGTACACAGGAGTAGTCGACCTTAAACATAAACAAAGTAGATTCATCTCCCAGTAAAAAAAAAAAGCTGACAAAACACACTTATCATAAGGTCACCTTTCAACTTTAGAAAAAATAATAACCTGGAGAATACAGGGCAATTTTTCATGGTTTAATAACCAGTTCAGCTGGTTTAATTCACACAGAAAACGAGCCACGAAACTAATATAATAAAGTTGTATAACCTTTTTTAAATTTTCCCTTTCTATAAAAATACAGACTAGTTAATTAAATGCTATCATCCGCTGATGATAAAGCGGCTGAAGCCTCGAAACGTCAAGATATATTTTTCTTTTTTATAAAAGCGCATTGGATTATTTTCACCTTTTTTTCCACCAAGGACTTTCTTCTGCTTTTGTTATTCCCTAAGCTAAGATAAACAAAGAGCTTCCACTTGTGAATTTTGTAAAGTGCGCGATGTAAACAATATATGGAAATAGGATGAAAATCGAGCCCATAAATGAGTGGTTGCCGCAAAAATTCCCCCTAGGGGATTTGCCTAGGTCCGACAATATGACACCTTCCTGATTTAATAACTTTCAGATGAAAATACGTTTTCCTAAATAACTCGGGTGCTTGTAAAGATTTCTTAAATTTTTTTATGGTAACGTTAGGTTGAATGTTTGTAATCAGTTTAGTCAAACAAAAGAAAAATCGATTTTTTCGGCCTCTGAAGGTGGGAAGTAACCTTAAGTCCAGATGAAAAGTCACCATGTAAAATTAATTGTGAAGTGTAAACTGACCAATCAACCTTTTCCTGAATAATTCATTTCTACTTAGAAAAAAATAGTTTCTGACTTAAAATCAAATCGTGTAAGCTCTTGATTTTGTGAAGAAGCTGATGTTTCAAGTATCAGCCCTTCCTGGAAACAAACAATTTGCTTTAACAAGTGGCTTATGGTTAAGACATCAGCTTTTCAAAATCACTTATAGCAATTTTTCCTTCCTCCACCAACATGTAGTTGGTAACCGATTAATCCTCTCCATTTGGAGTCCAGCTGCACTCTAACAATAAGGCCATTGTGTCTTTTAAAGTATTCTCTTATGAGGATTGTAAAGGCTGATCCTGATCCCATTTCATGCACAAATTTTAGAAAAATTCACACACCACCTGTCCTTTAATCAGTGTTGATACCTCACAAATTTAAAAGGCAAAATTATGATCTCAATTCACTTTGCCTATCTGTAAAATTTGCCTGCCACATAGTACTCTTAGGCTCAATTGAGTGTCACATAAACACCTCTTGCAACCCTCTCTTTTGAAGGGGGTGTTACCATAAGGCTGTAATGGTGTGTATGTGGGAGACCTCTACCCAAGTAAAAATGTTCTTTTAGATGGATATTGGCCTTCATTATATAGATGTTGAAGAATGGAACTGAGCAGGTTGGATAACAACTGTGAACTTGAGTAGCATAATTTCAGACAAATTTAATTGAATGAATATCAGTGTAATGGCCTATTTTCATTTGAATAACGGCTCACTTTAATAAAACTTTTCATTTACTTGGATAATCCTCAATTACTTTAGCTATTTTGTATCTCTCTGTTTTACTATTTGTCATATACTTTCACTAGCTACTACTAATATGGAAAACTCACATGTAGTAATAAAAGGTAGTTACCTCTTTGATGTTCTTATAAGGCCTCTTTTTGCTCTCTCTTAAGATTATACCGCAGTTGAACCTGTATTTAGTGGCACTGTATAAGGCAGGTATAAAGCAGGTCTGACCGTATTTCAACAGACAAGGTAGAACAAATCTATTTGAAAACTCTACAAATCTACAGGCTTTCCTGTTAACATTTATGCCACTCATCAGGGATACAAACTATTCTTTCATACTTGTAAACCAATCTATTTACATGTTCAAAAATTTTTACTTAATCCTTTAAGTCCCACTAGTGACCTAGACAGACTTTCTCCTTACACCATAGTACAATATCAAACAAAAAAAGTGATGAGATTAAAGAAAAATACCAATTAGGGGATTGTTGGTTGATCCAATTCCAATTGCCCAAACTAACATCACATGAATTGTATGGCAGACAGTAAGGAGAATTGCTGATGAGACTGTGGGAGTTTAAGGGTTAAGTTGATAATTTGTAGTAAAAGATGACCACCATGGGTGCTGAATCATAATATATTTGTACTGAAAAACCAGTGCCAAATCAAGATAAGACTGTCCATAATAAACAATATAAATAGATACATTTACTGCAAGTAATTTGTATAAAAAAAAGGATAGGTATATGTAATTGTAACACAAAAATATAAATACAAGGAAAAATTACTCTTTTGTTATATTTCTAATGGGGAACATAAAATCTTTCCATCTATTAAAATCTAAGCAAGAAGCAAAACATGCTACGTATATGTTGGTAAACTTTCAACCATGGACAAGTTTAACTCAGCCCAAGGGAATTTTTTTATTTTCTTGTGATATGAGTTTAGGGGTGGCTTCTGATGTGGATGTGAAACTTCACCTCTAATGGACAAATATTATATAATCATAGATTTAAGCAAATGAACTCTCCTGTCATGCTGTAAATAACAATTTAACATAAACAATAGCTTAATTTTTTAATTTCAGTCGCAACACTCTGTCAACATGAACAGCCATTTTCTTTCTTAGCTTGTTTATTCATGTCCTCCCTTTTGAGAGTAAAAGTATTTTCACCCTTTGTAGTGGACTCTTTGTTGGCAAGCAACAACTTTGCAATATCATCAAACATCTCCCTCACTCCTTTGCCAGTCTTGGCAGACACTTTATACAGTTTTTTTATTCCATTGTTCTCACAAAATCTGTGAGCCAACTGTTCATCGACTTGAGAACCTTCTTCTGCCAGGTCAATTTTGTTTCCAACAAGAAATTTTAAAGCCTTCCCTGCATCCTTGTTAACATCTAAGATCCAATTTCGCAGCAGTGTAAGAGAGTACATGTCATCAATGGCGTAGACCAGAATAACAGCTTCAGAATTGTGGTAGTAGTTTGAAGTGAGTGATCTTGTTCTCTCCATTCCAGCAGTGTCCCACACAATGATCTGGCAAATGAAAGAAAATGATGGATCAGTTAGCTGCTTAACTCCTAGAGGTGATCAACATGTAACTTCTCTCCATAATTTCCATTTATTAACCAACAAACAGGTGATGAGAATACGCAAACTCATCAGGTGGAAGTTGTTGTCTTGATCTAATGCCAAATTCTTGTAAGTACAAGGAAATGTCTTACAATAAGACCATAGAATTAACAATCAGATCTTGAGAGTTAAAGGATTAGGACATTATAATTCAAATTTTACATATAACTTTTTCGTTTTTGTTTTCCAGTTCGGGTAAAATTATCATAGAGATTCTTATCCCCTACTTGATCAAGGGATCTTGAATAATATGGTCATCTTCCACTATAGTCATCGTGCTTAGGAGATAGTAACAGAAGGACTTGACTTTAAATGCTGCTAACTAAGAATATTTGCTCATTAGAAACAGCCCCCTTGATAATTGATATATTTTTTAATATCAATCACATCCTAGAGGGTGTGGTGGCTTAAAAGTTGGTGTGCAGAGCTTCAGGTCAAGCACTCCTGTTCAAGAAGTATAAAAGGGTCCTGGCAACCTGTTGGTCAAATCTGACAGAATACTAGGGGTGAAGAGAGGGTAACCTACCAATGGACTGACATCCCTTTCAGGGAGAATAGTAATACCCCTAGTCATTTCCTGCCACGGAAACTGGGATAGGCTAACCTACCAATGGACTGACATCCCTTTCAGGGAGAATAGTAATACCCCTAGTCATTTCCTGCCAAGGAAACTGGGATAGGCTTCCAGAGGATGGGCCACTTGGCTTGCACACAGACTTTACCATTTTGATATTATTCACAACCAGCACAAATGACTTCCTCTCAACCAGATATGATGGGAAAAGGGCGTAGGAGAGGGGGTCCATAGAATTTTTCCATATTATTGAATGGCTCATAGTTGTTCTTACAAATAAAGCAATTACTGATGGGTTTAGTATGCTACCCAACTTTTCCAATGGGAAACTTTCCGATTATTTAGTGGACACCACTATGAAATCATTTATCTATTTCTTTCCTCATTTCTAAAATCGCTTATAATTATATAAATCGATCATACATAAAATAATGTTATCCGAGTTACAGATCTGGATCCTAAACCCAAGTTAGGAAAAACGTTTGAGCACATGTAAATAATTTGAGGTTAGCACCAAAAGGAACGAAGATCTTTACTTGTTTGCGTTTATCAGAGAGAAGCACATACACAAAAAAAGAAGTGAACGAAAAGAAGAGGATCTAGACTATGCCAGGAAAATGAGAGCTTGTACACTAACCTTCAATCGTTTTCCATCGACTTCAATGACCTTGCTCAATTTGTCCAGTCCAAATGTTGGCTCCCTGTAATCTGAGAACTTGTCGATATCATATCTGCGAAATATGGAGGTTTTTCCCACACCAAGATCGCCAGCCAACACGATTTTATATAACGGAACACTTTCTTCGTCACTCATCTTGCTTAGTAATGGCGATACAAGATTTAAATATGGAAACACGATCATTCAAAGAATCTCGGGCTCACACACGTCCTACACGTCCTCTATGGAGGGGTGAGGTAGAGTTTGATGGCTAATGAAAATATTTTTCCCATCAAGTGGAACTTTGAGTTTAAGACTCTGATTTTACTCAAAAACTTTTTTTTAAATTCAAAATTCAGATTCTTTTTTCATTTTAGACAAATCAATCGAAAATGACAGGTGCTTCACACAAATTTTTTTTTCATACTTATGTCACGCAGTATTCCCCTGCATTGCGTGACATATGGAAAAGACTATGCCCACCACCCCTACTGATAAGTGAGTCTTGTCAGGGCAATACGGAGATAAACTGTCATGGCGGCATTGTCTGCAGATAGAGGTCCGCTCTTTAAAGTAATCTTGTTGGGCGAAGCTGGGGTAGGAAAAACAGCGATTTTTCACCGTTCCAAGGATAATATATTTGACGAGCGAAGGAAAACCACAGTGGGGATCGACAGTTTTTCTCTCTACGTGAAGGTTGGCGATCAACAAGTTACGGTATGTATTTAAAACAATAGATCAACAAGATCGATAGTAGTGTATGATGTAATCATACTGAGAAGGAAAATAATGGTCCACTTGCACTGTAGTTTTTCAGTTTTGAAAAATGTCGCGTTAGTAGATAATATTAAGTGCGAGAATCCTATAGCTAGTTTGTAAGATTTACCGACACCTTAGCCTATGACCATCAGCTGATTATTAATGAAAACAAATGTGTCGGTTCATTAATTCTTTCTTAATTCTAATGTTTACAGGGATAATCTGACGTATGGGTAATTTATTAGAAAGATTATAACGGTACCTAATTGGCTGTAAATGACTATGGTATATTTACAATGAAGTCATTCGATTTCGTTTATCACTGCTTTGATTACAGACCGACTTGGACTCCACTTAGTCCTATTATCATTATGTATAACTATCATTATTGGTCAACTGAGCTTGCCAAAATCTAAAACTGTTCCATTTTGTAAAAAAATTGTGTTAATTGTGGCTGATTACTATTATTTTCATGAGCAAATGAAAGTTCAAACCTTTTATTTTCTTTGAGCTTGTGTTAAATAGTCTTAAAACAGGAAGAGGAACATATATGTATGTCAGTCATGCTAAGATATTCTGCAGAAATATAAAGTGTTTTCCAAACCCATCTGACTCACTGTATGGATTCATAAATATTGTTCTCACTTTGTATTTCAAACTTCACTGTGTACCATAAGCACACAGTAATGTAACTGTCAGTTTTAATTATGCCATGGCAATGAAAACAACTGCAACTTGGAGTGCTGATATGTACAAAGAACCACCTTGAGAATAATCCTTCTAATCTTTCAGTCTTATTTCTTTGTTCACAGCTTGGTGTCTGGGACACGGCTGGAGTGGAAAGATTTCGGACGATAACCAATAACTATTACCGTGGGTCTCATGCAGCAATTTTTGTGTACAGTGTGGACGAACCTTCATCATTACACTATTTAGGCCACTGGATACGGGATCTGGAAGAATATTCTCCCAATGCTATAAAGATACTTGTTGGCAATAAAAAAGACCTTAACAGTCAGATATCTAATGAAACAATTGAGATGTTTAACAATGCAAATGATTGCAAACTTAACATGCTCATGTCAGCAAAGACAGGGGAAGGTATTCAAGATGCTTTTAATGCCATTGCTAAGCTGTTAGTACAAAAAGGAATTGACAAAGACTCATCAAACAAAGGTTTGGAGTTAGAGGCCCCTCAACCCATGGTATGGCAGTGGAAAAATGGTTGCTGTTCATGATATTAGAGTCCTAGGCCTCGTCCACATGTATCAGTTTTCATTTGAAAACACAGCTTTTTCTTTACGAATATGGCTTTTATCCACATGTATTTGATGAAAATGGAACTTTTGAAAAGTGCTTTCCAGAGTGGAACTTTTTGAAAATGCTGCTAATTGCTTGTATGTGTGGAAGGAAGAAAATGGAACTTTTCAAAAATGCTGACATCACACTATCAGTTTCAATACACTCTGCACAATATTATAAACTTATTCAAGATGGACGACAGGTGTTTCACTCTCTTGTCTCATTACTTGGGTTTATTTCTCACCAAATTGCCTGTCTTCAAGCAAAGTTATCTGAGATGGCACCAATTTTTTATTTCACAGGCTCATAATAGCAAATTATTATGCCTGAGGGTTATAATTTAAAAGGTATTATTTTCAAGTTGGTTCATCTTATACATGTGTATGATGCCATGTGTGGGCACAAATTGTTTTGAAAATGAGAAAAACGTTGCATTTCAAACAATTACAGATTAGTGTGGATGGGGTTCTCCTAATTAGAGACTAATTAACTTTTTCTTACCTTTAACAAGAAGGTGCATTACAATGCATGAAGCATTCTCTGCAGTTGACAAATTTTCTTCAACTGTAAGGAAACCATAGAGTATTTCTATATAGTATAAAATAGTAAAGAATAGAATGGATATAAGCTGAAAGGAGCACAGATGATTAAGGATTCCTTAACATTGCAAAGTTTATTCTGAAACTATAAACATTTAAAATATTCAACTTAGAGATGAGTTTTCTGAAGAGACTTTTGTCTCAACTTTTTCATAAATTGGTTTGTAACAGCCATGACCAGCCTACTAGCCTTATGCAAACCTACTTTTGAAATTTGTGTTAGATTTAAAGCACACTCTTCCTGGTTTAGACAGTGTGCATACAAGTCAGAGAAATAACAGTAAAAGTTTGTCAGCAAGTTCTGTTCAGCACCAATGTTTTTTTTTTTTTTTTTTCGTGATTTCTTTGGACTTGCATAATGGGTTTGCCTGGTACTGGGTCACCCTAAAAGGGATTTCCCATGGAATCAAATTTTGTTGTTAAATAAAAAGATTTAAACTTAAAATAGGCTGGTTCTGAAGCATTTAATATGTATTATGCTTTAGCACAGCTCATTCCTCTTTAGTACAACCAAAATTTATGTAATTGCAACCATGGATGTCAATGTTTGATTGACAGGCCTAATTTTTTTTCTTCTCTCACTAAAAGCTCATGTTGCTGACAAGATTATTTGTTATTGTAGAGCTTTAATTATAGCATAGGGTAACTGAACTACAACTCTTATAGAGAAGAGTTTTGTTTCCTTTTATTGCAAATATTACCCAAAACAATAATAATTTGAAATTATACCTTTCAAGCTATGTGTATTGATAGCAATAAAACAATAAATCTTATTAAGTGGGATTAAAATGTGAATTTTTGGTTGATGAACCAGCATCTTTCCAAGGTGATAGAAACACTCTTATTTTAACAAACCAGCCTTACTAATATTTCTTCCAATTAATAAAAATGTCATGTTGTTTACTAATGTAAAAATTTTGGAATTCAAAATATTTGTGAATTAAATTTGGGATTCTGTAAGAATATTTTAAAATAAAAGCAATTTTTAGATTGTCATATTAGTGAAATGTTTTAATATTAGATTTGGATTTTTTTATTTTAAAGAGCTAGAGTTTATAATTGTTGGCTTTTCTTCCGTGGAAAGTGAGTTATACCGTAAATCCTAATTGTACATCATCAATGATTGTCATGAAATAAAGTTAGCAATATTTAATGATGTTTTGAGGTCATTTTTAGTGAAACAATTATTACTGTAATTAAATCTGCCTGGTAGTCTTCAGTGTCCACCATCAAAATATATATAATTTTTTCCATAAATGAAGGTATGTATATGTATGAAAAAAAAGGTACAAGTGATAACTAAATAACTTTTAGATTCTTCCTGTCTTCCTGTTTGAAAACAGAAAAGAAATTTAATATTTACTGGATTGAGTAATTTTTTGGCACCAATATGATTAAAGAGAGGTATAGTAAACCATTTGTTAATACAAAGAGTGTTGTTTGAAAGCACACCCTTGCCTCTTCAGTAACCTAACAACCAGTCAGATGGAAAACTGAAACCAGTTGTGACTTAGCTGCTCATGACCTGCCTCCTTGTGACATTTCCTTGTTCTGATGGGTACTTGTGATGACCGGTACTTTGGTTTTGTGACAATCGATTGAAAAGAGCCCAATGTTTGATTTTTTTTTGCATTCAGTAGAACCAGGACAAAGTCTTATTCACATCTCAGTCAAGTATGTTGAGTAGTTAAATTAACCCTTCAACCCTCAGAAGTGACCAAGACAGAACTTCTCCTTACAACATCAATACAATATCAACCAGATATGTGATGAGAATAAAGAAAAATACAAATTTTGGGATAATTAGTAGATACAATACTCAATTCTCTGAACTAACATCATGAGAATCATAGGGTTGACAGAAAGGAGAATTACAAATTTGGTCCGGTAGTTGAAGGGTTAAACTTGACTGCATTGAGAAATAGTGACAGGGAAGTTTTTTCACATAAGTTTTGAAAGTTGTCAAGCATTTCAAAGATTTGTTTTAATTACTTTACTCTGACATTATTTAGGATACTTCTGCTACCTTCTCAACCAAAAAGGTGCAGAATGTACACAAATTGCCACTTCTTCACTAACCTCATTTTCTCCTCCCCACGGTTTGCTGCCATTTACTTTCAATTCTCACTGGCTTGTTTTGAAATTTCCCTTTCCCTCTAACAGTCAGGTTTGACATTGTGAATTAGTTGTTTTAAATGTGCCCTACTAAGTATTGTTGTCAAGTAATAAGCACCAGACAGGAGTGATGGGTGGTACAGGGTTTGTACCTTTTTTCAGGAACAAATTTCAAGGACTATTCCAGTCCTCAGAGTGGTTTTTTAGGGCCCAAATTTCACCTTTGACCCTTTCATTCCCAAGACTTCAACATAAATTCTCCTTATGGTCTATGTACATTTCATATTATGTATATTCTGAAAACTTTATTGCTCAACTAAGCAGATTTCCTGGACTTTCCAAGACCCGTAGTCTTTTTCCAGGACTTTCCAGTCTTGGAAAATGTCAAAATAAAATTCCACAGCTTTCCAGGTTTTCCAAGACCCATACAAACCCTGGTGGTACAGTCTATAATGGTCAACCATAAGATCAACAACATAAAAGACAACAACAACATTGTTTTCTCTTTCCAGCGTTTATCAAGGTATTATGTATACAAAATAAAAGATGAAAGATACAAGATGAAAATGATTTCTGTTCTATAAATTGTTTCTTTTTATAGTAAAATTTCACATAAACAGAACACAATGAAAGTAAATCCTGGCATAACTTGTAGTGAATTACAATAAAAACAAATTTAAAGGTTGAAAATGCATGTCCTTCAAACAAATATTCATAAAACTGAATATTTCTTTTGTTTTTGCTTTTGAATTTTTATGTTTTTTGCACTGTTTATTTCTTTAATACACCTTCACCACCAGTTATATGTACAAAACCCTCTAGTGAAAATACTTATAGATTCTAATCTCTGATATGATGCTCAAGGCTGTTTTTCTATTCAACATGAATCCCAGGTTGAGTACCAAATTAAGCCTCAAATCCCTTAGAGTGACCAGCATCCAATTTCTCCTCACTGTATCACTACTGAATCAGATAGCAATGCCATAATTGTCCTACTCAGTACTACTACTAGGAAATGTATAGAGAACAGTATATGGAGAAATTGTATACTGATGTTAAGACAAACTAATGTTAAGGCAAAAAGGGTTATACATCTGAGAACTGACAAAATCTGCCAGAAAAATCCAATTGCTTTCTTGCACTGCATGGACAATTGTTCATTCATGACTGTAAATATATGAAAATCATCTGTGAATTACAGTTGGAGAAACGAGTAAGGTAGCCATCTTAGAGTGCTGCACTGTGGTATTGTGGAGGTAATGAGTTCAAATCCTCTATAGTCCTCAATTTTTTTCAGGCCTTATTTTCACTACTTCTTAAGTAGTGTTCATAACTGCAAGGATCACTTCCATATTCATTTGTTCATCCATATTGTAGGAGACATACTTGGATTTTTAATTAAAAAATGTACAGTCATGTAATTGCACAAGAGTAGTGTAAAGTAACAAAAAAAATTCTCTCTTTCTAAAGAAATAGTTCAGACCATTGAGATTTAGCTGAGAGATCTGTACTGAAGCAACCACAGAATTCTTCAATGAACAACATTTTCACCAATAATTTTGTCTACAAAGTTTGCTATTGTTTTAATGATGGCAGCATTTCTTTTTCCTACGAGGTACCTGTTTCTCTTCTATATTCAACTGTATAACTTCCAATGACCCATTATTGCAATGAGTGCTGGAGCTGTTAAAGCTTGCACCTCCACCACGTGGAGTACGGCGACCTATTGATTTCATGGGTGTGGCTTTCCGGAACAAATGCCGAGCCACTGATTGTACCATTTCCTGGATACCATCACCAGTTAAAGCAGAAGTTCTAAATGTAAGTGTGAAAGGATTGTTTGGAAAACACTCACTGATGTCATCTGCACTGACAGTTTCTGTCATGTCAATTTTGTTTGTAATCAAAATAAAGCAAGCTCCCTGTGCATTAATTTTGGCAAATTGTAGCAGGTCAGCTACTTGGCTGAGAGAATCCCTATCATCTGCACTGTACACAAACAGAACAGCTTGGCTCAACAAGAACTGAGACCTTGTTAACTGGGCATATTCTTCGAGTCCAACAGTGTCCCATAGATTAAACTGGAAATTGAAAAAAAAAAGAACACATATTTTGACATGTTGTACAAGTTTATCATTGCTTGGGGTGCTGGTGCAGGCTATTTGAATCAACAACCTATGCGAGCAGAAAGAATTGAGGTTAATTGTATTTGTTGGTAATATAACCAAGAGGGAATGTGGATAGTTGTGTCTGCTGGTGTAAATGCTGATACTGTACAGTGTGCCTGATGCCAATGCTCCAAATGAAAGCCATGGTCCCATACATCCCTCCTCTAAAAGAATTCAATAGAGGTATTTCCTTCATAGTACTCAAAGAGGTTGGCAAAGGGTTGATGTGTCATGCATAATTAAGACAAAAATTAATTAATATGATGCATTAATGTTACAGAAAGATGAGGAAAGGTGAGATATAAAGTTTTCCTGTAATAAACAACCAAGATGGGTGAAATACTGTTTGTATATGTGACATGTGAATTTTTCTCAGATTCATCATGATACCCCTTTGCTCCCCTCTCCAAATATCAAATTGTTTTGTTGACTTTGATTTGGCACTCATTCATGCCAATCTTTTTCTTTAAATTTGTTATTTTTGAGTTGATTGTGACAGGGAATTGTCAGCCAATCATGACAAGGCATCTTCCTTTAAAATAGTAGCAGACTACTATACAATATTTAAAACAATAAATTAAAGTGATGAATGAAGGGGTGACACTAACCGATTTTTGTGTACACCCCTTGCCAATTTAATTTTCCCCTTTTCCCTTCATGCTTTCACTCCTAAGATCTCAAAAGTAATTTTCCTTACTGTGTGCCATCCAATCTTAGGATGATAGCTCAGAGAATTTGGGATTGGATCAACTATTAATTGCCTAATTGATATTTTTCTTTATTCTCATCACTTTTCGACTTGATATCGTATTGACATTGTAAGGAGAAACTATGTCTTGGTCACTTATGGGAGTTACAGGTTAAAACAACTGAAATTTTGTTTTCCCTCCTGAACTTAATGCTTTGTTCCTAATGTAGGCAAGATCAGAAATGGCAAGGGGGGCAAGGTATGAGGAGAGGGTGGAACATTTTACTTTGGATTTAGAGAAACAAATATCTGTTTTTGTAATGAAAGTTTTTTCAGCCAAGTGTGTTAACTTCTTTTATTACAAATGTACTTGGGGTATGGTCATTCAGTATTGGGGGGGTGGGTGAACCAGAGCAACTGGAAAGGAGTCATGTTTTTTTGGTGTGCCTGAAAATGAGAGGCTACATAAAATTCTGAAACCATTTCTGAACAGTCATGTTTTCTGTGTGTTCTATTTTCCTTTCTACAAAAGCAGAAAACACTGGAGGGACCAACAAAACCCCACTCTAAGAGGGGGGAGCAGGCATTATGAAACTGCACCAGCCAATCCACCTTTTCGTTCCCATAACAAATGACCCATCCATTATTTTTAGTTCAAAGGCAAATGAAAAATTAAAGAACTTTTCAAAACCAATTTTAGCTAGAACATACAAGATAATGACTAATTTTCCTTGGTAGAGCCATACCTGAACTGTGTTATCACTGTCATCTATTTTAACTATCACTTGACGCTCGTGATTCATCATTGTCTTTTGAACAGCTTTTCCACTTTTCAGTGTGCCTTTTGATCCACACATTCGCTGAAAAATGGAAGTCTTTCCTACTCCGGTCTTGCCACATAGTACTACTTTGTAAGTGTTGACCATAGCAGACTCTACACTCCAACATAAAATTTTCTCACCAATAGGACTGAGATGAACTGATCAAGTAGCCTGACTGCAAAACAAATCTTCTTGGAAGTGCATGTACCACCTAAGTTTAGGTCATCTTTGCTACAAAAAGAAATTCAATCAATCTGTCACTAATGAACCCTTCAGAACTTTTGCATAAATTGTAACAACACTAATGAGGTATCTGGGGGTTTTCCCTGATTCCAAGTTCACCCCTTAATTTAAACAAGTTTGTCCCAACCTTTATCAGTCTGTCCCTGAATCTTTCAACTTGTTTCCTTGTATGTTTATTGAAACTTAATATGATGTATTAAGGAGAAAACAGGCAAAGGTAGGAGTAATTTGTCTTACTATCAAGGGCACAACATGCAAAGATGGTAAGGGATGACATTGTAATTGGGCAAAACCTCCATAAATCCATTTATAAAGGAAAAATAAAGCAGAGTAAGTAAAAATGAAATATTCCCAGCATAAGTATACTAAAAATCTTTTTAAATAAACACAATGACAAAAACATAACATGTTGCGTTGTTGTCAAACATAGCAATCAATGGAGATTGTTTATTAAGTTTTCATTTTTTAAACCCCCTCAAGCGACTAATCTCTTCTATTCAAATTAATTAAGAGAATTTGGTATTTCATCAGTTTAATATTGTCTAGCTGTGAACATATTTTCCAGTGGCTGATAACAAATTAATAAAGCCTGGAGAAATGAAATGCCAATCATGCATTTAATGGAGGTAAATAGCTTAAATTCCACTCCCTTTGCTTAACCCATGATCTGATAGTTAATTCTCCCCTCTAGCTGTTAAACATTTCCTTGCAAATCAGTTACAAGAGTTTTGTGTTAGACCAAGATAACACTTCTACCTGATAAGTTTGAGTATTATCATTACCTGTTTACTGGATAAAGCATGAATATTATAGCTAGAATTCTAAAAATTTTTTTAAAAGATTCAAATAATTATCTTCCTCTGAAGGAGTTAAGAATCGGTTTCAAATCTCTGTCTTTAAGGAGAGAGGGTGATGATAGTGTGTCCATGCTGAGACACGTTGGGTATGTATAAAAAATTTATTCAGTTCAGAAATGACCGAAGAGTACCCTGTCATTCCTCCCACATACTGATTACTTTAAACATCTCCTCTAAGCTCTTCCTAATTAATCTTCTGCCAGAGGTTGCCTTGGCCAAATTGCACAATGAAAATACTCCGAAGCATAATGCTTATATTACATTTAATTTATTTAATAAATAAAGATTCATTCCAATTAATGATCAGACCACGATTCGTCTGTCACAAGACTAGCGTGGCCACAAGAGTATGTCAAACCTCTATGAGCTCGAACCATTGGTTGGACATAAAATGCGGCTGGAATGCACCAAAAGTTCCACAATCGCATGCTCAGTGCCAGAAATTGTAACTTCCCAGCGTTAAATATCAAGTTTTTACGTCACGCGAAGGAAGACATTTTTCACACAACATTACACAAAAGAACGGCAAAATCGCTTGGATTTCGCGTGCTCGTCACCCCTTAGTCGAGGAGCTTATTTCTTTTTTGATATAATAAATAGTAACTCACCGACCTATCAGTAATTTAATCGTCTGATCTTCCTTCCCAGATGTAAAGGTTAGTACAAGGTCTGATCAAGCTTAGCATCCTTGCCGTTTTCTAAGTCATCAGAGCGATAGACTGGGAACGAATATTCTTTGTTTTGCAATATGGCAGAAATTACTACACGCTTCGAAGTGAATATCTATCGTTTTCATAATCGAGAGTTACCAAATTCTCACTAGAAAATCTGGATATGGCTGAAGGCGGCAGTGAGAAACTAGATGTGTACAAGGTTTCTTTATGTGGAATGAGTGGAGTTGGTAAAACGTCCATATTTCATCGAGTTCTTGGAAATGGATTCAAGGAGAATACCTTGGAATTTAAACACTTGCCAGAAAGCAAGGTCGAAGTCCAAGTTAAAGAGAAAACTATCATAGTAAGAAATAAATCAAAGTGTAGGAATAGGAGGCAATGATCGGTTCTAGTGATCGCCGTATCGTTTTGCGCAAGGGAAGATGATACTTCATATCTTCTTTGAGTTAAAACATGCATGTCTGTGGTGAAGTTAGAGAAAGGGTGGATACGAATACGATTTTTTTGCATGTGGTAATGTCTTTTTAATCACAGAAGGGGTAGAGTTCAGAACACATGACCAAATTATTTTTAAGGTACATATGTTGAGGTAGCTCTCAAGTTGTCGAAACACTTAACCCTTTCACTCCCACAAGTGACCAAGACAGAATTTCTCCTTACAATATCAATACAATATCAAGCAGGTAGGTGATAAGAATAGAGAAGAATATCAATCATGGGATAATTAGTTGATCCAATACCAAATTCTCTGAACTAACATCATAGGAATTGTATGGCAGATAGTAAAGAGAATTACTAAATAGATCTTGGGAGTGAAAGGGTTAATGATAAATCTTACATACAAATCTCTTGCCTAGCTATTCTGTCATTGAGTAACATAGCTAATTGGAAGGCTGAATGTGGAGAAATGACTCTTGTGGGTGAGGTGCAAAGGAAGAAATTGCAGAAAAGAAGTCTGAAAAAAATTCAGGCTTTGATGAAAGTCAAACCCCTGCCTCCCTGATATTAGTTGGGTTTAGTTCTAACAAATGAGCTGTGCAGCCTGATAGCAAGGCACATTTTTTGGGGTTGTTTTTTCATGTAAAGGAATCTCATCATGATTAAATTAAATAAATTTGTTGTTAGCCTTTCCCTATCTTACCTCTCCAAAGAAACTTTAGACAACAGAACATTTGTTTTGAATTAATTTCAATTTGTGAAGGGTAATTTTGTTTCTTGTTTAACTGATTTGTTAGATTCACCTGTGGGACACAGCTGGAATGGAGAGACATAAGGCTTTGACTAGACCGCACTACCAGGGAAGTCATGCTGTGCTCTTGGTTTATGACTGTGATGAAACAGAATCCTTAAGTCAAATTGAGAGCTACTACAAAGATGCTAAAAAGCATACTAATGGTGCTGCCATGGTATTAGTACGGAACAAGATTGATCAAGAGTGTTGTAGTGTAGAAAAAGAAGATGCTGAAAAAATACTTTGTAATCACATAGAGAAAGGCTTCCCTCATTGCAAATTTCAACATAAGGCTGAAACATCTGCAAAGGCAGATACTGGAATTAGAGAGCTTATACAGTCAGTAGCAGAATATTTGGTACAAAATGCAGAACCTAGTAATCTGCAGAACCCTTTGCAGAATGAATTTGAAAAGGTAAAGCAGAGGAACACAAAACAAAATCCTGCACCATCAAGTCGTTGCTGTTAGTTATTACACATGAAATATATATGTGTTGTTAACCAAGTGTAGAGTCAATATGGCTGGATTTTGGCAAATTGTTTTTGCACAAGGCCAATTCCCTGTCATCTGACTTAAAAAAGCTCTTTTGATGACGGATTTATCTTTCTATTGTTCAAAAGAATTGCAATATAACTTGTAATGAAACTTTTAGTGTTTTTTATCATCCTTAACATGCATTTTAAGATTCCCAAGCAGTAAGACCTACTGGAAAAGATATATCTTGTAAAAATAGGAGTTTTTCAGCTTTTACAGATTATGTAAATAGGCCACCAAATTCTTTTCTTGGTGATCATAGTGGTTAACCTAAGCCCTTTCTGCCTGCTCTGGTAGCCAATTAGGGAACAGAATTCAAAGAGCCAGCCTTTTTATTAATTTATTAGGCAATGTGCAAAGCTTTTGACAGTTAGGAAAGGTTAATAATAGTCAGCAATCATTTCAATCAGAAAGATGCCTTCTATTTTGATTGCAGTGGTCACAGGAACACCAAAAATTGAGACAGACTTCCCCTCTGGTTTCCATGTGATTGCTGGGATTGTCTTGCCATTTTCAGTGTTCTCATTGACTACAAAGATCCTAAAAAAAGAGGCAGAAAGATTTGAAATGCCCCAGTTGCACACAAATATGCATTTATTAGACAAATGTAATTTTACCAAGATAATGTCCTAACATGAAAAATAATGTGCTACATGCAATGTATGAGATATTGTGATAAACTTCAAATGGGACTGTGTTTTACTCTGTTTAGGAAGAATTTAAATGAAATAAACTTTACAACAGTGTTTCCCCACTTAAAGAAAAGCCACTTTCTTGTGATACAATATGAGATTACATTTGTTGTTACAACTGGGAATATAAGACAATTTGAAAAAAAAGAATCCACCTTTTTATCAGAAGTCACTTGCCTTTTTCAGGGGTTTCAAAACAAGCTGGCAACTGCTGGAGTTCTGCCAGCTCTTTGATAATATGTCACTGGTTATTCAGGTAAAAATAATTACCTTTTGGCCCTTACTCAACTGTTTACTGTGACCTGCTTTTGCAGAAGCTGACGCCTTCTTCAAAACATTTTGAAACCCTTGATTTTCTTCTGTGAATCTCTTTGTATCATAATGGTAACTTTTGATCATGTGCAAAAAGTGGATAAAAACAAGTTTTGTAAATCAAATTGCACACTTGGGTACATTTGAAATAGCAGCATGCAATGTTTAATTCTGAGGTAACTCCTCAAACCACACAAAGGGAACATTGGAACTTACATTTTTTCACAAGAAATGTCCTGATGTTTAGTCACAAAACAGCCTCTTTCATACACAGAGTGTGCAATAAAAGATCTTCCAGTTCACCCAAAAGCCAACCGACTCAAGCAGAACTATAAAATGTAGTAGTTTCTCAGTCTCTAATCTCTCTCAACTCCTCCATGTAATGCTTCAAAATAACCAAACCAGCTGAGCAAGCTGACCATCACAAACTGAACAGCTGTAAAAAAGTTTATTGCAAAATGAAAGTTCATCCAAATTCCAAAGCATTTGCACTCATTAACCTTCAAACCCCTAAGGACGACTACCTTCTAATTTCTGGTAATGTGCTCCACTTCTAATTTTTCCTTTCAGTATCACCCCTCAATAACACTTTAACCTTTTAGGAGGCAAGCGTGGCCTAGTGGTTAGGGCGCTGCACTTGTAAGCCGAAGGTCCCGGGTTCAAGTCCTCCTCCCTGCCACTGGATGGATTTGTCTCCGGTGGCCCCGAATTCAACTCCTGCACGCTTTGTAAATAGCCAACTGGTCTGCCTCCTACCAGTTGGGGTTTTTAACGAGTTTCTGTTCATTTACGATATTTGTTTCCTTATTTACAGTGTCCCCAATTAGCACAGCAGTGCTAAAATACACTGACACTTAAATAAAGTTATTATTATTATTATTATTTACACCTAACATCATTATGCATATTCTCCACACTGTTCTCTATACATTTACTAAGTTGCTAATGACGAGAATTTGTTTAACAATCAAGAGCTTTTTTAGTTAGTGATCATTTTCTTTATTCTCATTACCTTAATATGTGGTGATACATCCTGGATAAATTAGATGCTTATCAGTCTAAGGGTGTAAAGGGCTAAGGTAATGAGAATGAAGGAAATGATCACTGACTGAAGAACCTCTTGATTGTTATACAAATTCTCCTTGTCAATACCTTGCAAAATGTAGGGTTGACTATGGAGAATATGCATACTGATGTTAGGGTGTGAAAGGTTAACCTTTAAATTTGCACTGCACTTAGCTTTACACCTGACGACAAAATAAAAACTAAAAGTAATTATTAAATGCTATTAGTAATGGCCACACACTCATATTTTGGTTCTCACTGATTTATTTACAATAAATTGTTATCTTGTCTTCTTTTAACTATAACAGACAAAACATACTCAGAGAAACCTCAGAGGGAGGATAACATGTTCACATACAAACCAATTAGAGCAAATTGCACTTTTTTTCAAAGCCTGGAATTACATATCAGTAGTATAGAGACCCTTCATCTTTAACTTCTCTCTGGCTTGTCTCCCTGTGGAAGTTGACTTTGTTGTGCAGCTTCAATCTCTTCCCTGTGTGCAGGGAAATTTTCCCAAGGTGTCTGGAAGTCAAACCTGCGGAATTCTTGAGCCATTTCCACTGGTTCACAAACAACACGCTTAAGTTCATCATCATACCTCACCTGAAATATAAATAGAAAATATATCATGTAAACCCTACATGGGTGGATAGGTAAAGTCTCTACTGGAGCCTCATGGCTCACCCAGCTAGAGCTTATCCCAGTTTCCTTAGCATGAAGTGACTAGCAGTACCTCTTCTCCCCCTGGATGGGATGCTTGTCTATCACAAGGTTACCCCCAGCATTTTATCAGGCTTTTCTGACAGTTAGCCAGTTCCCATTTATACTCCAGGGTGGAGAGAGGTACTGTGAGAGAGAGAGAGTAGTGTTTTGTCCACAAACACAACACAAGGACTCAGCAAGGTTTTAAACTAGGACCTATTTACCCCCCCCCCCCACCCATCCAGCCAATCAATCACATGCTGTATGCTGTATGCTGTATGCTGTATGCTGTATGCTGTATGCTGTATGCTGTATGCTGTATGCTGTGTCTACCCACAACCTCAAGAAGAACTTGATAGCAGTTCTGATATAATAACCTAGAACCTTGTACAAGGCATGTAGGTCACAAATGATATTAATCTTAGCTTTGCTGTAGGAGCATCCAGTTTTGTGAACTGGAAAAGTCTGAGATTTAAATTTCCTTGATTCAACATTTTCACACACTTGTCAAAAATTACTCACTATTATAAACCTATGTGGTACATAAATAAAGCCTATCACTACCTCCACATAGCCAGTTAAGGGAAAGTCCTTTCTAAATGGATGTCCTTCAAATCCATAGTCTGTTAAGATTCTTCGTAAGTCTGGATGATCAGCAAAGAATACACCATACATGTCCCAAATCTGCCATAAAAAAGAGTTTGTAAAAGTCTGAATTTCATGATGAGCCTGTTACCAATGCTGATACAAATGAACAGATGCCTTTCTAGAATATCTCAAACATTTGGGATTCACATAAGACAAAAACTACTACCAAACCTGAATTTAAATGTTCATTTGTGACACACATTTAGCCCTAAAGTTTTTCAAAGTCATCAAGAATGTTATGCATAAAGACATAAGGCAATTTCAAGTTTGGAACCCTTCTGATAAAGAAAAGTGTTAAATTTTATTCTCAGAAAGAAAAGGAAGACTCTTGAAAAAATCAAATTGTGCTGTGACCAAAACATAACAGATCTACCTATAACTTTTCTTTTGGTTTCAATTCACAAGATACATCAATACTTTGCACTTAAAATTGTCATAAAAGAATATCTTTTTGCAGATCCAATGTATTAATGCAGAATGGCTGCTTTTGGCTTTGGTATTAGACCATGTACACCTTATTAAATTATAGGATTAGCTCAATGATCAGCTCAATGCTGATGCAGTACTTTCATGTAATTATACTTACCTCTCTTTCATACCAGTTTGCCACCTTAAACACAGGGTTAGCAGAGTCAATTGCCGTTAGTTCATCAGTGTAAGTTTTGACACGGATCCTTGAGTTGTATCTCAGGGACAGCAAATTGTACACAATCTGTGCAAGATCAAAAAGGAGATTAAACTTAAAAGATTTCTTATAATGAGAAATCCATCACTATAACTAAGCTTGTTTTTAAGATACACTTTGAAGTCACAAGGGCCCACTTCAATCAATTAATTTCACTACTCTTTAATATGCATGTGAAGAAGAAGTAAATTCCAAATGCTGAGGGAATATAAAAGACATGGAATACTCCTAGGAAAAAGGTTCACATGAAGGCAAAAAAAAAAAAGAAACACTGCAAAAAAGGGCATGAAACTTGATATGTAAAGGTTGGGGTAATTTACATTAAGTGCAAAAGTAATGGCGTAAAAATCATGCATGGAAATGAAAAAAAGACCAAGTGCAAATTAATGGGTGTGGAAATATAAGACCTAATTGGAGAAATCAGAAAAATTCCACATTCACCACAACACACTGAAACCTCTAGGAACTTCCTATAGTTTTCACATGTGAAGTTATCATTCACCTTTAAGTTTAAGATGTATGCTGCTTACTTGTTAGACATCTTGATTTACAAAAGATGTGTGAAACTGGACAAGAAAGAAACTAATTGGAACAGTACCTTTGAATTTTTTTTACTCAGATACAATGAAATTTAAATACACATGTAACTTACTTAAACTTCAGTAAACCTGTGTAAAATGGAAAAAGAAGCTTCTAGCTCATAAAGTCTTAACTCTAAGGTTAACTTTGTATTGTACCTCAAATCTAAAAGGCTTTCCTAATTTATCCACAACTGTTTGGTCGGCAAGAGACTTGTATTGTGCATTGGTGTGGTCTTTGAGGAATGTCAGAACAGGGATGATTCCTTCAGGAGCAATGAGTAATTCTAGTTCTTTGGTTTGTGTCATTTGAACTTGCTGGATGTACTTAGGCAGAATGCTGGCCACATATTGTCCAAACTCTAACAGCTGAGCTACTGTTGCATCTTCTGTTCGGTGAACAAGATGACAGCAATTAAACAACTTAAGTCATCAAAAGCTTTAATTTAATGTGCTGAGGCCTGTTTCTCGAAGTTTCTGGTAAGTTAACGGACCCATAAAGCTGTTCAATTTCCATTGATAATAGGTTTTCAAAAGTTTTGAAAATTGTACAATAAAACTATTAGCTAAAGAAACAAAATGGACTGGTTAGGGTCCCAGACCTGCTTCTCTATACTTTAAATTTTGATTTGAAAATATAGCTTTGGGCCCAGGACTTTCAAGAAACAGGTCCCTGAGCTCCAAATGAAAACATCCAGTGAGTACAACTTCCTTGAAAATTGTTCTTTTCTTAGCCAATATACTTTACTGAAAGGAACCCTCTCTAAACGTGCAAAAAAGTGTTGTTCTAACAACACTTTGTTGACAATTTAAAAATTGTCAAAAATTACAGACATATTTGGGAATGAAGTATTTAGTGTAATAAGAAATCTAAACAGATATTGGCAGTCTAAGACTGCAATTTTGTGCTTGCTGCTATGCCAAATTATGCAGCACATTACTGTTAACACTATTATCAGCATAATTCCCTTTGAACTACTAATCTCCTTGTTTTTGTGATCCTTACTTTTTAATGCATTAATAGACACCCTGGATGCAAAGAAGATATTTTATAATCTTCATCAATATATACCACGCAGGTTGATAGTGCTCTTTGCCAGCACTGATTGGCTGGTTTGGAAGTGATTAGCAAGAACTATTCACCTCTGAGCTGCTGAAGAGACGACATCATGAATCAATAATTTAATTTTTCTGACCATTTTTAGGTATATTGACTAAAATGAACAAATTTGTTGGGTTTTTATGAGATATACACCAAAGCAATTATTCATCTCAGTGTCAGAGAAAGTGGTAGATATTGACCTAACTACTTTGTGCCTCAGTATTGCAGAAGCATGAAGCAGTTAGGTTAATATCTCCCCACTTGCTTAACAATTATTGTCAATCATTCAACATGTTCTAAATATCAAAAGTTGATCACCAGTAGAGCATGATTTCTACAATTCAGCCAGTTAAAAACACTTTTGCTGACAAGAATTATAGAGCAGGGACCAATCTCATTGTAACCAACTACTGCAGCCCTTTTGCAAATGCAAAACCCAAATAGTTGTTGCTAATAAGTGAAGCATTTGCACTAACTGTACTTAAATTGGCTATAATTTCATATACTCAGTTGTGAAACTATAATCCACAGAGGTTGCATTAAACTTATGGTGGAGTTAAACTCTTTATTAAAATTGGTGATGAATCAAATCAGCCAGTTTAATTAATGAGGGTTGATAACGTTAGAGTTCATCCAAACCAAGTGAGATATGCAGAGATTCCAACCCTCCCGATTTGATCGGGAGTCTCCCGATTTGATGTCTTGCCTCCCACTCTCCCGATTTTTACCAAATTCTCCCGATTTATCATAAAATTCTGAAAACTAGGGGAAAATTGCTAATCTTTAGAATTTTTGGCGATCTGTCACTGTGAAACACTCATTTTATACTTACTTTCTTTGCGAAGAGCATTATGGTACGTTATAACTCAGGCCAGAATGATGTCAAAATTCAGGAAATGGCACTTGAGAGCACCTAAATTTGCAAAATTTCCCGGGGGCATGCCCCCTGACCCCCCTAGAAGCTCGCGCCTTTGGCACTAATAATTACTCCCTATTTTCCATTACATGGGGTTGGAATCTCTGGATATGGCATCTGACCAAGGCCTAAACACAATAAATGTACATTTTCCTACCTTTCAATGCCACTTCACTGGAGAGTTTCTGTGACTGCTGTGTGAAAATAGCAGCAGCGACAGAGGGCTTGCAGCATTTGTATTGATCTAGGAAAATTGCATAATAAGAGACAAATTAAAATTGTGTGAATAAATCTGTATCGAATTCAAACCAATCTGTTTACATTCATAAACGTGTAAAATCCCTTTCTAGAATTCATCCACCAAATTAACGGCTTGGAATCACGCAAAAATGACAGATGATTATATAAATACTAACACTGTTTCATTCGGGCTTATGTCCCGGGTGACAAAAACAAGTCAGCGAAATATTTTTGTAACACAAACGAGACGACACGAGAAAAAACACCACTGAGGGCTAAAATAGATCAGAATATCACTATTAAAATAGGTTGACGAGAATACATACTTTTCAGAAGTACCCTTGGACCTGCAATAGCGCCCAACCTCAGCAAGGAGCGAACACTAACAGCCGCCATTTTGAAAGCCAACCTAATACTATTGTAAGCGGCTGCTCAGAGTGTTAAGCCGCTGTTTGTTTCTTGCGTGCGGGCGCGAATAGTGCGAGAGATCGCGCGCGGCCTTGCCCTCTGTCAACATCACAAAGAGCGAATCCTTGTCACGGCTGTCTTTGGACCTTCTCCAGTTGGTAGAGAAAGATCACTCATTTTACTGCCTTAGCTTCCGCATCTGCAGAAATCCGCTGAATTTTCACTCCAATCGCTGTGAAATGTTTACCGAGGAATGGGTCAGGAGACTAGACCAACGCGGGTAAAGGGGATCGGAATATCGCTCATAACTGGCTCTCAGTCAGAGGAGATGAGCAGAAAAAGCGGGCGAGAGAAAATTGGCAGGAATCTGGAAAGTGACTACAACGGACCATAGGGCTGGGGGTGGGAAAGTCCTTCCTCTTACCCTCCCCCGCTTCTCTCCCTTTTTCACTTATTTCTATGGACTGATTGCCTTACACAGGTTAGTGTAAATATTGTTCTACAATGTGAAAGACAAAGAGAATATAACTTCTGAAGAAAGAAGAGAAGAGGGGTTGGGGGGTTACGACCACCTCGGCCTCCCAAGATTGTTTATTTAGCCTCTGAGTCTCTCTGTTAACATTGTTTATTTGGTCATCAACAAACACCTTATTTACTCCAATACTACGTACCTTCGACAAAACTACCACATCAAATCACATCAATTTACATGTTTTACTTATGACAATGACTTAGCATCTGAAGCATCAACCATGTCCTCTAAAAATGACTTAAAAGCTTAAACTGTATTTTTCTACTGTATACCAAGCTGTCTCGGCAAAGATAGTAAATGTATACTTATAACTCATTCCTTACTTGCTGAACAAAAATTTTTAGTTTCTAGATTTCTTCTGTCATGGTCGGGGCCGTTTCTGCAAATGATACAATTAGCACATTAACTTTAAGTTACTGAGCTTGTTTACTTCTTTAGTTATTGTTGTTAAATTTTTTTGTACCATGCAGTTATAACCGGCGACGAAAGGCCACCCTATTTGTAAATAACTCAGGGAATTAATCAACATATCAGTATCAGAGGGTTTTGGAGAAAAAAAAAACAACAAAAAAGACACAGCTTTTAGCAAATACTAACTGGAGTTCAAAACATTTTAGATTGAAACAAGCAAGTATAGAAAAAAATATATTAAAACCTTTAACTCTCAAGATTGATTCATTTTTTTCTCCAGTCTGGTTGCTACACATTTGCTTGTAAATTAGTAATGAGAATTTGCAGTTAAAATCAAGATTCTAACTTCTACCTGACAAGTCTGAGTATTCCCATTACCTGTTTGCTGGATATTGTATTGGCATTGTAGGGAGAAGTTACTTGTTAATCACTTCTGAGAGTTGTAGGGTTACTTCTTTATAAAACTTGTCTTTTTATTTTTTACAAAAAAAAAAATAAATAAATAACTTTATTTAAGTGTCAGTGTATTTTAGCACTGCTGTGCTAATTGGGGACACTGTAAATAAGGAAACAAATATCGTAAATGAACAGAAACTCGTTAAAAACCCCAACTGGTTGGAGGCAGACCAGTTGGCTATTTACAAAGCGTGCAGGAGTTGAATTCGGGGCCGCCGAAGACAAATCCATCCAGTGGCAGGGAGGAGGACTTGAACCCGGGACCTCCGGCTTACAAGTGCAGCGTCCTAACCACTAGGCCACGCTCGCCTCCTCAGAGAGAGAGAAAGAGAGTTTAAACTTAATGAAGCGATTTTCAATTTTCATGTTTACAGTAGTCTAAAGTTGCTGTATTTTGATTCATAATCATCTCCTGTATAGAGCAATTTGCAATTGAGAGCTAAAAGTAATTCGGGATTACATTGGCGTTGTTCATCCTCGCTCTTTGATTGGTTTAAAAATCTCGCGCTAACCTCGCAACGACAAATCAGAAGGGAAATGAAAGCCATCTGCGGCTATGCCACATTTTTACAGGTCGTTTTTTCACCCTTATTTTTCATTGCTTACAGATGGCTTATTTTTCTCGACATTTGCATATGCGATTGCTTTGGCGTTTGTCCTATAGTGTTCAACTGAAAATCTCTCATTACCTAACGTTAACACAGGTGCCGAGTCCTCGAATGATGGTTCTACTAACCGCGGCAAGTCAGTCGCTTGAACAAGTCGCGCATCCTGGTCTTATAATATGGATTCATGACAGCATACAGCAATGGATTCACCGCTGACCCAATAACCCCAATAGCAGATGAACAGCCGTGAAGGTTGAAATAAAGCTCTGTGTAGGTACCAAAGATTCCGGCAAGTTGAACGAGGAGGAACGGAGTCCAGAAAGCAGTGTACACGATTGCTATCCAGAAGCACAACTTGGTTGTATGTCGCTCGTCCGCCGATCCATTCACTCCTTCAAGGTGGGTTCGCAGGGTTAAAAATATCTGCAGGTAGATCATGGCTGTAAAGGCAATAGACAGGCCGTACAGGGTCGCCGAGTACCCGAGGAACACCTGCGCATAGGTATCCAGACGCTGGTTAATCAGCAAGCAGCGGTAAAGTTTTGGTGTCGGGTCGCCATTCGTGAACTCATTTCGGGCCATGAGGACCATAAAAACAGCGGACGAGATGCACAGGATCCAGAATATGGACACCATCAGGCGTGCTTGCACCAGAGAGAGCCTGGGATTTTGTGGTCGCAACATGACGTCTTTTCGATGGTAAGCCAACAATGGGAAAACAAAATACATCAAGGAAATGCTGAACATGGAGAGAAACAGGCTGATTTCGCAAACCGGTGTGTATGCTATAAGCTCAGCCTTGGCGTACACCCGATAGATGAACAACATCGGGGTAAAAAGGAGGGAAATCAACAGATCGGCGATCGCCAAGTTGGTGATGAGGAAGTAAAACGTTTTTCGAATGGAGTTGTCGGTCACATAAGAATAGATTATCAAGCCATTGCCGAGGGATCCCGCAATCATGGTGAGGATATACAAAGGGCTAACGAATGCTGTGGTAACAGCATATTGTTGGTAGTGATCCATCATTGACATCTGTTGTCTTGTGGTTTTTAACAGAGCTGTAAAACTCGTCGCGACCTTCGCGGACCTGAAGAACTCTCTGAGGTGATTTCAACAACTGGTGGTTCTGAAAACAGAAGACAAAATGAGACATTGTAATTTATAG
The DNA here is from genome assembly GCF_964200805.1 of Pocillopora damicornis. Taxonomy (NCBI): domain Eukaryota; kingdom Metazoa; phylum Cnidaria; class Anthozoa; order Scleractinia; family Pocilloporidae; genus Pocillopora; species Pocillopora damicornis. The sequence goes on from NC_142672.1 coordinate 3,078,842, forward strand.
TGCACTTAAGCTGCCAGAGGAAACACTGAAAGGTGGAATCAAAATATACTTTCTAAATTTCTTCTTTGTGATGCTTTGTGTGTATTGTCGTCGGTGGATATCAAAAAGCAGGTGAAAAGCTGTTCGCTAATCTGTATGTAAATTCGTAGTTTACAGATCCTGAGTTACCGCTCCACCCTGATATATGATGTAACCTGGTTTGTTATGTGTCCGGCATGTGTTTACAACTACACCTTCAAGCAAAAACATTTGAAAAATTTCAGAAAAGGCTTTCTCCACTGAGGAGTCAAACTATGAAAATTACAAACAGGTACAACCTTCTCCTTGAGCCGGAAAGACATTTCAATGATTTTTCACGTCGCTGAAAACAAGTGTAGAGATCGTTTCCTCAGATACAGCCAATAGCAAGAAACCTTATGTTCAGTTAAGTGCTCTTTATTCCATCGAAAAGAAGAGGATGGATGCAAATGAATCCCTAAGATTCTTTTGATGATAAATTATACCAAATTTTATCAAAGACATCCGACAAGCTGTAAATTAAATTTCTAAATCAAGCTAGAGGAATATCATATAAATCGAGTTTTCAGGAAAAACTCTGAGATATCGCCGATCGTTTGTGATATACCAGCAATTTTAATCGGCGATGCAGCGAAGGTTTCATTAACAAAATCAGAGAAAGATTTTGACCTTTCACTGTCTGTACTTTCGACCGTTTTGTTCGGATAAGAAAATATCCTTTTAAGATACGAGATAACTGTAAACAAACCTGTTAAATGTATGTAAAAATCAAACCGTATCAAATTGAATAACAAAAATATCTCTCCTTTAAAATAAAGATACCTAAGGCAAATATATTTCATTCAAATTCTATTCGAAATGTCATATTTTACTTGTGTGGCGGTATAGTCAAGCTCATATAGGGAGATTACTGCAAGTAATTCAAGTCTTTCCATCAACGTAATTTGCCTCTTTGTGCTCCTCATCGATTTAAATTTTGAGTTCCTTAATTGAAGCTAAATTTTGTTTATATTGAAAACAATTGCCCACGCACTTAAACGTTTACAAACCTGGAATTTTCGGTTGTGGGCGATTTTACAACAGTTGTGAAATATTGAGTAACTTGAGAGGCTAAAACGCCAAGAGCTGGCCAGTTTGGTATGAGTTTTCTTACTCTTTCTCAATGATTGATTTAAATCGTTGCCCGATGGCCAACGTCTCTATTTTATATTATTCCACGTACATTATTTTTGGTTTTATTGGCATCAGAGTGCACCTTTAACATCTGTCAAACCTTCTTCAAGTATTACTTCCGAAAACCGTCATGGTAACGACAGTGTTGTGTTCTTGGGCAAGACACATCGTCCTTTTCTACTAAGAAGAATCGGTGGGTATCAGAAAAATATCAAGGAAACACTTGACAAAATGTCGAGGGTAACCTATGAACGCCTGGTATCCCGGCGGCAGGAGCAGCCGTACAACAACAGTTCTCGTCCTTCAAGCCATCCGACAAAACAGGGATCGCCTTCATTGATCGTCTCGTCCTTTTGTCTCATATGCAGATTTCGCCCATTTACTCTAAAGGATTAGAAACTTGAAACAGTGGGGGAAACATTAACGTTCAATTTAAATCGTGTTTCAAGCGATTTCGAGACGGAAAACTGTTAGAGTAAAAAACAAATATTAACTCTGTTTTGCGCTTTTGGCATAAGCAATTATTCTGCGACTTGCTTAGTCAAAGTAGCCTGCGTTTTTTACCGCCTTTCAATATGTAATACTTGAAACCATTGCATCATGGACCTAATTGTGTGCTTAAAGCTTCCCTGCACCCTTTTTAACAAATATTGTGATTAAGCATTCGAGGAAACTCATGATGCTTTTGTACATTACGATCGTTCAAAATGATGGTGTTAGGATGTTATTAAAGGCAGAATCTTGCGTGATAGCAGGTGCGAAAAAAATTAATGCACAATCTTAAAAAAAGCCAAATTCAAATGCAGCTGGATAGGAATGGTTTTTTTTCGAAAACAGATTCATTTAACAGAGTGAGAATCATTGGCACAAGAAAAACATCATGAAGTTGATTCCATTAAACAAACAAGAAATTTCAAAGAAATAATTACTTGAAAGAGCACTTGTCACTCTTCAATCCTTGGCCATTCTCCGATTCGTATCATTTCTTTTTATGCAATTCCTTTCGAGATACGTTTTCCTTTTACGATGGAAAAAAATTTTTTAGCAACTTTTGATTGACGGGTCGATTCCAAGGGTGTCAAACCCGCTAAAGATGAATCGCCGTTCGAAGCTGCCTACTAACAATGCCCTATCGACCCGCTGGTTTTTCTCGCAGGCTCGTCTCTCACTACACTTCTCTGGTCGTTCTGAAGCACTAGCAAAAGCGTACTCACATGATAGACGATTACAGAAAAACTGATCCCATCGGTTTTCTCTGCTCTACTGCATTCAAACCTGAGCAGCAGCTCAAACGAATCGCTTTAACTGCTGTGACGTCTCTTTAAGTTAATAAACAAATACTGGCCGGAACTTCTGTGTCAAAATGAGACAATTCACGCAGAATTTTATTAAAATATTCTGCGCTATCTGTGCAGCACAATGAAAGTCTTGATTTTATATTACTGTTACTTTTACTTACTGACAGCTGGTGTCGGTTTGGGAATTTTTCTGTTTCTGTGAGCTTTCCTTTCATATCCGGTCCATTTTCGCCGCAAACCTATTTCAAATTCAATGAAAGCGAGGCCTACCTCTAAAGTTGAACATTGGCTAAATATGAGCACCGTTCGATTTTAAGCGTCGACCCACTTTACTCAGTTCCAAATTTTCGTTATTATCCAAAGCAAAAATAGAAGGAAACACGAACAACATACATAATTCCACTGAGTATCATCTCTTAAGTAAATCTTTTGACCCATGACATCTCATTTACTAAGACATCATTTAAAATTTCGCCAATTTAAACAAAATTTCCAATTTCTGAACCTTTGAACGATCTGGCTTACAATTGCCTGAAAACGCCGTAGCGCGCAATTAACTCTTTTTAAATCACTTTCCTTGCCTTGGAGTTGTTAAAACTTGGAATAGCATCTGGCTTCGCCTTTGGCGAGAATATGTCAGATACATGTTTCTTTAGCAGCTACATACCTCTCACAAAGGTCGGTTCTGTCTGTAAGTTAGGAGCCAAGTTTGATGGATGAAAAACCCGGAAGGATCTGTAACCACTAGTACGAACACAAAACACGAGGTTTAGGAAACACTTCCTTGTCAAGCTGACTCGCATCGTACTCATCGTATGCAAATCTTTCGCAAGTTTTAACACGCAAGAAGTAAAGAGAGTTTAATTTTCATTTCGCAAGAAAGTTAAGAACATTTGGCGAGAAACAATGAAAGATTCTGGAAACAATAAAAGGATTAAATCTTAACTGATATTACGAGTAAGCAAGACCGTGCCTACCATTAAGCTGAGAGATTTAACCGAACAAAATGTAGAATAACTGGTTTGTGGCCTAGAAATTAATTCTGAGCTAGCCAGCGCACTCTTTTTCTTTCCTTTCAGCAGATAATCGATCGCTGTCTAGATAATCTGTCACGAAAACTCACAAAGAACTTTGACCTTTTACTTATATGCAGATTAAATGGGAATTACATGAAATTTTAATATCACCCCAAAATATTCATTTAAATAGTTTTACCATACATTGGCCTCACACTGTTGTTTTAAATAAAATGCTACGATATCATCCAACGAAAACACCTTTTCATGTTCGCATTTCGTGTTATAAAAGTCTATGGTCTATGGACTTAATTTCCCGAAATATATCTCGCACGAGTTGGCAGCTGCTACGCATAAATAAGTTATCTATTTGCAAATTTGTTCGCGCGTGAAACAATAGCTTCATTCCTCTAAGTTGAATTTTTTCTGTGCAGGTTTTGCTGCAATAGATAATGAAGCATATAAGATTTATTTACCATTATTTGTATACATTTAACAGAACTACTTTTTGTGAGGAGACATGCTAACCTTCTTTCGAGTGATTCCGTGGATTGCGTGACTTTGGGGAAGAAGAACGACGTAAGTAAATGATCAGTGTCTTTGGTTTTAAAGCTCCTCCAAAATAATGTCAAATGCTTAGACTTTCATGAAGAAATGAAATTTATTCCCAACATCAATATCTATTGGAAGACTCTAGAGCACGCGTCGAGACTGTTTGTAATAATGTGGTAGTCACGATGTCCCGACCCAATCCCTCCGCAGTATTTAGAGCTTTTCCTGTCACGCGATCACCGACCAGTTGAATCGCAAAGCTGACACTACAGGAAAAAGCGCATTTATAGGATAGGTGGAATTGATCTCCTTCTGCGACAGTTAAAGTGTCGATTACATGAAGCTATAAAAATGCCATTTTAGAAAAAAATGAAAAAACGAGTGAAAGAAGTACAGAAATAATATAAATGAATAACAACCTCGTTAGCAGGTTCTTCCTTCTTCTTGCTTCCTGAGGTCCATAGAGGAAGGGGGGAGGGGGGGAGGGTAGTGGTAGAGATACCTCACTGACTGATTGATTGAATGAATGTATAAATGAATAAAGTAATGAATGAATGAGGGAATGAATATATGAATGATACAGAAGACACATGAATCAAGCAATGCAGTAATCTCGTACCCAGGCCAAATATAGACCGCTCGGCCGCGGAAGGTCTTACAAAAGTAAGAGAAAGGTACGAATCTAATAATGTGGAGAACCCAATAATTAACGCTAAAAAAATGGCTGGAAAGGATAAAAAGCACTGAACTGAAAATACATTTATTCATTTCAAAGTACATACATCCTTATCAGGCAAAAATGTTCAAGCTGGAATTAAACTCGACATTTACAAAACAGTCACTTCTCCAGATCAGTTAATACTATGTTCATGATTTCCAAAACTTTTGATTAATATCTTTTTTAAAATTAGTAGTTGTCTCCCAGTATCTTTCTCCTTTCTAAGAAAGTATAATGTCACTATGATTGTATACAAATGCTACTTTATATAACTTAGAAATAGTTAAAATAATACTCAACAGCGCATTGTTACGTACGCCGTTTTAAATAAAACTTACACACTGGATAATGCTTAGAAAAGAAATAACTCTTTTCTCTTTTTCCCTTTTATGTTATTTTGTTTTTCCCAATTTTTTATAACAGGTTTATTAACGTATCACTGAAGACATTGGCAGGAAGATGCACGCTTCCAGGCCTAACTGAAAACAGAGAGCCTCACTAATTTTCTCATGAAAATCTGAGAAACCCTCTTAAAAGTGCAATGTTCCATTACGAAACGAAAGCGAATAACTAATCAAAGATGTCACACACACTCAGAGTAACTCGTTCAACCAGGAATTTTGTTTGAAAAAATAACGAAAGAACATAGAATGATTCTCGTTCTTAGTTATCTATTAATATCGAACTGACCGGTTGTTTGGCCGAAAAAAATTTTTTTTCATGTTGTCGTGAACTATTTTCCATAAATTGAAATACAGTAATCACATTTTTGTTCGAGGAACTGTCTCAACAAGAGTTTTTTTGTTGACTTCATTTGTGTGGTGAGTTCTTTGTTTTGAACAACACTGTAAATGGATGGTGTACGATCATATGGCACTCCAAAATTTCAGAGCTTGTCCTTTTTCGGTGACCCAGATTATATTTCGGCCCAGGCTTTCCGGCATTGTCCGAGTAGAGCTGGGGACCTTGGTCTGAACATGCCATGGAGTGAGTGTGCCATTGGGCAAGGTACGGTCGCGCGTGCGATTTCGCGGAATGTGCGACCATCCAGAACGAGAAGGAACGACTTCTTGCCACGAACACCTACTACAGAGGAGATAATAACTCCTTCATCTTCTGATTCAGCTCCGGGCGCTGGTACAAACACAGGCTCAGATGGGAAACAGTGGCGCTCATGCCAAATTTTGGCTTCCTTCCCTAGGACATCTACTTTGATGAGCTGGTTTAGGAAGTCCCCGCGTTGGTGAGGACCTACTCCATACATAAACCGGTAAGGCTTGCCGTTGGCGAAGCGATAATTAATCTGGGGTAACTCCACCCCGTAGTATAGCACTTTGTAGTCTCGACCGTCTGAGTAACTGGGCAGTCTCTGCCAGGAACTGGATGAAGCGGTTTTAGGAATGGGTAAGCGATAGCGACGAAGAGCTGGATCAGGGAAGCCTTTGCTCACTTCGTGTTCCCCCTTAGAGCGCAAGTGATGGAGGTAGTACTGATATACAATGCGGGCGTCAGGGTAGCAGCAAACGTCCATTATGATATCCGTTTCTGTCTCGAAGGCGTTTACGTGATGGAACGAGAAGAAGTTCTCCGTCTTGTATTGAGCCACTACTTTACCTGTCTTACGATCAATGACATAAAACCTGGAGGGCTGCTTGTTGTCCCACTTCATGCACTCGTGGAAAGATCTTCCTCTCATCTTCATCGTCAGGAGTGCCCACACATTCACAACGAACGGGTTTTCGATAAACACGAAGTAGTTAGGAGTCATGGCAAAACTGTGGTAGTAGCAGAGCCGATTTTTTGGGGTGAAAGTGGACAAAACATTTACCCCCTGTAGTGGGTGTGGCGCAGTGTCTCCAGGGGTGGTGGGTCGTGGTGGTATTTGTGTTATATTGTAGCGAGTTCCATTTTTCAGAGAAACAGCAACGTTATACACATTTCCTTCTTCGTCCTCGTGGGGATGAGGTGTCATGGAAAACATTCGCACGGGACCTGAAAGATGACACAGGTGTGAAACATAGCATACAGCAGGTTATAATTGAGTAACGTATAACAAAACCAAAATAGTCAAAGGGAGAAACGACAAAGTGTTAAACAACCAAACGCCAGTGTGAACTAGATGTAAATACATGTAAACCACCTCAAGGGTGGGAAAAGGTCAGACCCAACATGCTTGTCCCAGTTTCCCTTATTTACGTCTAAACCATTACACGGGATATCGATCGTATTTTCTTTTTCCAAACCAGTGATCTGCTTAAGCTTTCTTACTCGTATTACTACTGAAAGAGGAGCTAATCATCTCCAAAACACGACAATTACAAGAAAGTTGTGTCTTGTAATAATTTTACCGCAAACTGCGGTTATTTCGAGTGCTTGTTATTATTCCCCCTTAAAACTCATCGATCACACTCGCAGAATAGAGAGAACACTTTAGGATATTTATCCTATTCCTTAAAAAAGAACATCAGAACCACATAATCTTTAATTCTAGTTTTGTGGCAGAAAGTTGTCAGTGAGCCAAATCAATGAAAAGTTTCATCTTACATGAAAAGTTTGAAAACGTTCATCAGTCATAAAGCAGTTAAACCCTAACAGTGATAGACAATTTTGTACATTGTATACCATTCGCTCTCAAGTGAAGTTGGAAGAAACTGATACATCAGCAATCAAGGAAATTTTTCTTTGCAGTTTCATCTTGTTAAGTTTTGTCTTCAAGAAATAAATCCCTATTCCGTGTATGGTGAAAGAATGATTCAGGGTACATGTAGGGCTCAAATTCAATGACTTAAAATAAACTGCCTCCACAAATTAAAAAAATAAATAAAACGAATGAATAATAAAGCTACATCTTAAATGTTGAGTGCATGGAAGAAACGAGAAGAAAATCAAACTGTTAAAGAAAGTAGTTTTGCTGTGAACAAAATCGTCTTAATCGATCAGTGGAAGTTCCGTTCGTGTTTAATCAGGTCAGATAAAACTATTAACGAAAGCTCATTTCATCCAAAGTCAACAACCTACAATGGAACACACACTGTGAGTAATTGAAAACAAAATGAAATAAACCAGCGTGCAAGTAATGGTTTTATCTGCGGGACTTATTGTTTTAAAAGAGGCCATTTCCGAAATATGTCTCTTTTATATGTTTACCATGCGTGCTGAGGCAACCTGGGAATGCAGACAAAAGATTTATCATTGAAACTGTGATCTGATCAGATTTGCACTAAGGGGGAATATCAAAACAACTTAATTACAATAATGGAAACATGAGAGCTTTTACGTATCTCGGACACGCAAGACATTCCACAAGAAAATTACAATAAATGAATGATTGATTTTCTTACTAGACACCTTGAAAGTCTAAAACGTTTTTGCCTCTTTCGACGAAATTTTTTCTTCTTATATGAGAGAGAAAATCACTGTTTGATGAAAAACATCTAACTTTTTTGATTAAACATTGATTTTCCATACTATTCGATGCAAGATACTACAGTTTTACTTATCGGAATGGTGATATCTCTTTGTGCTTTGCAGGATCGATATCTCCCTGTTTTTTGAACCGAAGGTCATAAACTCATGCAGCGTTTTATCTAGCTATATTTCATTTCTGTGGGAGCTTATTGTTTGCCGATTAAGGAAAATCCGTAACCGCCAAAATTATCATGTTCACAGTTACCCTCGAAGATGCTAAATTTTGGCGACCGTCCGAAAAGCACGCATAATGTTCGAGTTGCCTTACTGCATCTACAGTAATTTTCTTCTGGAGCGAGTGATTAGATGCTAACAAACTCTATCGAAATTATGGTAAGTCTCTTTCAGGGGTGCAGGGGGATTTAGAGATCGTTAAATATATGACAATAATTAAAAAGAAAAATAGAACTGGGAAGACAACGAAGAGGAAGGAAAATCGACTGTTTTATGGTTACAGCAATTAACGTCAGTTTCTTTTGGTGGAAAAGTCAGTTAGCCTCGGTGAACTTCCAAACTAAGCGAAGAACTCTGTTCTTACGAAACAATTGCAATTCACATCTTGCATTTTAAGATGAACCCCTGGAGAAATCAATTGTTCCTTCCCATTTTATTTTGACGAACCAATTACTTTGGAGCTGAAATTATTACACAGAAAAAAAAATTGCGCCCTCTCAACATGACAGAGAAATGTTTATTTTACACAAAGGTGTGCTGGAAATATTTTGATGACGAGTATTAAAGTAAAAAGGGTCAGAGATAAAATAAAACAATCGTGTGTATGAAGTAGGAATTTCCTGCTGTTAAAAGAGAACAATTTGCCAAAAAAAAAAAAACGTTTCCGATAACAAGTGATTATCACTTGTGCCAAGATTGATCATTAGGTACATCGCTAGCATGAAACGAAGACTTTGCCAAGAATTGTGTCTTTTTTTAAACATGACTAAGTCAAAAGTTCGCGTGCACGTGAAAGATTGTCACGAAATTTCGTATAATTCATGGGAAGTACCCCAGTATTCTGGGATTTAACTCCCTTTATAATAAATATATAGAAAGTAAGGGCTTGGCATCAATCAACTTTTCCGCGGATTATGACATGTGGTTTGAGTCAATTTATTCACGGAGATCGTTTAACAGGTTGATGAAAAAATTCTGATTATTTAGTTTCCGTTTGAGACTCCAAAGATTCGCGACGACCATTCAAAGACCGTTTAACGCGCGCTCACATACAAATGTAACTAACAGGTGTACATTTGCGCGAAGCCTAGTCATTTTTATACGACCTCGTATGTCTGATGGGAAGCTGAGACGAAAGCATGAGATGCATTCACTTATAAATGACAGGAAACGCATTTCATAAAACTAAGAACACCTTTAATCTTTGTGACGTGCATTCTCATCTCAAGAGAAGTGAGGAACTCAGAGGGAAAAACTGAATTGATGTTTGCGTGACGTCAATCAAATCACAATTCTAGCGAGTCCGAACCTGCATAAAAACTGCATAAAAAGTTCCTAAAACTCTTGTATTACACCTAAAATTTCTAAAACTGCTTGCTGATTAATATGTAGAGGGACTTCGGAAGATTTTCTCAGCGAGCTACAATAATGTAAATGATATCTGAGACGCGAATGATATAAACTGACATGCCTTTCAGCAAACCAAACAAACTGTTTTTAAAACAGAAAGTCCTCTACGATTGTTGCACGCAATTGTATGTGAAAAAGCTGTCAACCGTTCATTATAAATTTCAGCCAAACGTTGACGGACAGGCTCAAAAGCTGAGACAAAGAATCAAACAAACAAGCTTTTCTGAGCAGCCAACTATTTGGCCACACGTGAAGCTAAGCTCTGTTATTAGGAAGATTAAATGATGCTATTGAAAGCAATCTCTCGAAATTTTGGTTTCCTTCCGGTTTCTGTTGTCAAAAGCGATAACAAATAAATAATCTTCCTTCTCGTTAATTATACCTCACAGTGTTAAGTCTGTTGTTTGGAAAATCTTCTAAATTCAGTGTTTTACTTCACTTACTGAGGCTCGTAGCCTAGCTGTCTGTTGAACGGAAATGCGTTTTTTTTAATACGGAAGTGAAAAAAGCGAGTCATTCATTAAAGCTTTCGAGCAGAGGTTTTTTCACTCGCAGAAATTAGAACAGTAATAATCTCTTCTTTTGCGTAAAAGCTATATCTGCTCGACTTAAACTGCAGATCAGACGGTTGAAATATAAAGCAGTTTGACAGACTTTTCGTTTATAAAAATAAGTCATCATGCTCAGATTAAGACCACATGTTAAGAACAATTTTTATATAAATTTTGGTTCTCGGTCCGCATAAAAAAAATTGTCTCTAACTTTTGCCAGGTAATTAATTTTTTAAAGGAGCTCGCTCATAAACCGGACTAGACCGAAAAATATTTTTCAATTCGTTACATTCAATTCATTCATTCGGTCTTAAACGCCCACAGAGTAAAAAAAAAAAAAATTATTATGGAAAACCTCAATGCAAGCAGTATTATATGAGACTATTATCTTGATCAAGAGACTTTTGTTGAGCTGAGTTCATAAAATCCTCTTTGGCTTATTTTTATCAGGAAAGTGGTGCTGTCTGATGTATCAGAGAGAAAGAAGAATTTTAGTTTTTCCTGTTTTGCCTTGTGAAATTCCAATAGTATCATATCAGATCATAGTATTTTTCTTCCGGCGATTTGCAGTGCACAAGGTTTGTCATGGAAAACGCACGAGTTCATCTTGTGATTTCTGTAACTGATAAAATGACCAGCAAATATGTTTTTACGTAAAAAGAATCTTGACCTCGCTGGTCTAAAGTTCGGCTATCATGCTCTTCAACGTCACTTCTTGAGATACTTTTCCGAAAACGTTCACGTTTTCAGCATTCCAAGCTGAAGGTTCTTGTTATCTCTTTTCCAAACAAACGCTGGATATTAAAGAAAAGGTATTTCAACTTTGTCATGAATCTGCTATCTTTGCTCCCCATCCAATCAAAGCAAGCTACATAATTAGTGTATCTGAGAACAAAATGTACTCAGTTTACAAATGATGAAATCGTGAACGAAACCATGACTCATCAATAAAATGAGTACTTTCTCTCGGTGTGTGTTCTTACATAACCATTTTTTTTTTACATAACCATTTTTTCAGAAACGTAAGGTCAATTTTGCTTTTTATATTCATCTCTAAGAAACTATCTCGCTCTATTATCCTTAGTCAAAATGAAAAGTCCTATTTTCAACATGCTACAATTGAATAATATTTTTCCTTATCCTCACGACCGTTCACTTGTAAAAACCTCTCTTGAGCTCAAAAGACCCTCGACAAAGCCACATCTTTTAGCTTACTTTATCCTAAATTCGACGACTTTTTTTAGATAGCAAAAGTTTACCGATTCTCCCTCAAGGTGGTAAAAATATACGCGATTTTTTTCTCTGTTGAATGTCCTGTTATTGGATGCGGTAACGTTTTCTCAGACACATATTTCGTGCGAATCTCCACAAATTCACACTACGGTTTTCCTTTGTTTTTTGTAATCGGATTTAAAAATACACCTTTAGGATATCGACAGAGGTGTCTCTTTAGCTGCTTGAAAGGCCTTCCGCCCGATGCAGTAAGTTTCAAGTGCGAACATAAACAGCAAAAACTAAAACAAAAGATCTTGTCAAGTTCAGCGCGCGATTCGCACCCCAGCGAACATCTCACTGGGCGGTGACGGTCTGAATTCAGCACCCAACAGCTGTCATGGGCGGGAGCAAGGAACGCGTAATCGTGTTAATTTCCTTGTCTTGGTTTTTTGTGAGTTTCTGGAACTGTCCGAAATATAATTAGTGTGGGACGAAAATATCTATTCCCTGCATGGGATTATATTCCTCCAGGAATGCCAAACAAAGTTATATTCTGATTTGTTTTGGCTCTCTTCCTTTTTCTTCTAAAATAAGCGGTTCCCTTAAAATTATGATTTAAAATGAGTTAGAAATACCTGGGAAATCGCTCCTAATGTTGTACTCCGACAACGCTTGCAAGCTGCTTGGATCAAACCCGATTAGGAATGGTGAGTCACTGCTTGCGTATGTTTGGCCGTTCATTGTGACGACGTTAATGGAGCAGTTGTCCGTGCGTTCGGGCGGCACGAAGTAAGAGAAAAACCGTGCGAAGATATTCTTGCATGGATCGGGTGGTAATGGTGTTCCAAACTCAGCATAAGCGATGCCACGACGAGCTTCGGCACGGACAAATGCTTGGCTTCGTAAGTAGCGACTGCAGTAAGTCACTTTGCCATTTTCTACCTTGAAATTCTGAATCATTCCTAAGCCATCGAACCAGTGCTTGTAGGCTTCGGGTCCGACTTCGTACATAGCGGGGCCATTTCGTAACAAGGACCCGTTCAGCCAAGGAGGAATCACACCGCGGATCTCGGCTTCAACTGGTTTGATCTGCTCTCTGACTGTTTGGTAGAGTTCTTCCATTTTCTTCTTTTCGTTGTTCGCAGTAGGTAGCCCAATACGCAACTGATAGATTTGAGGATTTGCACGGTATTTATGTTCGTTGAACGTTGACCCCTGTAGTACACAAATGAGTGATAATTGATATTAAATAACATCCGATTTCCTTAGAAGTCGCTTCGCACCCCCAGCGTGAGTGAACATTTCAAGGCATATGTAATGTATACCATAACTAAAAGAAATATCTTAGTCGTAAGACGGATAAAGAAACTTCAGAAGAGTGTTTTTAAAGTGAAAAGTACCACTCAAGTTTGAAAATTAACACCAGCTATTGATAAATAAAGAAAACAAATGGGTGAGCGCCCTTTCCAGAGGATAAACAACTGGTATCTAATGCACTCATTTCGAAATGGCGATAAACTGCAGCAATAAATACATAGTGTGTGTATCTGTACAGAAATCGTTTTGGATTGAGACGCAATATTTTACTTTCTAACGATTACGAAATGTCTCAATAGAATCATCTGAGAAAACATAGGAAACTTTAAGGGATAGACTGCCTTTTGAGATGACAAATGCTCGATGACAGAAGCCACCCTTTGTAAGATCATCCACTATCAAGTTCTTGCATTAATTGACGTCATATCCTTGGGGAAACATCCCTGTTATACTCCGACACCATTTTGACGCCTCGAACGTGTTCTAGCCAACGTGATTACAAAATTTTGTCGATACCGCGTTTTACACGTCGTCGGTAAGACCACTTCTCTGACGTTGCCGGATATTTTGAGGCGACTGGCTCTTCACCAGTGGTAACTTTAAATCATTGTGAAACATTAAAAAGATCATTCAAATATTGGTATTGGCGAGTCCAGTTAATTAGTGCCGAGGATACTTAGACACCAGTTTGACGCTTCAAATGTGTTCTTGTTGACCTTGTTACATTCTTTAGTCTAGACTGTGTTCTACACGTTGTCGAGGATACCACAATTGTGACATTGCTAGAGCGGATTCGAGCTACTGGCCCCTAAGCATTCGAAACATGAAACGCTACAATCGAGAAGGATAGTTGAAATACTATTGGGTCCGGATAAGTCTAATTTACGACTGAAAAAGACGCGCCAGCGTCAAAAGGTCTATTGATTAAGTTTTGGTTATGAAGAGGGGGTACTACTGTTACATATGCCTTTGTTTTTCCCTGGAGTTCGTCACTTGCTTTTAGTGTTTCCTCTTCTTCATCCTTGGGAATCCTTGTTCCTTCTCGGCTTATTTTGTTTTCTTCGAATAGAACTGCACAGAGTATTTTGTATTGCCCTTTAGATTGAAAATATTTTGGTATAGTGCTTGAAAGAAGTTAGCCAAGCAATTTAACTTGTTCGAGAGAATTGGGTGATATCTCTTGTTTTCATCTGCTTCCTCTAATTGTTTATTTTTACTGAGTTTGCAATCACACACTGAAACGTTTGACTGCTCCATGTTAATCTACATTGAACGACTCTGAAATCGTCGGGACTTTCTTGTGCTACGACATCACTTGATTCATCACTTGATTCATCACTTGTTCTAATAAATTACAATACATTCCTCCATGTTCGGACGTTTATAAGACACTTGTGTTTCAATCAGAAGTGGTTGTAAGAGAATATCAAGATATCTTGTTAAAGATTGTGAAACATTCTGCGAATATCTTGGAACAGGTGGTAAACAGTTCCAGTATGGTTACACAAGTTATTAATCTCGCGTGCGACAACAATACGACATGTGAAACTCATCTGACAAGCTCTGTATCCGCAGGACACACATCTCAAAAATACATTGACTACAAGCTCTAAGAACTGATATCAAGAGAATAGACATACCAATCCTTGTACCACTCATTCAATGATCAATTAGTAACTTACGCTTTGTCACAAAGTGCCTCCTACTCTCTATGCATTTACCGCCACGCGCACGAAGCCGAGCACGATTTGATTATCCTTGTTTTCGCAGCCGCCTTTCTATTGTTTCCCGAAGGTTACACCCCCAGCCCGCCTCTATGTCAAGCAGCTCAAGATTACTGGTATAGTTTTCTGTTATGAGGTATATCGCGCCAATAACTCGATCTGCCATCTAAATTACCGTTAAATTAAATTCGTTAGCCTAATTTGTTTTGGCAATCCGTTTTAACCCTTTCTTTAATTAGTAATCCTTGTTATTTCACAGTTTATCACTGCCTCTGCTTTGTTTTTCTATCCTTCCAAGCCAACAATCGTCTTCTTGTACCAGAACAAGAAGGAAAAGCACCGTACCCTGATTGAGAATGGCTAATGAAAGGCCCAAATCTTTACGAGATTCTCAAACTCCAATGTGTTGAAAACTGAACGCCTACCGTTTGCGTGAAGCAGAGATTTCAGTTGGAAAGATTTAAGTCGGATTGAAGTTCTGCCTATCACTTAGGCTCAAGAACACAGGAAACAGTCACCAAAAGTATTTCAAAATTTGAGACTATGCGGCGCTCGTTAAGTGATGTAAAATCCCACTAATACAGTTCTTAAAGTAAGCAAAACGCCTGTTTGTCTAGTTTGTCTAACCTGGAATGTGTGAGGTCAAAAGTTTGTTTTGACAAAAGCCACTCATATGATCATGGTACAATGAACGATGAGGGGGTAACTTAGAATATTCAGCAGCTTGACACGAACACAGAAAGGGTACTTTCTCCATAACACAATCATGCGGCGAAAGTACGTTCTTTATAACACATTTAGGTGGCGAAAGTAGTTTTCCGAAGCCATTTCCTATCAACGCAGAAGGGGATTTCCCGTTCAATAGGCGCACATGAAAAAGGGAGATTGAATCATACCTAAAAGTGTGCATTAATTCCAAAGTTGTGTCCCTAGAAGAATAACTGTGTGTCGGAAGGCTTTTGTGTCAGAAATCTAGAGTGATCAGCTTTTAAAATCTCTTATTAAAAACACAGTTGTTTAAGTCGCCCGAGGAGAAAAAGGTCTCCTGTCGCTCCCGGGCTCTGAGACTAGTCAGAACAAAACCCTGAATTCTCTTTAAGCATCACGCTGAAGTGTGCTAACAAATGTTCAAAGAATAATAAGTACGTCAAGCTTCCTAAATAAATACAAAATGTGAAAGAAACGGCAGCGAAAAAAATATATTTTGAAAAACCTTGCCAAATGGTGATTGGCATGTTCTAGTTAATTCTGTTTAAAAAGGGCGTAAATCTATCGGATAATACAAATAAATACAACATTCACCTCTAGATTGCACGTCTGAAAAGAAATTATATTAGATTATTCACTTCCGGTTTGATAACTAAAATTTGAAATTACACCCCCTCAATGTTTTTTATCCGCTAACAGGACAGGAGGGATTTTTCTGAGTTTATCTTTTCGAGAGTGGGATAAGAGGATTTATCATCAGTAACTATACCAGTAATGAGCTTTTAAGAGAATGGCAAGTATTCGTTTATTAAAAGAAAACGATAATTTATCTTTGAGCCTCCGTGGCAGAGGCTTATTTAGTACTCTTTATTGAACTGAAACTACCCCGCGCATGTAAGCACTTTGTACTCAGATGGATAAGCTTTTGGTTATTCTCGAAGTTTCACACTACTGTTAGATAATTGAATGTAAAATTACGACGAGCATGTAGCGGCTTCTCAAAATGTTTCCTTCAGCCTACATAGCTCTCTTCTAGCCAAGCTGTAAATTTGATTTTGAAAGCGATACAACGGCATAAATATCTAGGTACGTCATGGTTTAGCATCGGGGAAAAATTCCCGATTAAATAATCTATCAGGTTGTTCATTTGAAATCTACGCCAATCTCCTTTAATTCTTCTCCTCAAATTAATGATTCAAAGTAATTTTACGCGTCGCCAAAAAACACTTCTCAAAGTAACGTTGTTCATAGTTAAATTTCGCTTGCAAGGTTTTAAACCACAGGTTAATGTATACACCAGATTTGGTTATTGTCAGAGCTGTGAGAGTACGTGATTATTCCCCAATTTTTTTATTTATGTAATTCGGAGATATTCAGGCTAATCCAGGTGGTATTCATCATTCAGTTGACCCAAGTCTTAGATGAAATTCCAGTAATTATTTATGCTACGTTGTTTGTATAAATCAGCTTAATCATTATCTCTCTGTCAATACTAACACTCCAGTTATAAGGCAGATGGACGACAAATTTCATAGCCCTATGGTACATTACTTCGTGAAAAGATCATTCATTTTTTATGACGAGGAATCACAACAAAACACAAGCATAACTTTCTTCTATAATGAAAAATGTAAATAAAACAAAGAGTAGCTTTCTTTTGTAAAACAGAAGCTAAAACTGAAAGAATATGGTTGGGAACCGGCGAGATTGATGTAGATTACGAACGCTTCGACGCTGACAAACTCAAACCCTTCTGAAGTCTTCACCGCGCGTTTCATGTGAACAGCACGTGTTTGAAAAAGCAAAACTGAAAGCGATGACTCGGCAAAATTTGAAAGTGGCGGAAAGATAGTAAAAGAAAGCGAAAGTGCCGATGATGAATAAAGAAATGGTTAAGTTTTTCCGCGCTTTTTGAATCATTTTGTTCTCTAATTGTTCATAGCTGCCAAAATATTTCATTCCTCAACACAATTCCTGCTAAATTTGACTTGCTCCACATGAACTTCGACCAAATCCAACTAATTGAAAAGAAAAACATTCAGCAGCGAGACCATCAAAGTGACGTTTACGTTTATCCGGCACTAAAAGGGAAAAAGAGCTAAAGTTCTTAACGTCTACTTTCAACCGTTTTTACTCAAAAGCTGAAATATTTGAAGTCACTATGAGCGAGACGGAGAATTTTTCAAAGCTATCGGCGGTGTTGATTTGAGGATTAGAGGAAAAGAAATATTATCAAAGTTAAGTTTTTCCGTTTTCCGTTGCCGTCAACCATGCGCCTAAGCACAACTGGATATTTCATTCGTCTCAGCTGGGTTTCTATTCTATGTTAACTTGTTCGGTAAAGTTCTGATTACCTGAGCATTACTTGAAGTATTTTCTGACCCGGAGAATCAACTAAATACTTTCATAGTTTTCGTTCAATCTGTTTTAAACTACTCCTTTATTAGGTTAGTCGTCATTACTAGTTTAACGTTTTTAGCTCGTACGCCATACTCATGTTTCGGAATCTCAACTGATTGACTTTGAATTAAAATACTCTGGCAAACTTTCGATACTTCGTTAATATTGGATGTAAAACAGAATACTCAACTTGTTATTAAGGCCCAATGAAGGAACTGAGTTATTGCACGAAAAAAAAAATTAGTTTCACCTACTTCTCGCAATTCAGTACGGTTGGTTTCGTTGAAGCGGAACAAATTCTTCCACAGTCGCTGAGGGCACGGCTCTTCACCTGGTCTATTGATTAATGTCTGCCTGCTGAACTGAGAGATTTCTAAATACTTATAGAGTGGCCGTGATGGTATCCGTCATCGGATACCTGTGCGCCCACAATCCTCTCACTTTGCTATCTCAACGCTCATTTGTGCTATTTTCCTCCTCAATTAAAGAAAAAAAACATACAAAACAAAAACAGGAAGTATTTTCATTCATGCGCACATCTGAAACATGTTTCACCAAAGTGCACCGTTTATTTTTTACTTTCATTGTTATGCAATTTCCTTTCGGTAAACACTTTTTGTGATGGTTTCACATAACCTGATGTCTTCTGTGACCAACAATGGTCAAAATCAGAGCTGACGGAACCAGCAGCGATTGAAAAAAACAAACATTGAAACACACCCTGAAATCGTAGGCGGTTTTGTGGAATGAGGTCACATTATTCATGTCAACGTACTGAGTTCAAATGCTCTGTTTAACACCCTTCTACGAACTAAATAATATTTGTGTACACAGTAAGGACAAGAAGTCATGGGGAATTTCAATTTCTTTTTCCATGTTGTGTATTTTAGGTCGATCGGGTGACTTACGTAATTTCCTTTGTTTCCACTCATTTCCTTTACTCGTTGACTCGCTTGAATTAGTCATGATGTCGTAAAAACTCCTGATTGTTCTCTGTTTGTTTGAACAACTTACTCCTCTTTCAACGCAAATTTTCAGAGGTCGTAGAACAAAGAATGGTGTCGAGTTTCACCTTGTAAGAGGGCATATGAAATTGTAAACAGACCTGAAAACTTTCAACGATACGGAAATCTAAATTTAAGAGAACTAAAGGATTTCTCGACGCGTAGCAGAAAAATAAGGGGGTCGCATCAATGCTTATATTCTTCCTTATTCAAACAGGAAACAAGTATTTATAATTCTAAATGAAAACACGAAAGGATTATGCGAATAAGCCTCTTCTCTATCTTACAAGTACTAACAGTTATCTAAAAATTCTTTGAGGGAATACATTTTTAAGTTCACCGTTTCCGTTGGATCTGGCGGATGACCGGAAGAAGGAATCTGATCGGTGAAAAGGCGGCGAGGCGTTTTATTTTTGGATTGCACTTTCACATCTGCTCTGAGTTTCTAATAAATAATATCTCCAAAACCAAAGAGAGGGCAATAGCGGCCATACATATATTCCAAAAGAAAATGAAACCAGGGTACGTGATTTAAAAACACATCAGACTGAAATGCAATCTTGTACAGCACTGACTGAAGACAAAGTTAGCTAAGGTTGTTTTTCCAAAATATCCTTAAGTACTTTTGCATCTGATACTGCTATTCACGATAGCTGTCATCACATTGATCCTCACTAAAAGCACGAAATTGTATCTGATTAATTTCAGTCCTAAGCAGCACAAATTGATCCACTGAAGTATATCCTTTTATGGTAAAAACGTTTTAGTAGAGTACCATTGTCGCAGAAAAGCCAAGAACAAGCCGTGAGAACAAGGATATCTTCCGAATTCTCTAGAAAATGTACTCTCCTCTTCCGGATTTCCCACTGCTAGAGAGCGGTTAGGAAGTATAAAATTCTGAAATTGTGAGGAACGAAAAAAGCGCATGATGATTTTGGTATGCTGAATCAACCAAGAGTTGGAAGGAACCCAGTAATTAATTGAAACAATAGTGATCATTTCATCAGCAGGTCCCCAGACTGACTAAGTATGCTTGCATTGCGTGCGCCATTGTCGCGCGTTTTTCACGCGGAGACGCCACCAGACCCACGGGGGTGGTGAAGGGAAAAAAAATTTGCGTTTTCTAGAGAATTCGGAAGATATCCCTTGTCTAAATACGTGGGAGCACTGAAACAGCTCATAGCCGAGTATCCTACGACAGACAATCCGAAAATTAATGGATTCAGACGCGATGAGAGGGGGGGTTTTAGAGCGATTGGTATTTCAGTTGAGATTTCCGTGTCAAATGCTGTCGATTTTTTTACTGTGGTGTGGTAATTTGATAACATAAAATGATTTCAGGAGGATCGATGACAGATCTTTTTCAACTTTCACACGACTCCTTCTATTTTTAGAGTAAATGATTTTATTTTTTTCAGAAATCATTTTGGATGGCCGATTTTTTGTGACGTGTCGTACCAAAAATCACTTTGCCGGTAACTGTCAAACAATTTAGTGACTATAATCACGGATGTGCAAACTGATAACCTGCGATTGCATAATGTAGCTGCAAATTAATTTTCAATGGTTGATCTTCAATACAGCCAGCTTACCAACCCTCAATGAATCTATCATAAGAGCGTAAAAAGCTCAAAGCGCTAGTTGATTTCGGAAGCCCTAGTTATGGTTGAAGATTTTTTACACTGGAACATTTCCAGAACCTGTTTTCAAGTACAACTGAGGAAAATTTCTACGGTATGACAATTTGTTCAATTGTAGATATTTCCCAACAACCATCTAATTTAGTTTAGACAGCTAGCTTAGATAGTATAGTAGGTTATCTCAATATTGAGACTAAGACTAGCTTAGGCTTTTGGCTAGTCTTATCTAGCCTAAGACTAGCTATGGCTATTGGCGTGTCAGCCTAAGTAATATTGCTAATCTGAAAGTGTAAATATAGGAGTGTAAGAGTGTGTGGAAAGGGTTCTGGCCGACTGGTTTAGAGGTTTTGTCTAAAATACTGATTGCAACAGAAAATGAATTTAAGGTATTCTCAGCATTTTGTGACATATCCCATGGAAGATATCGAGCCAGCCATTTTCAATAATAACAGCAGAAAAGAAGGCATGGTGTTAGCTTGAGAAATCATGATCATCGCTGTTCTTACTAAAAAAAAAAAGAAAGGTACAGATTCGAATTAAAGCTCACCTTCCAAAATAAGACTGTAGTTGCTAATTCGATGTACCTGTTCTCTCTTTTCTCACAACAAAACTGAAATATATCAGTTGAAATGAAGGCGGCTGTGTTCCAGGATGTGTTCACTTGATGACGATCTTCAAGTGACCAGGCAAATTAACGAGAATGGTTTTTTCAAGGGTCTGTGCTTCATCCAGATTGGCTGACAGCCCGCATGCCATTTATCACAAATTGTCACAAATGGATGTTGAAAAACAACGGCCCTGAAAGCTTAACTCCGGCTGCAAATACACTTTTCTTGTGGAAAGAAGAAAACTTAGCTAGACTTCCTAATTTTCCCACAAAACTTGCGACAATGCATGTCAATTTGTTTGTTTAAGTGATTAAATTGCATGAGTAAAGACCTTTTGAAACCTCCATCAATCGAGTAGATCATTTTTGGTCCGTTGGAACATTAGACGACTGATTTTTTCGAACTATTTTATTCAATTCTTAATATGGCTGCAAAAACCAAATAACTATATTTGCTTATTCAGCGGTGATCGTAAAGTGACTTTGGGTTCGAGTTTTTCACTATCACTCGCATTGTACATTGTTCTGCCTACATCGTTGCTTATTTTATCAAATTGCGGATTATTCTATTTTTGGCAACCCCCCTCCGAAATCAATAAGCGGTTTTAGATCCATATCTGTCTTTTTTTTTCTATATTTAGCATGTTACTGAGGTAAAGCAAGAATGAAAAGATGGATATCACATATGATATTCCTGGGCGGTCTGGTGAGGATAAAAATATGTTGTGGAACTATAAATAGTACCGAGATTAAAGCTACTGCGGTTTTACCATTTGTCGAAGATCTTTCGGAAAAACTTCGTTGCTGCATAAGACTAGGTATACGCGCTATTTTCAAGTGGGAGACTACGCTACGATTGCACTTAGCACGGCCGATAGATGCTGTTGACCTGGCGAGACAAGGTGGCGGGGTTTATATTGGCGAGACAGCTAAACCCGAGCGGCAGGAAGTTAAGGATCACAACAGAGACACTGTATTCGACTTGCTGAGACACAACCTCCACCGCTTAGGAGCACGCCCACAACACCGGACCCCGCCCTCTTCGAAACGAAGTAAACTTTACTGATCGTGATCCCCATTATTACACGCAGGGGAAAAGACACGATCCACATGAGATTTCACCCAAATAACGTCGATAGGGACATTACAATATGAATCCCAAAACTTGGATTTCGACGGTCGATGAAAAATAAAAACATGAACAATAGCAGGAGCCCATAAAGTAATGGGCTTCTGGCAGTAGCTAGAGTACGGTGTGCCGGCCCCCACTAAGGAACATTTCTCCGAAAAGCACCAATCACAGCTGTTGAATACAAACCAATCACAGCTGAGCAGAACAGTTCTTTTTTAAGAACAGATGACGCATCGTGAGACAAACGATAATATTTCTTTATACGCATATTTACCACGTACCACTATGAGTAATCGCAATCTTTTTAGGGCTGATTTCTTATTCGCTGCCGAAAATGAAGGCAAAATTATCGAAAGACGCCGCGTTCGAATAAACAACGCTCTCAGTCAGCAGTATCTAGTGTTTTTTCTAGAAGTCAGCGAAAAGAATTACCAACAGCACAACTCGATAATCTATCCATCTGTGATGTAGACATCACGAACTGATAAAAGCTCAATTCTATCTCAGTAAAAAGAATTAGTATTGAGACTAAAAACAAATGATTTCCAATAATAATTGTTGGTAATTAACTTTTTATGAAACATAAATAAACGTCGAATTCGAACAAACGCCACCCTACGCCGCATATAAAACGCCAAAGTCTAAATAAACGGCAGGGCGTTTAATCGATTAAATAAATATAAAATTTTCACTCTCGCCGCGATGCAAGATTCCTAAAACTGGTCTAAACCAGTTCAAATGCGCTAACATTTTGCCTGTTGACAAATCTTGCCTAGCAACTGGGCCGCTTACCTTAACGTATCACAATTGTTTTTCCCTATCCATCTAGCCCATCTATTTGAACAATTAAGAGCTACACTGTGTCTAGCCCATCTATTTGAACAATTAAGAGCTACACTGTGTAGCTTCTTAGGAGCCGCGCCTGGTTATTGTGTTTGCTGCCAAAGTTGTGGTTATTCAATGACGTCAGCAAAAAGGAAAAAAAAAACATTAGAAAGAATTGCTACGTGAGTTTTGGGACTAAGCGTAGGAAAGGCTCGGAGCCAATTTGGATCCTTAACCTTGAACCATTTTTTCCTTCAACAAAAGTGGTCACGGAAAATGCTTCGAAATGTTAACAAAGAGTTAGAGCCCGTTTCTCGGAATTATCGGAATAAGCAGGAAATTAAGAATGCGGATGTGAGGAACTTATTCTTCCTGCCAACCTCAAGCATCCTTAAGATTTTCCAAATGAATTTGGTCAATGAATCTAACTGTCGGATTTTTAAAAATCTCTCTCCAAATCGGATTTGCTAGCTGTGGATGTTAGCATCAAAGTTAGGGTTTGATCTTCCGCTTGAGTTCAACTTGTTTTTCCGGCAGACTGAACATTAAAACCTGTTGCATTGCATCGTTTGGCGAAGAGATTCTTGTTACGTTTTGCCTGGTTTTGCTAGGCAAGCGAAAACACTTTCGGTCCAAATTCATTGGATTAGCGGATTACTGAACGGAAGGAGGCGGAATATTCCAAGCGCAAGCGTTCCAGTACATAACAATTGATCAGGTATCTCGAACGTTCGAATTGCTGAAAACCTGAGTACCCTATTGATTAAAATAAATAACCTCAACTTGAAGTTACTTGATCTATACAAGTTAAGCTTTTTTTGCATCTTCTACGAAATTGATGAATCGACACCTACCAAAGCGAACACGTTTTTACGCATCAAGGAGATTGAAGAAAAACAAGTTGGATATCAATGCCGGAACACAGAGATTACTCCATTTCAGATGCATGAAACTTAAGTTGATTCACCAAAACTAATTTGTATCAGGTTGATTACTTGAATGTTGGCTTAGTATAATTTTTTTCTGGGAAAGTGATTTTTTCTGAGGCGCCTAAGTGAAACCACGGGTGATACTTTAAAAGCAAGATTCACGACAGGGTTTTCTTGCCTACTCAATGTACCCGCGGCCTCCATTTTCAAGAGGTATCGCATGACAGCGGAATTTGCAGATCAACTCGGGACCTTTGACCAGCCTTGGAAAGCAAGCTTTAACTTAAAGATCAAAAGCTCTTGTTTTTGATTGACAACTGGAACGAATCAACCGCACATTCAATCTAATAAATCAATTTTTGAGCTGGTAACTCAAACATTTCGAAAGGCGTGTAAGACCTGGAAATGAGTCACATATAAAATGTTCGCCTTGGCTCGCTTAGCTTCGCTCGCGATGGTAAGGGAATTACCAAACTCATGTTTTTTTAAGCAATATGAAAATTCATATATAGCTTGCGTTATTATGTCTATAAAACACATAACACAGAATGTCGGTTCAACCCGAAATTTTCCAGAGTTGCCATTGGAACTTGTTGAATGCGTCACAGTCGACAAAAAAGTGGAAAGAAATACGCTTCCACCAAAAACGCATTAAATGGCTTCTCACAGAAACGGTCAATCTTACCTTTTCTTAGCGTGGAGAAACTTGTCTGATTCCAGCAATTGTTCGTTATTTTTATGCTGTGTCAACCCTCTCTCTCCTTTATCATCACGATTTAAGTGGTGTAGCCTCCCAAGACGATCATGAATTTATTGAGTTTGTATTTCCTGTAAATTGATCTGTATCTTATCGAAAGATTAAATAAGGGAAGTTGTTCTTAAGTCTGTTTTCTAAGAGGATATTTCGAAAGCCCAATTTTCAAAGCCTTCTCAACTGAGAACATCTTTGTCACCTGATTTTAATGCGCTTTGTAATTCACACTCCTTCCGCCTTCTTTGTGGAAATCGAGCATTTGTCATCGACAAAAACATCCGCTCCTAACTGTGAGTTTCTGAATAAATTGGTATGGATGCAAATTTGACTGATTATTTCACACGTTTGGATGTCTCTAATCTAATCGACTGAAGAGGTATCATTGCAAGAACCTTCAGTGGTTCTCGAAAGCGAGTAGTGCATTGTTATAACGGTACTTTGCGGTAACGCGTATTCGCCTCGATAAGCTGTTGCTGTAAATATGCATTACATCATTCTTACTAGTTCATGATGTATGCAAAAATCAGTCTGAGAAACTGTGTGGATGCAATTGTTTTTACTACCTACGAAAGCCCTCCAAAGCCTTCGAAGCTAAAGATGTAACTGATCATGAGGTCGAGTCAATCGAGCAGTTACCAGTCTCCCGCATCATCCATAATGGCTTTACTTCGACGCGTGGCATTATTAATTAATCCCGCTCAAATCAACGGCCGTCTTCTCATTCACTCTTCTTTGCGACGTTTTCTCTTCGTCAATAGTAGCACAATGAATGTGGCTGATTTAAGCGATGCTTACAGCGACACGCTGCAATACGTGGAGGCGAACTTCCTCCGTAATTATGGAGGCAAGGCGAAATTTGGAGGAATGATTTCTACGTTGAAATGCCATGAAGACAATGTACTCGTGAAGAAAGCACTCACTGAACCAGGGAACAAGCGGGTAAGCCACACCACTGGTCAATGTTAATGTCAGTGAAACCCGCCAAAACGGCGGCAAGTATGTGGTGGAAATATAGTCCTATATATTCTGAGGATGTTTACATTGCGCTTCTCTTTTGTAGATGGGATTTCAGTATTAATAAGTATGAATGACGACTCGCTTTTCATGTGACATTACTCAGCATTTACCTGTACGTATCATGCAAAATCTTGTTTACATTTTTATCTTTTCTTTTGTTTTTTTGTTTGTTTTTTTTTAATAAAATAAGCCTTAAAATATTGTTTGTAGTGAATTGTCGTAAGTAAGTAGAATTTACGTTTGTCTCCTTTGTCGATGGAGTTAGACATTAGCTCCCATCAGTGACCAAAACACAATTTCTCCTTCCAACATAAATAACAATATCAAGCAGACATTTGTACAATATCAAATAGCCAAGTGATGAGAACAAAGAAAGATCAATTAGGGAATTATTGGTGGACCCACTACAAAATTCTCCCAAGTATCATTAGTAGAATTCTATGGCAGACAGTAAAGGGAATTACTTGTAAGATATTTGAAGTGAATGGCTTAAAGAAATGTACTTGACTCAGATTAACCATAAGTTTGGCAGAATAAAGAATGTTTAACTTTTATCTCTCCAAGGTAGATCAGAAGAACTTTAAAGTATTCTTAGATGTTATAACATAGTAACTTCTTCTCAAGATTATTTATCAAGCAAGCTCATAAGCCTTTCTGGTGTTATCTTGAAAACATAATTCTCTCTACAGTTTCACAAGGGGAAATAAAACAGCTTGAAATAAAATCAAGCATAATTTTTTCTTCCTTGTAAATCTCTGATTTGATCAATATTTGCTGCTTGATAACTTCCACACCCAATTCTTCCCAGGAAGCAACAAGGCAGACTACACATGCACCCGATTGATGACATTGGAAGAAATTTTGCCAATTCATTATTTCCAAATATTGATTTAAACAAAAGTGTGTTTAGAAAATGACAAACTGCTGACAGCTTTCCTGACAGCTAGAGGTTGAAAAAAAATTTTTCTGGATGACGACTTGTTCTGAGAACCATGATTTCTCTGTACACCAATATTATTGCATAATTGAAATCTCTAAACTGATCTTTTTTATGCTCAGGTCCTTGTGGTGGATGCAGGAGGGTCACTAAGGTGTGGCATGCTTGGTGACAATCTTGCTTCACTTGTGATGAAGAACAATTGGGCTGGTGTTGTTATGTATGGCTGTATACGAGACTCTGAAGAGATTTCAAGGATGGATGTGGGGGTGAAAGCTTTAGGCACAATGCCATTGAAATCCATCAAGAAAGGTTTGGGAGAAAGAGATATTGCTGTGCGGTTTGGAGGAGTGACATTCACACCCGGTCATTATCTTTATGCAGATCTCGATGGTATTATAGTGTCACCTAAAGAATTAACTCTTGATCAACCAAAATTGTAACCATTTTGAGTTTCGTTTAATGCCTTAGTGATTCTAAGAATAAGAATTACCTTAATCTGTATACTTTGTTGACAAAGTCAGTGTGAGCATTGTCTGTTTTATTGAAACTGAATGTCAAATGATATGACCAAGCCCTCATTTTATGTGCCTGTTAAAGAGGAACCAACTTTTGATTTCTCTGTACCCAGGGTTTTAGGCAGTGGAGACAATACAAAAGTGACTTGGAAAAGGACTTGCAGAAGATGTACAACCTTTTTTGCTTTGCCAATTTTCTAGTTGCTGCTAAAAACTAAAAGCCTTGAACAAGCTAATTTATTGCAATCACTGCAGAATAAATTAATTCTGAAAATGATGAAATGTTTTGAACAGTCTCTAACCTGCCAAATGGAAAGCAGTTCTTTCTATGCTTCGTTTAGGTTTGAGTGTTAAATTACCAGTATACTAGAAGATGTCCTTAAGAATTATTTGTTGTCTAATGTTACTTCTCAACT
Source organism: Pocillopora damicornis (assembly GCF_964200805.1). Lineage (NCBI taxonomy): Eukaryota > Metazoa > Cnidaria > Anthozoa > Scleractinia > Pocilloporidae > Pocillopora > Pocillopora damicornis. The sequence goes on from NC_142672.1 coordinate 3,106,363, forward strand.
CCAATGATAATTAAGGGTGCAAACAATGAGGAACTGGTCATATCTATGTTCTTGAAATTATTTTCAATAATGTTAGGGGTGAATATTTTTTTAAAACATGCATCTATTTAATTCTGTGTAAAATGATTACATACTTATCTGGGTTGTTAATAAAAAAGAATAAAAAAAGAACCATACAGCTTTTGTCTTCTATTAATATAAGTATGATGTAATATTTAGTTGGTAATTCTGTTTGTGATGTGATAACTGCAATGAGGAAGTAACATGGCAGCTTGATGATTCATAAATCCATTTTTATTAGCCCTTACAGACAATAGAGGTTATGTTTGCAGGCATAAATATGTTTGAGCCTGACCCCGAGAAGATGAAGGATTTAATAACTCTAAGAAGGACCCAAAAATACTTATTTGCATAAACATGAACATTCATACTATAATTATCACTTGGAGGGGAATGGGAAAGTACAAACTGAAAAATCCTACAGAAGTATGAAAAATCATGTGTGCATGCAGGGTTATGTAAGCCCAGTCATATCTCTTTCTTAGCCTGCAAAATGTGCCACAATGCCTGACAATATTACAAAGTAAATATTACAGTGAGACCTTTGAGTTATTAAGTCTTAATACCATTTGGAAGTGTCAATTTCAAGAAACAGTCAACAGTATCAAGCATTGTTTTTTTAATAGGTAAAAGATAAAAATAGAAGCGACTAACAACATTGAAGAGTCTGAGTTAGACAGTTGGTTACTTGATGCACTCTGATGTTTGAATACTTGGGTCTTGAAGATTATTCCCTTTGGGACTTGGGTTTTGTTCTAGAATAGTTTGGGGTACTACTGAAACTTTTGATATCTGTAAACATATCTCTGGAATTTTAATTCATACCTTTTGTCTTTGTGTATTGTTCTGTCACCAGGTTAAGTTGGAGACGTATTTAAGTTTAAGAAGACAGTTTAATTAATTCATCTAGACTTATGAATTCAAAACTATTGACTCGTTAGAGCACTTTGATTCTTTAAAAATAAAAACAAACAAAACAAACAAAAAAAAAACAAGAACAAAAAACAAGGAAGTGAGTTACATAACCTGCCTTAACTTCTGTGAATTTGGAATACTAATGAGTCCTTAACATCGTCATCATTTGGAGGAAATAACAGATTAAAATAAGTGTATTGTTAAAACAGTTTAAGAGAGTGGTCTAAGCAAGAGATAATTCGTTTTAAAATTAAATACCTTAGTTGTAATGGAATTTATGCAAATTACAAGGTTCATAAAAATTCACACAGCGTGTAGTTCAAGGTCATTCTCATCAACATTTAAATCTTTCGAAGTGAGCCTTCCGGAATGTTTTCTACATTAATTCAATCCAAAGAAAAAAACTATCCAGAAAGTATGTAAGGAAAATGGAAAGCAATTTTGTTTATCTTTCTTGGTATGTCAGTCATGTTGTTCAGACATCTTACTTCTCCATCTTAAATAAATATCATGGTATGTTGATCATGTTATGTTATGTCTTCTCAGACAAAAAGATTTTATCTTCGCATAATTGTATTCAGTGAAATTTCACTGACACGAAGTGAAAATGTTATGTTTCGTCGTTAATGATCCGCTGCTCGAGCAAAAAATAGTTCCTCTTGCAATTGTGGTCGTTTCGAGCTTTAAAAATTCGCTTATGCCGAAAAAAACATCGCTAATCCACACAAAAATAGTACTGCAATTTCTTCAAGCGACTCACCTCTCAGGTGAAAACTTTTGAACAGATTTGCCGTGTATCAACCCCTTACCCCACCCTACGGAGTCAATGGGTGACACGCCTAATATGGTAATCACTTAAATGCTTGAACAGGAAGGAGAAGTGAATGTGTGACAAGCAGTTCATATTTTTGCCCGTGTTTAGATTTACCTTAACAGCATTGGGCGCTGGATTTCTCAGCGTATTTGGTCGGAAAAAGTCATGGGGGATGATTCCGCAGAAATAGAGCCCGGTCTTTTAGGTACGAGTGATATTTATAATGTAAAAATTTTCTCACATGCCGCGGCAACTTCCGTCAAGATTGGGTGCTTATATCAGTTTTTCAACGTGAGCTGAATTTGTTTGCGTTTATGCGATCATGTCCACAGAAAATGTACAGTTGGCGATCAGGAGGAACATAGAATTAGCCTTCATCAAGAAAGGGACTATAGAATTCAAGGGCGACCGCTCAGAGGCTAGAATTTTGGTGAGTATTTGTCAAACAAACACGGTGTTTGCCGTAGACCTTAGCAATAGGGTTTCTGAGCATGAACGGTTTCATTTCTCAACTTGAGATATTCGTGTCTCTTTGTAACCATTGTTGCGTGTTCGTGGTCGATTTATGGTTTTGAAATCATAATTTCGTTCCAGTGTGTTATGGACCTTTACTCCGGCCAATTTATTGAGTCAAAACATTCCAGCAGTAGCAATTGTTCTCTTCATAAACGATCACCGTGGGTAGTTTAGCGATCTGTAAAGTTTCTTCCCGTTTGTTGAGACTGGTAAGCAACAGGAAAGCTGATGATATCTTGGTGATTTTATCGAAAACTTAACTCAAGCTTTCGGTTTCTCGGTTTTCGGATTGTTTTGCTTTGTTTCATGGTAGTAGAGGAGATCATCGGCTCTAATCTCGTGATTGCAAACCTAACAATATTACGAGTGGTTGGTTTCGTTTGTGTGAAGTTCAATGTATCCATCGTGGAGCAGAAAAATTCCTTTGAGAAAGATATTCCTCGAATTCAGCGTTTAAATTTTTTAATTTGTATAATTGAACTTTCGACAGTTTTTCGTTTCGATCGCTACGTATGGATTGTTTTGGCAAAATATTGTATGCCTTCAGTTTATTTGATTCGATGGTCAATCAACAAATTATATTTAGAGACGATGATTATGTTAGGTGTGAACTGGAATGGTGCACATTCTTGTACAATATTTGTACCATACTTTAGCGTGTAGGGGTTTATAAGTTTTAAGCAGTACTTTCAAAATAGACAAAATATAGCTTAAGTTTATGTTTGATCTTGTCAATATAAATTATTATGTGAACTTAATGCAGTGATATTGAATGTCTCCAAATCATTCGATTTCGGATGATATAGATCTTTCTCTAACTCTAATTGTGGGACATAGAAATAAATAAAATTTATGTGAATTCTGTGAAGAGTTAGGAGAGTTTTCTTAAACAACTGCAAACATATGTTAACCTTGTTAAGCAGAAACCATGTGAGTGAGTTAAGAGAGCAAGCTTAAAACAAGTTACCCTTCACTGGCCCAGATGCCAAAGTATTTAAAAGCCATACCTACCCCCAAAATTTTTTATTTCAAAAGTTTGAAATTTTCATGTGCAATCTTCTCACTATGGCTTATGTTTGTGTACAACTTTTATTGTGCACCAAAATCTCCAGGGTAATCTATTGTTGTACTAATAATTCTTTTTATGGTAAGAAAATTGAAAAGAATATTGTGGATCTTGAGACCTTGGCTGGTTGAATGAGACTGACTTAACTTTTTCAACTGACCGTAGTCTCTGTATATAGTAGATTTATTCAGGAACAATTTTTTAAATCTTGAGTGTCAGCCAAAAAAAATGATGCAAGTGATAACAGCGAACTGGTATATAAAATTGCTTTCATAATCTTTTATTGTCATACATTTTGTCATTATTTAAGCTCTTGAAAATGTAGGTGATGGGAATCGAAAGTGTGATATTGATCTTAAACAAGTTTTGAATTGTATCTTTATACAAGAGATTTTTGGGCTCACTGTACTTATTTACCATCAATAGTGTTCCTATAGAGAGTGGTAAAAATGTATTCTTCAATGGCATCAAACTTCAGATTTACCTCTAAAAGAGGAAATGGTTAATACATAATGTTACAGGATTTTACAGGCAAGGACAAGTTAAATGTTGTAATTAAGAGTTTCAATAAGATCATCTGGCAACCTGCAAAATTTGCTGTCTATGTCAAGCAAAATTACAGCCTTTTTTTCTCCGAAACTAACATCATTAGTTAGAGTAAAGATGAAAATTCCACTGGCCATCTACTTTGCAGTTGGTTCTGTCTATTACTTAAAAACTTATTAACAGAAGTAATAACTTATAATGGGTTATGAAAATATACATAAATGTAAAGGAAAATTGTCATTGCGGTAAAATGCCGCACAAAGAGTTGGCAAGGCTTGAAGAAGAATTGAGCCTTCATGTACATGGTGCCTGTGTGGGTGTCATTCTATCATTTTTGGGGAAACTATGTTGTATTTCTCATTTAAAAGCAGGAAGAGTGTCTATGACTTTATCTTAAAGCCTTAATCCAATATCTGATTTTGTCAGAAAAGACAGTCAAAACCTAGCATATATCACTGTTAATCTGTTTGTACTTATTATACTTGATTCTCTTTGTTTTGTACACTCTTATGGAGCATTGTACTTTGGGCGATATTGCTGTTAGCTCCATAAACTTGTTAATTTTTCTTACAAAATGATGATGGTACTGTACATAATTATATACATGTATATGTATGCATGTTCAATGTTGATAAATTCTCAATCCTTGAGCCTTGATTTATCAATAGTTTCGAGGATCAAGGATGGATTTTATAAGTGAGAATGTCTACTCACTCTTGAACCATAATTTTCTAGTTAATAAAACACTCTGTTTCATTGTCAAAAACACTTAATTTTGATACTTAAAAGTATTGGTTTACTTTAAGAGACAAGGGGCGTGCAAGCTGAATTTACATATACTTTAGTTAGAAGATGTACTCATATGCTTACAGTCTGTTTACATTTAAACTTCTCCATAACAAGGACAGTTGCTTTTGCAGAGAGCTGACTGATACAGGAAAGAATTGAGTATAATATGACACCTGTTGAATGCAAGAACACTTTTAGTTACAAATGCCAATGGTTTTGTTTAATGATATGACAAGTTCAAAACAACCACTACTTGATTTTTAGAGGAAAATGTGAAAAAAATTCATTTGTAAAACTTTTGCATCTAGGGGGTAAAGATATTTTTTGTGTGTTGAATTTACGTTTTCAAGGGTGTGTTTGTACCATTTTACACAGTATTTTGTTTCAGTTGTTAATAAACTGGTGCTGGAGGAGAGGGTATTTTGGAAATTACACTGCATGGTGTACTTTACCGGCCATTGTTGTTGTGGGGGGAAGGTGGACTTGCAGAGATTGAAGATTGAAGTAAATCGAGAGGGAAGTGATTATTGTAATGAGATGGTTATTCTTTCATCTGAATTTTTTTTGACTAATTTTGATTATCTAGTGAATGAATAATTCAGTTATGGATTTAATGTATTAGAATTATTCCTGTGTCTTGGTGTTAATCTGCCTGAGGGCCTCTTCTGATCTCTGCTTTTACCTTGCATAATAAACTGCAAGGGGACACCCTGGTGTGCAAATAAAAGTATACATAAAGAATTTATTCTGTACAATCAGCTGTTCGTGCATAAAACACGTGTTTTCTATTTTTTTTCCATGGGCTTATTTTTGTGCTTCATTGTCAAGCTGATATTGATCATAATCAGTTCCTTGTGAGAGAACAAAAGGAAAAGTTAATGAGGCAGGTTATTTGTCAACCTGTCCAGTCTCCCATAACATGGCAGGGAAATTTTGATCGAAGCAGAATTTAGTTTTGCTGTGTTTTTTTCTTTTTAGTTGCATGTCATATGAAATTGAATTGATTTGAAATTTATATACATGTAGAGGAAATAGGATAGTTCACACATAGTTGTGTTTAGATACAGTTTAAAGGATGTAAATGTAAATGTGTTTTAATTGATTATATAAAATAATTCTCTGCCACTGCAGAATATGAGATGTCAATCTTCTTTGTAAGAGAACTGATAGGCATACTATGAGTGTGATGATTGGTCTAAAAACCTACTGTTTAGTGCACTGCTAAACCTTTAGAAAATGGAAACATTTAAAGTCTAATGTATAGAAGAAATAGACTGCTCTTCTACTGATGCACTGGTACAAAAGAGATGGGATGTTGGGAGTAACAAATGTGTGTTCTGTTCTCCCACATGGGTTATTACATCAGTAAACTGATAGAAAATGCAGTCTCTTTCTTAATTAAATGATTATTACTGCATCCTTGATGCACTCCTAGTATTTTTTTAGGTGTACCTGTGAGCTATTTTATGGCATTTTTGAATAATTTTCTTTCATTTGCGTGAAAACAAAAAGAACTTGAGTTTTTTTTAAACAGTCCTTGTATTTTTTCAGGCTCTCTCAGCCCATCGATTCTATGTACTTACCAGCACCAAGAATGGCTGCAAGGTAAAACTTATATTAAGGATGGTAATATTTTTGTTTTTGTCATAACTTACAACAACAATAAAGGTTCATTAGAATTCTTGTCCTCTTCAATTCCTCTCATGTCCATTAGGAAAAATGTACCACAAACTGTTGATCTGCTGAATCAATCTGGTCTTTAAGAAGGAAAAGAGTTTTTCTGAATGCTTCAGTGGCATTATGATAACTGAAAAATTTAAAAATTGAATTGATATGTTGTGAAAGAATCATTCAATTATTTTGTTTGGTCAAATATTATTTTCTTTGTAATAGTCCATTTTACAGTTGTGTGCTTGGTTGCTAAGCCTTTGAACAGGAATGAGGCTAAGCGTGATCTAATTGTTATGATACAAACCTTGCTGCTTTTCAAATGTAAATTACTTTGTAATTATACTAACAAGATACTGGTCTCTGTCACAACATGGTCAACTTCAGCCTCACTCCAAATCAAAGGCTTGGCAACTAAATACACAACTGTAAAATGGCTTATTAGAGTTAATGAAATATTTTGATGAGTTTCAATTAAATGCATATTGCATATTGCAGTCTTAGAGCCATGACTGAGCATGAAATGCAGCTTACAGCTACTCTCCCTCTCTATCTTTGTAGGTGGATTTTAGCATGCATGTTTTGGAAATACAGAAAATTGAAAGTAGTAAACCTCTCTTGGTAAGTTGTTTTCAGAAAGGCAGTTACACAGTATACTAGTTACTAGACTACTACTAGTGTACTCACTACACTACTTTTTAAATACGATGTCAAATCCAGAATTAATATATTCTATAACTGAATTTTTACTAGGTGCTGTTTCCAGTTAATATCCATGTATGATATTTTGGTGTTTTGATACAGTGAAACATTTGATCATTTTATTTCAGTTGACAGTATTATGTGGGGAGAAGCCAAATTATTTCAGACTTTTTCAACCCAAAGATTGCACAGAGATTATTGCTCACATCTTGGTTGCTCTCAAATCAAACTTTCCATCGGGTAACCCAGAGTAAGTATTATTATTATATTATTATTAGATAAATATGTACTGAACCCTTTCCAGCTAAGCATCAGTATGCATATTCTCCACACTGTTCTCTATACATTTCCTTTGATATCAACAAGGAGAATTCATTTAACAATCAAAGTTTCTTAGGTTGGCAATTACCGTAAACATCCATGTATAAGCTGCATCCGTAGATAAGCTGCACCCCCAATTTGTAAGCGCAGAATTTGGAAAAAAATAAAAACAATACAGTCTGAAGTTTCAGTGGAGTTGTATTGCTACAAACAATCAAGGTTTCGAAACACCGACAGAGAAGTTGTGGCTATCTTTCACATTTATTAAGTCTAAAGAAAGCAGAATTTCATTTGTCATACCTTCTTTTTCATTGGAATTTACACCATCTTTAACTTAAAATGTTCTTTCCATCCGATTTTTCAAGATTATCACTTCAAAACACACCATTAAGTTGAAATTCCTTTGGCATTGAAAAAAAACCAAGTGTTTAGTAGCCAAGCTTTAAATTTGGGAGGAGTCTGGGTCTGGGCATGAACATGAAGCATGCCCACTGATGCAATCATATCAGTTTCTATTTCATTAATTGATATTACAATACTTCAGGTAATTTATAAAAGATGCTACTGTTCTTCACGTGAACATTTGATATAGTCAGTGTTTATTATTAAAAGCCATAAAAGTCCTCGCTATCGCTATCTCCAAAGAGATTCTCATAGCTTTCTGGTATGTATCCATCGATAAGCTGCACCCGTGATTTTTGGCTTCAATTTTGTGAAAAAAAGTGGGGCTTATACATGGACGTTTACGGTATTTCTTATTTATTCTTATGATATTTATGAATGTTGGTGAAAATGGCTGTGCATAGATTTTAATTAGTAATTTAGTATTATTAACTGAGTTGATAATGTAAATTGGCCACAGTAAAGAGTTTAAAAGCTGATGTTTCAAGTGTTAGCCCCTTGTCAGAGTGATTGGAGGAATTGTGGGTTGTGTGAGGATTTATATGCAGAAAATAGAGCTATGCTATTGGTGGGAATATGGTGATGAGAAAACAAGAATAAATTAATTGAATGAAAAGCGCTTGTTGATACTGTGGGGAATAACAGTGCCGATTTGTGAGGTAAAAAAGTGTGTGCTACAGTTTGGCAGCTTTCCATATATAGATTTGTGGAGGTATAAATGTTGTTCTTAACACAAACTTACAGCCGTTCTCTGAGGGTGACATATGGACCACCAGAAGAGAGTGACATGAGGCAAGAACAGGTGACCACACTGGCCAATAACCTGCGGAATTCAGGAGGAGATGTGGAGATTGGACCTTGTGGTGAGTTGTGGTGAATGTTTATTTTTGATAAATTGTGAGAGGTTCATGGTATGATAAATTTAGGAATTAAAGAAATGAGGTCAAAAGTTTACTGTCAGTACCTTTCACTATCAGTCCCTGTATTAGCATCACACGTGCTGAAAGGTTTGCTGCACTCTATGTCACTGATGCACTTGTGTGCATTTCAATATTTTTAAAATGTAATTTAGAAAACATAGGTAGTTGACTTTCAGGAACATCCAGCAAAGCATCTATATACCAACAGCCATGTGCATCTCCTTGCATCAAGGGATACAGTAATGTTAATATATTGCTGTTATTTGATTATTAGTTCTAAGATTTTTGCAATTTTAATTATAAGTATAATCATGATTTTGGTTAGTTTTAGTTAGCTTTTGTTATTATTGTTGTTATATAATAATTACTGTGCTGAATCTACCTACTCTGCATTTTCTGTATGTCTCTTTCTGAAGGTGGATTTTCTAAAGTGTATGTGTCAATGTGTGATTTCTATGGCCAGCCACATCTTGAAGAGGTTGTTTGGGTATGTATTTATGGTGAATAAAATTGGTAAATAAAGATGGCATTTATTAGTTTTTTTGGTCTGAGCATTTGGCATTGGTGATTCTGAGAAATACAATGTTCAATAACAGTGTACATTTTGATCAGTTTTAAAGCTTTTTATGTTTTCTTGCTGTATCTGCAGGATATTGACACAATTTACTTATCACTCAATACCAAAGAGTTGAACATTCAAGACTTTGATCATCTTGAGCACAAGTAAGTCAGCTGTTTTGTAATGTGTAACATGGTTTGTGCAAAATATCTGTTCAAGTCCTTTGCAAAGGACAAAATGCTGGCCATAAATTGCATGATACTTCTACTTGTCATTGAACAATCATAATTTTCAATGTTTTTCTCATATGACCATTTCAGACATACATGTCACTCTTAAAATTCCCAGTGCTTTTGATAAGGGGGTGTATTCCGTAACACCCGTTGCAGCTGAGCTTACTCAATGTTATGTGTTAAGATGTTGATTGCTGTGATGTTTTACTTTGCCACATAACTATTACACTGATATCTCCAATATAACGGTTTCTTCAAAACGTAATGACTGCTCTTGTTTTCATTCAGTTTCTGTAGTGGGTCTACCTCTGTGATTCTTGTTAGTTGTAAGAATTATCTGCTGCACCAGCATTTGCTGTAGCTTCCATTGTGCAGTAATTTTTTTATTTATGATCATTTCTAATTACAATAATATTATTCTTTAATCTTCCAGGGATTTGGTTCCTCTTATTTCAACTCTTGAGTATAATGATTGGTTCACTAAAGTGACATGTGACTCACATAAACTGGTATGTGTTTGCAAACATCTGAATTGATACTGTAACAGAGAGAATGGGAAACTTAGTCTTGAAATACATGCAAAAAGAGCTCACAATCTTTCAATGAACCCAAACCATCTTCCAACAAGGCTGTATGTTTTCTTGTCTGGAAAGAGTGGTAAATGGCTTGTTTAACTTTAATCTTGTTTACAATTTTTGTTAAATATTCCTTTTATTAGGGATCAGAAGTCTGTGATGCCATTTGCAAAGCTGCAAAGAAGTCTACAACAGTGGAAGAACTAGTACTTGATAGTGCTGGTTTTGGCAGGTACATAGTAGACTGAACATGGATGTAGAATAATTTAAGATATCAGAATTTGATTGTTGTTTTATTGAAATGCAATCTACTGATTATGGCCACATATTTTCTTTACAATGTAAGGTTTATATAAGGGCAATATAGATAGTTAGTGGTATCATTTATTGTGTGGGCTACAGCTACCTTCGTTTCCCAATGGCTTCATTCAACCTGGTTAGAATGTGACCAGAAACAAGTTATACATGTAGACCAGATACTTGGCTAATCTATGCTAGGTTATATGCAAGGTGGTAGACCAGCAACGAGACTAGAACAGATGTCAGACTACGTGTTTGTTTGGGGGTAAAGTGGGTAATAAACTAGACAAAGCCAGGAGATAAGACTAGAATATAATTTTGTAGACAAGATTACATGTAGACTAGAGAAAAGCCTAGACCAGAAACCAACCAGGTTATAATGATGATAAGGCTTTACTAAACTAGAGGAGATATTAGACCACATATATTTATGAACTACCAGATGTGAATATAAGAAGAGATTAGGTATTATCAGACCACACTAGACTAAGCTGAACCAGACCAATATTAACCAGCAACCAAAGGAGACTTGGCTATAGGTAGTGTTTGACAGTAGACCACAGTGGAGGCAGGAAAAGAGGCAAATTAACCCCAGTCAGTGATTGCAGATCATCAAGGCTATACCAAACTACACTAGAGGCTTGCACACATGTAGAAAAATGCATGACTTGTAAATGTATGTGAGAATGTTGACCTTGTAGTTACCATTCCTTTGTTTTGATTTTCCTGGTCTTTCCTGAACTCTGCTTTATAATAGTTGTTCAAATTGTGACCTTTTAGGGATCATTGTCAGAAACTTGCATTGGCTCTCACATCAAATCCCAAAACAGCTTTGCACTCCTTGAGTTTAAACATCAACTCCATTGAGGATAGAGGTTGGTTTTTAAGTCTTTGTTGATCACTTTATTATTTCATAACATGTCATCAATCATAGCTCAGTCTTTTGCAGGACTGCAAAATAATGATACTCACTGGCCATTGAGTAAGAATTATGTCTCAGTTGAACGTAGTTGATAAATTTGATAAAATTAATCTGTACCTGTACATGTGGACCATGGTGGATATTTGTTATTTGAACTGTTCCTAAGGGAAACTCCATCTTTAGGACATGTTCTAAATTTGGCAATGGCTTGATCTTCCTCTTTGCTGATGCCCCCACTGCCCCCCCCCCCCTTCATTAAAACATGATATATACTATATAGCATCTTAACGTTCAGTGTAAAACATCATTGCTTTCAAATGAATTGCGATCATGTTTAGTAAATGACATTATTGGCAGTTTCCCAAAACTGTTTAGAATTTCTACTTTCAGAGTGCCCGTTACTTCCAAAACGGTTGCGTCTTCCTTTAAAAATTAAATTTAAAGGCATATGCTACATGTTAATGTGATTCTGTTAGAGGTTGTCTTCATGATACAGAATAGATATTTAGACCAACATGAGTTCGCTTTGGTTCCCTCTCATAGCTCATTATTCATACATGCACATGAGAAAATGACATATTATTATTATAATTGTGACAAAGAAAAGAAAATATTATGTGGTGGTGAGTCATATAGTGCTAGTTCACCCTGGTTGCTGCACTAAAATGAGAATTTCAGTCTGGCACAAAATCTTTTAATTTTTTTATGTGAGCAAAGAAGACCTACTTGTCTTTGTATGAAACCAACTTCCTGGTGGACTGAGACAGGTAGTTCACATGCAGTTTTTGCCAATGAATTGTGCCTTTATCGGTTAGAATGAGAGATGAGGAGAAAAAGATTAACTCATCATAAAACCAAATCTAGTTTTCATCTTGGTTAAGAACTTGTACCAGTGTAGATTTTTTCCCTGTAGACACCTCCTTGAACTGTATATAGACATTTTGTCAATGATTATTTGTTATAACTGACTAAATGTTTGTTAATTTTTTGTTTTTCCTTTGTTTGTAAAGGTTTAATACACTTATCTGGTGCATTCAGTAACCTTCCTCATGGTTTGGTTTTTCTTTCTCTTGCCGACAATGGAATCACATCAAAAGGTAGATATTTAAATATGTAGAAACTTGGGTTTGAAATATTTTACAAGGAACCTTGCTCAGATTCACAAGTGCCTATACAACTTAGCTAGCAAAACTGTTCATACTTTTATTTGCACACTGCAGAGGTAAAAAGCTTCTTTCAACACCACCATGCAATTACAGGCAATCTAAAACAAAAAATAAAATGCCAGCTCTTTCATGTCAACTTCCTCCCCTCCCTTCTGATGCAGTTTGCCAGTGCTGAACCCTTGATCAATCTGCAAAGAAGAAACATCTTTCATTGACAGGTTTTTCCTCTTTTGTATTTTCCAGGAGCTTATACTTTGGGTCAGGCCCTAAAGACAAGCAAGTATAGTGAAAGTTCATTGCAAAGGTATGTAACATGTGCTTTAACAGGTGAGCAAACCTTTTTGTTTAATGAATGTAGTTCATGTTCTTCTGTTATTAAATCATTTGTAAGTTACAGAACCTTTTTAATCTTTTTAAAGGGGAAAAAATTAAGGCTTGAAAACACTTTGAGATATCAAGTGACATGATTTTTGGTAAAAATCCTAAAACTGGCTTGAATTTGTTATTAATAATTATTGTATTAAAATAAATCTCATTAAGCTGTTTTGAAAGCAGCTCACATGAAGCAGTTTGTGGCAGAGACTTTTTAGCTACTTGTGCCTGCTGTGTTCAGTCTTATTTTAGGTCTGGATGTGAGCTAACCCTAAGTTTTACTTCAGATGTTCTTTTTTTGCCTATTTGTATAACTATCTTTTCTGAGTTGATGATATCCTCACTCAGTTTATGTTCTTTCAGGAACGACATTTGAAATTAGACATACATTATTTTACAAGTAGTTTTCTCTGGGGGAGACTTGGTAGCTTGGACTGGACTGGACTGGACTTTGGATTGAAATGTTTGGGTTCATGCCCCTTCTCACATTGTCTCTCTTTAGCCAAGCATATAAATGTGTTCTGGCTAATTGTTAGGGGGTCCTGACAAATTCCTTGTGGTATGTGCAACAGACTAACATTCACACTAGAGGAGTAGTAAATACATTTAACTCCTACTGGCCACTCCATGCTACAGAGTCTGCTGCACTGATAAGCTTCAACAGTGACATGAGTCTGTCTTGTATGCTGAATTAGTATTACTAATATGTTTGTTTTTGTATTGTTTCTCTGGTCATGTAGACTGGATCTGAGCAAAAATCCTCTTAAAGCAGATGGAATTGCTGTAAGTTTCTTTCTTGGGATTTTTAGATTCCATGTAGTTGTTTGACTCTCTGTAATAATGACTTTCATAATCAGTGTCCTTTAGAAGCCCTGGTGGCCAGGGTTTTTTACCAGCTGGTCCTTGTTTCCTATGCAGGGGCCACTCACATTAGACCAAACAGTTAAAGACCTTTATTTAATTAAAAAAAAATGTTTTCCCTTGTTGGCTGCTGTTTCTTTTACAGCTGGCTACTAGAAAATCTCAGCAGAATGCTGCATACGCTATCCTATCTGATTCTGACATTAAATGCATTTAGCATAGGAAAAGACTCCAATAAATTCTTACCTGAAAGAGTTTTTTCCTCCTTTGTAGGGTTTGTGTGATTTCTTAGCCAAGCCAAATATGCTGACCCACTTGGATCTCTCATCAACTGAATGTCCTCTTGACCTGGTAACAATAAATTATTATTTTTATTATTTAAACATTTGTTTTGCATATAATCTTTGTCCTTTTCCAGTCTTATGAACATTATCTGACTTATGTGAGTCTATTTAACATTAACATTACTCCAGTGGTGTTTTTCATTGTTTCATTGATTCCATAATCATTCCTTACTGGTTAGCCTGCATTTAGTTGTATTAGAATTGGAGTGTTTCCTAATGATGGAATTTTCATCTCTTCCAGTTGTTTGGTGCTCTCATCCGAGGCTGCCTTCGACACTTAGCAACCATCAACGTGGCTGGTAACAGCTTTACCTCGAAGTAAGCAAATATACACTGTAAGCTTATAAGTAAGCAAGATAAGAGACCATATCAAGAGCAATGTCTGCCAAACTAAATCTGAGAGATTGAAACTCAATTGGAATTGTGCAATTTTTGTAAATTTAGCTGTGAATTTAATATTTTGTTGTTGCTAATCAATCTGTTTTTTAAATTTTTCACAGGAAAACTAAAGATGCAGTTGTTCCACCTTCATTCAAAAAGGTAAGATCACTGTTTCAGTTGTACATGTTGCTTTGAAGTTGGACTTAAAACTCCAAAGAAGTGAATGAAGGGAAAGAGGAATAATAAAGACAATTTGTATTCATTACTGTGGAAATGTTTGATGCACCTTCACATCACACAGTGTACTTTTTAACCCTTTAACTCTCAAAGGAGATTACACCAATTTGCAATTGAGTACCAGAAGTAATCTGAGATTGCAGTTGTTTTTGCTTTAGTTAACTCTGTGATTGGTGCAGAAAAATCGCACCACTCCCTTAACCAATCACAACTTGATTGCCCACATTTTCCCGCGCTTGAGGCAGTCTGGTAATTTTGACTTTGAGATCTCATTGGCTCTTCAGGGTATTTTCCTTTCTTCTGATTGGCTGTTTTGATTACTTTGGTTTTGGTTTTTTCGACTCTCAATGGAAAGTTGCACGAATCTGTAAAAGCTCCCCACACTTCACCACATTATTCACACATTAGAAATTAAAAAGTTATCCGTAGGAGAGTGTTGTCGTGTTAGAAGACTAAATTATTTTCATTTAATTGACAGCAACACCTAGAAGGGAGAATAACTTTTGAATATGGAAAGATAGAATCCCCTCGTAGAGTGCATTTCAATTGAGTGTTGTAGAGCTCATATGAAAGAAATCTCAACAGCCCAGAATTAGAGGAAAGAAAAATATCACAAAGGGCTAATGGAAATGATACACAAGAACAAGCAAACTGCTGATAGAGTGGGCAAAAATGGGTGACCTAGTTGCACTTTTTTTTTTATCTGATTAGTTGATATTGTGGAGGAAGTTCTCCATGCACCAAGCAAAGTAAAGCAAAATCAAAACAATCCTTACTGTTACTGATATTCAATTTAAAATTGCTGTAAAATTATTTGTTTGCCTTCTAGTATGCTACTTTTTATAAAACTAAAACTCTAAATCTGGTGTGCTCTGTGTCATGATAAATATCAATGTTAAATTCTTTTGTTTGTGGCATCCATGATCAATTTCGTTGGAATTGTTTCAAATATTGATGTTGGTTACTTTCCTCACAGTTTTTTAGCACCTCCCAGGCTCTGAAATGTTTGGATGTATCAGACTGCAAGTTACATTCTGACGCCATCAGGTCAGTGTTGATGTAATGATAAGAGGAGTATTACTGAGCCCACAGAACTTTGGAAAGTATTTTCATGCTATTTGAAAATTATCAATTTGGGAAGCAGAGATACATGTAATGCAGTTATGAGGGCGCTTTCTAATTGCAAATTCGGATATTCACGAAAGAGAGACTCGATATTCCAACTTTAACTTAATTTGTCCGAAGTATTCAAGAAAGACTGAGCGAGGGCGAACTTTTATGGTTAGGACAATAACGGAATGGAACCCTATAGAGTAAAGCACATGGAAGAAAGTCTCTTTTGTTAGTTTCAAGAGCAGTTTATATGAGAAATTTTCAGAAAGTGACCAGAAAGGTTCCTCACCATTTGAAAGATGATTTTGAATGATATTATTTTAATGAAGAATTTTTTTATCTATTTTTAATTGCCGATAGGATACTTATTTTTAAATTTTGAATCTTGTGATGTAAACAACTTTTAAATTCTTTTACCGATTTTTAGGTGTTTTTGTAGGGTAATGAGGGCAACGAGTTCATTAGTGTTTTTCTACTACTGTCAAATATAACCCTTCGAGTAAAACATTATTTGTGCCTTATTTGTTTCACTCTACGGTAGTTCTGATTTGATTTCTGGACCTGGTGTCAAATGCGGTCGTAGTTCATTGTTGGCTCTTGGCCTTTCTCTGAAAGTTTTTCTTGTTCCCCAAACACCAATACCCCCGTTTCAATTTGACTTGGAAAGGTTGTATTTAGAACCACTGGGTACATGTGTGTGATGCCCAACTATGTTGGGCATCACAACTTGTACGTATAGATTAATGAATTGATTTAGTTTGCAAAATGCACGGTAAAATGTGGTTACATTGTCGTTATAAAAAGGATTACAAAATGTTTAGGAATTATATTCTGCCATTATTTCAATCTCTTTCCATATCTTTTGTAGAGCAATTCTTGAAGGACTACGTGCAAACAGTTTCCTTTGTGATGTTGAACTCAACTTAAGCAACAATGAGGTATGCTAAGTTGGAAAATCATGGTTGGAGTGTGAGGTTTAAGTTTTGATTTTTTGTGTTTACTGTTTTTCTGGTAGAAGGTTATTTTTGTTTGTTTAAGTCGTCCATACAAGTGGTGAAAATTTTTTGCAAGAAATGTTGACATTTTACTGAACATATGTCAGTCAAGATTTGATGATATTAATACAAAAATTGTGACAGAAGACATTTTCGTCGCCTGAAAATTATTCAGAGCGCTCTTCGCTGCCGTTTCGTACAACCAAAAGCATTGCAATTACGACGGCCAATCATAACAAAATAAAATGTTACTAGGAGCCAATGAGAGTTCAGAATAAACTCGTGTAATCTGCGTCATCCGAGAACCGCGGGAAAACGCGAGTTACAAAGTCGTTATTGCTTGTAGCCTTACATTCGATTGGTTGAGGAGTTGATGTGAAATTTCTAGACCACTCACAGAGGGCAGTGACGCAAAACTAATTCAATCCTGAAATACTTTTAACTCGTTATTTCTCCTTACAGTGATGTAGACCTCGTAATGGTTATATCAATTTATTTGCAGCTCAGAGGTCTGGGGGCGAAAGCCATAGCAGACAATATAACTCACCTGAAATGTGTCAGCAGGCTGAACATTAGTGATAATGGTGGGTATTTATGTGACTGATCCTAGCTTTACTTCAGCGACTAGATCCAAGGTGAATTTGCTGACCTGAACAAATATTGGAATTATCTCCTCTAATTTCAGGATTTGATACCGAGGTAATTCCGATTCTCGAGAAGCTGTCATCAAACAAGACATTGAAATATCTAAACTTGGGACAGAATATGAAACAAAGGTAAGTTATTCACGTTCATTATAGGGAATACGGTGATGTATTGTGTTCGTTTTCCGCCAGTTAAAATGATTGCCCTGAACGTGCGAGAACAGCAAAATGTTGGTTTGTTAAGAAAGAACTTCAAAATGCGAGGATTAAACAAGAATGGATGAAGAGAATTGAAACGGATTGGAAAGGACAAATTTGAAGGTTCAAATCTTAAAGGTTCTCTGCTGTGTCGGAATGTTTTTTCTTTCTCGCCGTTAACATTTCAATTTGTATATTTCTCTCTTGTTAAACTGTAGAAACTGTTTGCTCGTTTCAGTAGCGATATTGTCCAAAGCCCCTCCATAGTCATGTCTACTTGAACCTTTGGGTTTGTTTATGTGATCCCTGTTCGATATTTAGTTCTGTTTCCTGTGTCTTTCAGGAGCTCATCTGCAATTATGGAGGCATTGGTGCAACTATTATCTGAAGAAAATTCAGTGAGTCAGAAAAACCAAACATGCAAACAAAGTAACACTGATTGTTTGATTTGATATCTTGGTGCAGAAATCAGTGACATTTCCCTGACTTTTTCTATTGTTTTCCTTTTTTCAGCATCTCGAGTCAGTCTCGTTAGCCGAGTCCAAACTTAAACATGACATCATTCCGTTACTGGATGCTCTTGGAACGAATGAAACATTGACAGAACTTGACATCAGGTAAAACCAGCAGCCTGGTTAACCGAGCATAATTTTATATTTCTGTCTCAGTACCGCGAAAAAGTTTGAGGAACCGAAATTGTGCTCTAACTTACACGCACCGACAGCTTTTCAAAATTTGCCACTGCTTGCAGTTTACGAACGCACGGTTGTCCATCTAAAACACCCGTCGGAGGTTGTTGACGGAAAGGTTTCTCAGTATTGATCACCGTTGAGAAAGTTTTGTTCTTCTCAAAAGGTTAGTTAATAGTGTTCGCAAACACAGATAATTGTAAGTTAAAATTCACCAACACGGATTGTGCTTGTTTTTCAGTGGAAACCAAATTGGTGACGAGGGAGCACGCATTCTGGCTAAAGCTCTTCAAATCAACACCAAACTAAGGTGAGAAATGACGTCAGCGTCCCACTTTCCCTGAGCTTTGCTGAAATCGTCGCGCCAGACATAAGATATTTGCCAAAAAAATATTAAGAGTTCTATCAACAAAAATAAACCCATACACCAAGGTTTCCTTTCTTGATGGAATCGGAATATGTTGACTGATGGTTTGGCTTGGTCAGTTGGTAATTGTGATTACATCTCTATCCATCGTCAACCATAGTAAGCTAGCTCTTTCGCCGTATGACATCCTCAGTGGTGCTTTTCTGCTTCTACAAACGACTATTTTGTATGCAGCTCCTTCGTAAAGGCCGTTTATCGATAACTCGATTGTTTAAGGATAAAATAAAATACCTTGGAACATTTCAGAACGCTTGACTGGGACAAGAATGGAACAACATACAGGGGATTTGCTGACATCGCAGCAGCCTTAGAAAGGTGAGTATAACTTCCCACAAGATTTGTCTAGCGTAATTGTTAAACAGGATTAAAGAAATGCTGTTCACGTCTGCGTTTTTGTATTCTAGCAATCACACACTGCTTTCTATGCCGATGCCTCTTCACGATGCTGCGCAGTCGCTCAAACCACAGACAGAGCAGCACTTAAGAAAGGTGAATATTAATCAGTGAACTTCCAGTAGATTGCTTTTTATTACAGGGTCGAAAACTGAACTAAGTTATCTAATACAGCCTATCGGAGTGATGCAAAATGTCACATTCAGCCAATGAAAACTCCAAGTGAACACGTGCAAATGGCGTCAAGCGCGGGAAAACGCAAGTGTCCAAGTCGCGATTGGTTTTGGTTTACATCAGATTGGTTGACAGAGATATGCGATTCTTTTGTAGACCAATCAGAGCGCGTAGCAAAGTGGAAGTAGCACAGTTCGTTGGTACTTCTGACACTCGATTTGAAAATTGCTTCAATTTTACATTCCTGTACTTTATGTTATAACGCTTTTTAAATTGGTTTTCAAAATCGGTAAAATTAAATTTCGTACGTGTTTAACAAGAAAAGTGTTGTGTTCTTCAAACGCGAAACGACTCCACTTTAAGAAAAGACCTTTAATACACAACGACAAAACTGTAACTGACAAGAAAATTACAACACGTGGTTTGGAACGAAAACGAATATTAATAGATTCCTTGACAGTTCTGGGTTACGTAACTCCTGCGAGGTTTAAAGTTAATTAACATAACCAAAAGGAAGCAGAGTATTTCGTGGATGTTTTTCCTTTATAGTAACGTTGAATTTATTGATATCATAATGTATTTCGTTGCAGATCGAAAAATTGTTGCTGAGGAATCAGTCTCCGCACAAAGTAGTTACAGAACAGGCCTACAGATTACAGCAAGGCCTGCTGCTCACCTCTACACAGCAACAGGTACGTTAAACAAAAATTGTTTTGCAGTTTGAAGTAAAGTCACCTCATGTTAAAATATATGATCGATTAAAATTTGCAGTATCACTTTAAAAATCCCCATATCCTCATTCACTGAATTGATGAATCTCACATTTCGGTGGAAGTAGGAAAAACTTGATAGCCATGAGGGAGCTCTCTGAGGTACAACGACAAACTCAAATCAACATGTGTTGGAGGTTTGTTTTTCGAAAGGGGCATAACTCTCCTTCATGCAGAGAGATTTAACTTGGTGATATGATGTGCATATCTTCTCCACCCAAAGCCATCCATGTTCTTTCTTCGCTTATTTTCTCTTGTATCTTTTCTGACTTTTCGACCCAATATTTTCAATGCTTCGTCATGTGGAAAGTTATTTTTCACGCCGCAGAAAAACGACTACAGATATTGTGAGGTTTCTTTTTTGAGAAAACTAGTATCAATTGTCGGTCAGTTGATGTGTTTATTGGCTCCATATTACTTATTATTCCTCGACTTCCCCAGATGGTGGACCGACTTGTGGTGCAGTTACAGGACCTCGTGAGCGCGCTCCGATCCTCCCAGGAACCAAATGTTAAGAATGAGATTAAAACTGCCAAAAATTATATACAGGATGCAGACAAACTTAAACAGGTTTGTTCACTGTCAGATTTCTCTTGGTACAATTGCGTAATTGGAAAAGTGACAATTTTTCTTGCATGACACGGTCGATAATGAGAAGTTATAAATGTTTTTATGGTAGATATACTATACAACAAATTTCCACGATAATTGTCGCTAGCAAGTTTTCTAAGTAAAGTAAAGACTTTAAAGAGCAAATAAGGCTTCACAAAAGAGCGCACTTCGATACAGGTTCGTAAAACCGAAAACCAGGGAATCAATATTTGAAATGTGACTGGTTGAGATGACAGGGGGAGTTTTCTAAACCAATCAGATAGCGAAGTGGGGCAAAACCAAAGCAATCCCGTATTACTTCCTGCACCCAATTGAAACTATTCTTTTATCAAGCCTGACAGTGATCAGTTGGATAGGGGTAGAGTTAGGCTGCACATGCCAAAACCTGATTGTGCTTGTAAAACTCGTCCGAATTTTTCTATGTTGGAGGAATTTTTCACCCTCTTCTAGGTTTGTGTCGCCACACACTCGTTTATTTGAGGCAAGCTGATTTGTTGCACAAAATATATTTTTTTAAAATTTGTAATCCATTCGTAAAATTTCTAAATTTATTTAGTGGAGAAAAATTCAGTGTGTTTGGATTTCATTTGTTTCGTCTGTTTCTTTGGTCAAACGTGATTGTAATAAATATGTCAGGTCTGATCACAATTACTGGAAGATAAAAGGTCATATTGTTTCAACAGTTGCTACTGAAGTTCCATTTGTGCACAAGTGACAGTGATATTGAAGCCAGATTTGCGGAGCTGGCTGGGGAATTTTACAAAGCCGCTGAAGAGAAAATGAAGGTAAGTAAGGAAAACGTTACAAAACTTGACCAGTCAGAGTAAAGTGAAGGGAAGTGCATACTTTTGATTAAAAACAAATTTGTACGCGAAGTTGAAGTTTGTAGTTTGGTTGTCAACGTTCGCTGTTTGCAGCTTGAATTAAAGCCTTGTATAAATAAGAAAAAAGTGTAGTGTGTTGTAATCATCCAAAGGTTAAGAAATGTCTATTAAATGTAATCATATCCTTTTGGTTTATCAATTGTTTGTCGTCGAGTTAATGGACAAAAAAATGAAAAAGTAAAAATGCGAATCCCACAAAGAAATTGAGCTCCAGTCTCCGAAGGTCGAATGTTACATCGCTAAGTGCTGATGGACTGGGTTATGAGCGGGTCCTTGTGGCCCAAAATAGGCATACTGCTTTTTGTAGGACCAACCTTAAACGTCCTGTGTCAACTGGATTATGAATCTTAGCTTTCGATTTAAGAATGATATCAGGGTTATTTGTCTCGTAATATAGAGGTTTGTGTGTTTGCGTGATTTCAGAACAATATGGCTAAGATGATCGATTGTGCCAAAGAAGTTTGTCCGTATATCACCTCCTCAGACGTAAGTTGTATATATTTCAAAAAGATTTTCGTCTGGTTCCCAAGCGCTATAGAAATGCAATCTCGTATTTTTCAATGCTGGTTGACTATAAAACTCATACGCTTACAGCCGTTGTGTTATAATAATCTTAGGCTAACAGATTTACCTTCAGTGAAGTACATTTGCCTTCAGAGGAAGTCCTCTATTCTATTCCACCATTAAGAAGTGGTCTGTTAGATTCATAAAACCGTGTTGCTTATAGGATGTTCAAAGCCGTTTACTGGCTGTGGCACAAGGAAAGTCAAGTCTGAATGAAACTTTTGTGGAGGAAGTGATTCTTACTCGTGCTGCAGCGGGTATTGCTAACAGATTAAGGTTAGAGACACTTAAATAACTTTGTGATTTTATCATGTTTTATCTATAGGGACAAAATTTCATTCAAATATTGCTTACATTTGTATGAACATGAAAGCGATCTTCGCAGGAATGAACTTTGCTTGAGCATAATTGAAAATAAGGGCTGATCCCGTACTGGACTGAATTTTTTTAGGCCTTATTTCCATTACTGCTTAAGTAAGGTTCGTTACTGCGAAAATCGTTTTCATATTCATTTCTTAATCCGCAGTTCACATAAATATTTTCATATATTTACAGTCATATAAGTATGTACATCCCTTTGACTAATGCGGACAGTTTGTAAATAACGTTTGATATGTTGGTAAAAGAAATGGAAAAAAGTTTATATGAGGAATTGAAATGCAAAGTAAACCCCCCCCCCCTACTGGTTCAGCCTTTAACCCTTAAACTCCCAAGATCTCATAAGTACCTCTCCTGACTGTCTGCTGCCATACAATTCTTCTGATGTTACTTCTAAGAATTTGTTATTGGATCAACTAATAATCCCCTAATTGATAGTTTTCTTGGTTCTCATCACTTTTCTTCTTGATTTTGTATTGATATCATGAGGAGAAATTCTGTCTTGGTCACTCATGAAAGTTAAAGCGTTAAGATACGTCCGTTATTAATTATAATAGATAAGCCAGACCTGTCAATTCTCTAACCGGATCACTGAATATGATGAACATTCACAATAGTTATTAAGGAAAACTCCTCAAACGAGGAGCCTTAAACGTAGGTCAAATCACTGGCTAATTTTATGAACCGATGATACATTGCCGGTAATAAAAAACTGAT
This sequence comes from Pocillopora damicornis, assembly GCF_964200805.1. NCBI lineage: Eukaryota > Metazoa > Cnidaria > Anthozoa > Scleractinia > Pocilloporidae > Pocillopora > Pocillopora damicornis. Next base: position 3,129,590 of record NC_142672.1, read on the forward strand.
GCGTGAGAGCTAAACTGGCTTCCTCAATTGCAATACGATTCTCCGACTAGAAACTTCCTTTCTCTTTTTCAGTGGTTTGATTGAAACCTTAGATTTCCTGAAACATTTCAGTGGCCAATACCGCACCGTGACGCTTTCGATATTTATTGTCCACAAACGAAATGAAAATGTCTGTGAAAACTTGAAATGGGACCAAGTAACTTAACCCCACCCTTCCTCGGTCCTGTTGTTTTCATTTGCAGCGAAGACAAGCTTACAGTGGCATCTGTCATGGCGGACACGATCATGGAGATTGTGATACACCAGTTGGAAAATAGTGTCAACAAACTGGTGAGTGACGAGGGGAATAACAACTTGAACTGTGTTAATGTAATGTGTAATTGAAGTGAACAAAGAAGGATTTGGTAGACACTTAGCAGGACACGAAACCACGTTCTCTCAAAGATCGAAAGTTTTTATTGTAACATTTCCGGTCTTATTCTCGTTTCACACTTTGTTTATGTCCACAACAGATATTATTCCTGCTTATGCGCGTGTTTTATGTTGTAAAATGTAACTCAGTGTTATCGGCGGTTACTGCTGCTGGAAATTGAAATTGCAGCAACGTCCAGTTTACCTTGCTCCGAAGAATATTTTTACTGTAGTGTTCTAGCATGTTTTGAAAGACAATCGTTACGGTTACTTGCAAAGTAACTTGATCATGGTAGAATCGCGTAGAATTGTCACGTTATGGCCTGGTCTAAGCATCTAAATGGGAAAAAATGCGAGAGGATATTTGAAATTTCCCTGATCAACATATGAAAATCTTGTTCGAAGTTTGCCAAGAATGCCGAGTAATTTGTTGCGATCCAAGGCCGCAGACAAAATTGGCTGACATACTGAAATTTACGTGTTAGCGAGAGCCCTGAACAGGTTATAATTATAGTAACGCCAAAATGGACAAAGGAAAGTAAAACACAGGATAATTATAAAGGATGTGGTTAAAATCACAATAAAGATAACGAAGGACCCTTTATTATTTTTGTGGATAGCAACCCTTTTGTTCTTTGTGAACTGTCTGGTTCACTTATTGGTGACGGTCAATAAATCTAACGCAAACATAGCAATGGAAAGAGATCTCTTTGAGGACTGGTTGAATAATTAAATAAATATCCGGAAAGTTCCAAATAAGTATCATTAGTACTTGATGGGGACTGTTTTACCCACTTGTAGCCGGCCTCTTGGCATCCTGCATTGGGAAACGTTATAACGAAAAGAAAATTTAGGCATGCGTATCATGCAAGAGCTATTTTTTTTGGCTGGGGTGGGTTGAGATGGAACACTTTGTGTACCTAACGTTTTAATTTTTGTGGCAAAAAAGAGAATAACTTTCAAAAGAACGAAAAGATCGCATTTCTTCACCTCGAGAGAAAGAAATACTTTTTAAATAATCATAACTCAAAATAATTTTCCTCTAGTTTTCACGGAAATTGAGTCGCAAAACAAAGCTTGACTCTTTTTCAAGCCAATAAAATATGCAAAACTAGAATTTGTATCTTAAATTTATTTTCATTTCTTTGTCATGTTATCTTGGCGTGGTCACATATTCTTTGTTCACCGTTCCCGTTCTGTCCAGATGACTGGGGGTAGCTCTCTTTATTCATTTGAGTATTCAGGGACCGCTATTATGATTAACAAAACGCAAAAGAAGAACTCAAGATTGCTAATGTGATAATCACCAGATTTGAACTCTTGCCAATAGCGCGTCTAAAGTACCAATTCCGTTTTGATCTTGTATCAAAAAATCTTTAGTACCTTAACGAGACATTCCTTTGTAGTAACCAAAGGGTAACAAATATTTATTTCACAGGACCTCCTTCTCAGGGAACACCGAAGCAAAATGGAGAATAAGGACTCGGAGAATGAGAAGAACATTGAAGAAGACGATGTGGCAGCGGTAAGACAATCGAACTTGGAAATGACATGAAGGGGTCGAGTGTCGTAAAGCACAACAATAAATGTAAAGGAAAAGAACAAAGAAAGGCGAGAAAGAGGAAGTGAGAAAGAGAGAGTGACTTAGGCTGAGTTTCTTTGAGTTTTGCACCTGACTTGTTAATTAAGAAAGCAGCGAGAAATTTTCAGACTAATTACAGGCGTAGTGAGGCAAAAGTAGTGTACTGCGGAATTGTGTTCGTCACTTAGTTGGAAGTGCATGTTGATTGGTACAGTTGTTCAGGAAACTTCTGCCATTCTACGAGACGTTTTGTGTCGCAAGTGGTTGTCTTTATGGATTGGGTGTCTGCGTGCTTGCTCTTCTCCTCCGGCATGCGGCGTATGGCATACCTGCCGTGGGTTACGGCCTGTAACGTGTGTCTCGTGGAATATCTCTACCGGTGTTTACTTGAGGCGCTGTGCACCTCTCGTAGTCAGGAATTAACTTCGCTTCTCGCCAAGATTATATTTATCAGTTTTTTTCCATTTCTGTTTTTTCTTAAAGGCGGCTCGCAAAGCTCGTAACCGCCTGAGCTCAGCCCAGCTGACTGCACCTGCAGGGGATGGAACAGAGGGCGGCGGAAGGAGCCACAGGAGACGACCTACAGTGAGCAGACGTCCATCAGCCAGGCTGGTCGAGGAAGACGAAAAAGTCGTCAAGGAAGTTGAGGATGAGGTGAAAACAGAGAAAGTAGAAAAACTCAAATTGGCTAAAGATGAAGTTGAAGGAAAGCCGCTGCCTCAGTTGGTCGTCCCAACTAAAGTTGGTACGTCAACTTTTTGTTTTTTTCAAGTATTAATTTGTTTGAAACCAAAATCAAATCATATATCTCTGAGAGAGAAGTTATGTTCAACATTGGTTACAACAGTAGGACAAATTAAAACCCTTGCAAGTTCGAATCTGTCGTCAAATGCCATTAACCGAGCAAACTTTTTCAGAGAGTTTAGTTATCGAATTTTCTTGGATCATATTTATTATCAACTCGTGAGTTTCATTTCAAGGTGAGTCTTATTGCAAGCCCAGGTAACGTCTGTCATCTGTGGGCTTACTTTTACTACTTAGCTTTATTTGTTCTACATTTTGGTGCTTCATTCAGAATTCAACGATTTGGAGATGAAGACCTCAGGGTTGAAGCACTTAGGCAAGGATCGTGCTCGGCCCCCACAGAAAAGGCGCCTCCCCACCCGACCCTCCAACAGACCAGCTGTCGCTCAGGACGAGAGTAAAGACGATGAAAGTATCGAGGCATTTTGGAGCAAGACAGAGCAAGAGTAAGTGTCTTTGTGTGTCTTCTTTTTGCCTTCGTTTGACACTGTAGCCTGAGATCTCGGTCTTTCGTTTGTGAGAAACAACCATTGAACACATGGTTACTATAACTTTTATTTTCACTAACATTTTCAAGAACTTAATGTTCCGGTCAGGCTGTTAATTTTCTTGTCTTTAAGAGTTTTGAGATGAAGCTCCACCATGCAGAGTGTCCCAGTTTCCTTTTGGTTAGCACGCTAGACTCCTGACTGAGAGGTCTGAGTCTGAGTCCTGGCCGATCCATGACTTCGCGTTGTCCGTGAAACCATATCGCTGTTACAGTGCCTCTGTTGAGGGGGAAGGGGGTAGAGGGGTCGTTTGTTTACCCTGTGATAAACTAGCATATTACCCAGGGGCAGTAACAGTACTCCCAGTCACTTCATGCTCTGGAGACAAGTGTAAGCTCCGAAAATAAGGGCCCACTAAATATGTTTAGGTTTCCGTGATCAAAGTTTGATCTAAGTCATCAAACAAAGAAATACGTTATATTTTCCTGGCGGAAAAAGAGATCAGTTGACCAAAAGCATTTTAAGAGGCTTCATGTAATTCATGTATTTTAAGCACTGCTTCAAATTTGGAAAAGGTAGCGTACTGTTGTGTGCGACAGATCACTTTGTACCTGCCTATTTCAATTTATCTGTTCTTGTAAAAAGAAACCTTATTTCGAAGTTAACTTCAAGTTCTTTTTCAGGCCGCCGAAAGTTGAAGTTACTCCTGAGAAACCCACAAGGAAGACATCAACAACTAAAACGTCACCGGCAGCAACCCCAAGCAAAACACCACCTCCTAAACCAGCGCCAAAACCGAAACCTTCACCCAAGGCCAAAGATAACGAGGTAAAAAGTTACGGATTCGCCATTAAATACGAGAAGTGCGAGAGTCATAAAACCTTATTTAGATATTCTCTTAAGTAACTTCCTTTCATTAACCCTTCGAACCTTTTTTGGAGAATTGAGGCGACGGGGTCGGCTGTGAATCGAGGTGAACTCCGATGAGTTTCTCACAATTATAATTGTTTAAACGAATTTAAGGAAGACCGTCTCATTTTCTACCAGCGCGTAACTCCATCCGGGCAGGTAGTAAGTTCTATGGGATATATCGTTCGGTGTACGTCCACCGAATATGATCTATAGAGATCGCGCTGAATTGAAAGAGCGGCTAGTAACAAAAGTCATTCTTCAACTCAGAACTGTTAAATTATCCGAAAACAAAAACCTTGTAAATAGAACAAAAGAGATGGTAAGTTTTGAGCTCGGTGAAGAAAGAGAGAAAGATGTTTTTCGTCTAGTCACAAAGAAAAAATTTTGAGTCCCTAATGAGGAATCCTTTATACACAGATATCGATAAAACTAACGACGTTTTTCAGCTCAGCAATCATTATTAAAATTAACGGCAACGATGCTTGCTTTAACGGCTTATTGTTTCAACCAGTTACGACGTCTTAACCCTTTAACTCCCAAAAGTGATTAACATGTGATTTCTCCCTATCATATCCATACATTGACCAGCAAGCAGGTAATGAGAATACCCAAACTTGTCAGGTTAAAGTTGCTATCTTGAACTAACGCCAAATTCTAGCAGCTATTTCACAAGGAAATGTGTAGCAGCTAGAGGGGAGAATTAACGATCAGATCCTTGGGAGTTAAAGGGTTAAAGAACCTATGTTGGCCAGTCCCTGTCAAATTTTGATGTGTTATTATGGGATTTTAATTTTTCGTTGATTTTGTTCATCTTGGTTTGGTCTTTGTCTTCTACAGGAACATAAAAAGTCGAGTTGGATGCCAAAAGGGTCAGTGAAGATTCACATGTTTTTCACATAGTAATGCGTTGGAAGAGATTGTAGGCCGTGAACAAAGGCAGTTCTGTCGTAGCTCGTGAGAAAGGAACGTGCGTAGATGTAGAATGGAACCTGGCTTTTATCTGTAATTGAATACGAAAAAAAAAAAGCAAACATGTCTAGTTCTTTTGGTCGTAATTTCACTCTTCATGTCAAATTAATAGTTTTCCTGATGCGCTTTCGCCTGCTCTGTGTCAGTCATCGCTCCCCTATTTCCTTTTTCTGACTGTTTATTTGTTGTGGAAGCCAGTACAATTCAGCGTTTTCAATGTTTGTCATTTATTCTTTTGAACAGTGGTATAAGTCTTCCAGGGTTTCTTAAGAAGAAACAAAGCAGAGATCGCGCACTAACTGCGCCGAGCACGGGCGAAGGAAAATCCACGGCCTGGTACACAGACAACAGCAAACAGACTGGTAAACACAACAGTGATTGTGAGATATATTTACATAAACTTATCTTTTCAAGTAGGTTCATTGCAAAGACGCGTTAAGTCGCTTGTGTAAAAGCTTTGGAAAGATCTCGAAACAGGCTTGTTACTGTTAAATAATTAAGCCATCGAAAACTTAGCGGTAAGCTAAATCATAAGTTAGGCTCCCACTTATGATGCAAATTTATCCATAAACCAGAATCATAATTGCTTGATTCCTTTTGGAGCACGGTCGGTCGTTACTCTTTGTTGTAACTGTTCAAGCGACTTTCCCAGCCATATTCCTCAATCTTACTCCTTCACTGCCCACATAATTCCTGTAGTTTCTTTTAAAGCACAACTTCGAATATTGAATAATGAAAGAAGATAGGGTTCTTTTCGGTGACGCATTTTGAAGCTCTTGCGACGATCACAAATTCAAATCATGTCCACGCCGTAACTCCCAACGACTGATTTATTTGACTCTTTTCTAACCTCTGTTTATTTGTACAGCTTCAGGAAATATCTATTTTATTTTTCTCAGATACTGAAAAAAAGAAAAATCAGGCCTCTCCAAAGGAAGAGCACAAAGCCTCGAAAGAGAAGATGCCCTCTGGAAAGAAGCCAGACGTGTCTAAAGAAAGAGTGCCTTCTGACAAGAAAGCTGAACAACTAGCAGAGAAGGCGACTCCAGAACCAGCAGCCCCTACAGAAAAGGTTCCCTTGGACAAGGAGCCTGAGGTCACTAAGGCAAAGACACCCACTGAAGACAAACCCGAGGTAACCATAGAAAAGAGAAGTGTTGAAGAAAATGACGAGGTGTCAAAAGAAAGAGCTCCTTCACTGATTAAACGAGAAAGAACTCCGTCAGCAGAGAAAATTGTGGGCACTAAACCACCCATCATGGGCGTCAAACCATTTGCTCTTCCTCGTGATAGGACCGGGACGGGGCCATCCGCGCAGTCTCGTGTTGGGGGATCCACACCTGAGAAGGATGCATCAAAGCCTACCTCAGAGGAGCCTGCTGCTAAGCTGCGTGGGCCTCCCAAATTTGGAATAGGAATAGGTGGAGCTGCCGGTGGAGGACTGTTGGCTGAAATGAAACAGAGGCAAGAGAGGGCGGCCAGCTTAGGAAGGGTAAGAACAACTGAGGTTATTTTATTGATTTATACAACAATGTTATGATGATGACAAAAAATATTCCTCTGATGATCACTGTCGATAAATTAACCTTACTTTTCAGAACTCAATTGTATTTCGAGAAAAGAAGCGCTTTTAACGAAATTTTATACTTCTTCTACGAGTTAGGAACGAAGAAAATATCACAGTTCCCCATAACACCCTTTAAGGATTCGAACTTCGAACCCCCCAGCTGTTTTTAAACCATGTTGAACCCTCCGTTTGCTCTATCATCGTAGTTATTGTTTGTAACATAACAACTTACATTGTTCGCTTTTTTTACAGAAAGTAACAGATAAACCAGCCGAAAGCAAATCCTCTGAACCAGACAAGGGTTCGAAGCCTGCTCCTGCCATCGGGAGTAAAGAGGTAGCCCCGCAAATTGCTAAAGAGGGACTTGTCAAACCGTCATCCTTTAAGAGCTCGAGACCCAGGTTGCCGTCTGGTACTCCGCCAAAACCCGCTCCTCGGCCTGGTAAGAAGGACTCCAGGAAAGAATCAAGGGAAGAACCGAAAGACGAAAATAAAGAGAAGGAACCGGAAGTGAAAAAAGAAGTTCAACCGGAAGCTAAAGAAGACGTTAAACAGGAAGTACTGAAGAACGGAAAACCCAAAGAAGCGAAAGAGATTCCATCGGAAACAAAACAATCGGAAAAAAGGGAAGAACTAGATGGGAAAGTAGAAAAAGTGGAAAAGGTGGAGGAAAAGGAGAAACCTGAAGAAGTTACAGAGAAAGGTGTGGTGGACGACCGGAAGGAGACGGAAAAGGAAGATAAGAAGGAGGTTAATACAGAGGGAAATGAAGAGACGCCAAGTGAAAGAGCACAGGAACAGACGGAGAAAGTTGACCAGAAGGTAAAAGATGTTAACAGCGAGATAGAGAAGGTAGACAGTGCGAAGATGGAAGAAGAGGTTAAAGAGAAAGATAACAGCGGGTCGACCGTGGTAAAAGACGATTTGTGGGTTGCTCGTGAGAGTGGCAAAGAAGCTTTAAGACCAGGGGGGCGGTCCATGTCACTGAAGGTGCAACGGACCACATCTGGAACAGAGAAGACAGCCATGCGGTCCGCGACTCTACCTAAACCCTGGTCGCCTGGTCAAGCTCCTTCCAATATGCTGTCTAGGAAGTTAAGCTGGGACAGGGCAAATGCTGGGGAAGAAGACGGCAGAAGGACAAAAAGAAGTGCGAGTAGCAGCGATGAAGGTATCCCAGAAGTCTCCGAGGATCAAATTTCAAAATCGTAAGTTGGACAAAAAAGAGCCGTTTGAGAATTCATGTAATAAAATGGTAGAGAAATTCTAGAGGTATTCAGAGGAGCCCCTTTTGAAAGAGTTAGGACTGGGATTGAGTGACCATGGGTGAAAGTATCTGATCTCACACTGCAGTTTTGTCCCTCATTAGGTCCTCCGCTGACCCTGGAGAAGCCGAAGAGCAAAAAGACAGCAAACTCGCAGATAAGACCACGACAACGAACGGCTCGATTCCTAAAAGTCCTGATGCGGCTAAATTGGAGGAGTTATTAAACTCAGATGGCGACACAGTGCTTTGAAAGGTTTTGTGAGGCTTTTGTGAATATCGATGCGAGTGAATGCTGCTAGATTGGTAGTAAGGGACTGTCCGTGATGTTTTTGGAGTGGGGGATGGCGATTGAAGATATTTTGAGGGAAAAAAAATTCCCGTCTTTTCGAGGCAAAGGAGTATTTTCCGGTTGCTTCTTTCAACTGATCATATTTTCGTCCACGAAAAGTTTCTATTTTTTCGTCATAAAGTAAGTTGTTTTCGACAATTTTCATTCCCACTTCAATGGCCGTTCCCCAGACAAAAATCAACAGGTGTACATGTTGTTATATTTTTATTTAGATTAATTTAATTCTAATATTTTTCGATTAAAAAAAGATTATCTTGATGCCGAATACGACTACCATTAGACTCCTTACATCGTTCGCTATAAGCAGTTATTTCTACAGTTTTCTGTGAAAGGTTAGTTTCTGTGTGTTGTACAATGGCACAGAAGTGAAACGATCGACGGAAGAGCTTTTGAATTGTTTGGATTTTAAACAGAAAACTGTAATTTAAATCGAATCAAATGCAGGTATCGGCTGTCTGGAAAAAGCGTAAGAAAAAAAGATTAAAAGAGTCTTGCAGTTTACGACATTTACTTCAAACTTCAGTTGTTTAGTTTACTTGTTGCATGTTCATTACTCGTTGTTTATCTTAGCACGGGCCAAACTGTAACGGAAAAGAGTGCGTCATGTCATTTTGGGTCGTTTGGCTACGATGTAAATTCTCTTAATAACCAAGCTTTAATTGATTATGTGTGGGCGAAGAAAAATTCCATTGCGGCGCCATTAAACAAGAATAGAACCCAGATAAACATGAATGCTAATTGGATAATGGGATAGAGTTAAGTATTATTCCTTAGAAAAAACCACTGTAAACGTTGCTTCGTTTGAATTACATTTAATTTTTCTCCCCTGGGTAATCGTGACTATGCTTGAAAAAGTTGAGAACCTTTATTAAGAGGTCAATATTAGTTCCGCCTAAATTCATCAGTTAAGTAGACAACCCTCGCTGATTTAAGGCGCAATTAACATGAATTGCCATTTTGGTTTTTTAACATGATTATCCCGCCAGTCTGTATTTTATATTTTTTCTACCTTTTGTATTTAATTTGACTTATGTCAATTTTCACAAGACGGCTGAAAAATTCTCCTCAGATAAAAATAATTCAACAACCATGAACAGAAAATCACACCACCGGCATCTGGTCACGCAACTTTTTCAGGGACCACTGCGTGACAAGGCTTCTAACGACCTGAAAGGGTTTTCAGCAAAATCGCGGAGGGACGTAAAATAATAGATAGAAATAAGGCCAATTTAGCTTTATATTCCGTGCTTTAAACAGATTGCATTGAAGTGTATTTACAAATGTAGGTAGGATAAGAATAAATGGTGGATTTTTATAATTTCACGTGGTTTGTTAAATTTATTACACTGCGCTGGTATATGAGACACGCAGGACTACGAACCCTAAAGGCTTGAGTCTTGGGTCGAGCTTTCGCTGGATCGTGACGGACGTAATATGGAAACATTTTTACCTTTTTGCTCTTGCGACGGGACGTTTGGAGAAGATAAAATGAAGGCTTTCTGCGTAAACCCTTTGAGGAATGAGAATTATTCGATTTTTCAAACTTGAAATATTTCTGAGTTAATGAATCAAAACCATGAACAGACATTGGCTGCCAATCTACTTCTGGTACGGTAGAATAAGTTGTATCATTATGGATATTATTAGTTGAGGGAAACAATAATAGAATAATTTCTTTTGTAAGGAGGCCGGAATCCTATATCCCCAAATTTCTTTGGGCGATCGCGCTTGTAACTGGTTCTTCTTTTTCCGTTACGTACAGGAACGAAACAGTCCATAATAAAAGAGAAGAAACAGTTCACAAGATACTAGCGCAAAAAACAAACAAACAAACAAACAGGAAAGGAAAGAAACAGTGCGCGAGACACTAGCGTAACATACAAGCAGAAGAGGAACGAAACCGCGCGAGATACTAACGTAACAAACATACAGCTAAGGAAAAAGACAGTGCACGAGATGCTTAGGTAACAAACGGATAGAAAAGGAAAGAAATTGCGCGAGATGCTAACGTAACAAACGAACAGAAGGGTTAAGGATTTCGCGAGATACTATCTTAACAAACAAACAGAAAAAGACAGGAAAAAAAAACAGCAACATGAAAGGAAAGGAGTTGTGCACGATGAAAAAATTACGCGCGTCTGATTGGCTGAAAACGAGCACATTTTTTATGTAACACGAGTGTGATTGTCACACAATGACAGAGCGCGCGCGCCTTGCCAAAAATTTGTCCGTCTTGACCTACTGTAATGCGTTTTTCATGTAAATTATGAACAAGTAACAACATGATTTCGAGTGCAATTTGGTATTAATAAACACTTATAAAATGTACTCGTGCTTATTAACACCAAATTGCACCAAACCAAGTTGTTACCCATACAAGAAAAACAAACAAAAAAACAGAAACAGTGGGGGAGATATTACGTAACAAAACAAACAGAAAAGAAAGAAAACGGTGCGCGAGATACTAACGTAACAAACAAACAGATAGGAAAATAAGACTACGTAAGATACTAACGTAACAAACAATCAGAAAAGAAAAGAAACTGCGTGAGATACTAACGTAAAAAACAATCAAAAGAAAGAAAACAGTTCGGGAGATACTAACGCAACAAACAGAAAAGGAAGGAGACAGTGCACGAGATACTGACGTAAACAAAAAAACAAACAGAAAAGAAAGAAAACAGTGCGCGAGATACTAACAACAAGCAAACAGAAAAGAAAGAAAACAGTGCACAAGATACTTACGTAACAAATAAACAGAAAAGAAAGAAAACAGTGCGCAAGATACTAACGTAACAAACAAACAGAAAAGGAAAGAAACAGCGCGCGAGATACCAACTTAGCAAACCAACAGAAAAGAAAGAAAACAGTGCGTGAGATACTAAAGTAACAAACAAACTGAAGTATCAGGCGAACAGAAATAAGGAAAATCCTGAATTTAAATGGACTCATTTTTAATAGGCGAGATTTTAGTCTGTCTACAACTACATAGAAAGCCTTTCAATGTGTGAGGTCAAGGTAAACTAACACGATTCTCAAAAATCTTTTACATTGAATATGCTAAAGACAACTGTCATGTAATTGGTCAATATTAGTAGCATTTCAATCGCATGACTACTTTGCAATTTGTTTCCGCGTGTTTGGTACGTGAAGCGAAAACCTTATCGAACCTTTAATCATGGATATCAAAACATTGCTCGCTAGTCTTCATGAAGCTTTTGCCTCCACTGTTTAGCAGGAATTAGCAGCATGATGTCATAACATGTCCTGAGTGTCGACGGGAGAGTCAGGTCCCTGGAGGAAACCTTAAAGATCTGCCCACCAACTTTCGCATCTACAGCTTACTAGTTGTGTTGGCCATAAGGGAGTACTGTTTTACTGGAGTAAATGCGAAAGCTGCGACAAACGAAAGTTTCTACTGTTTTCAGTGCTGTTCATTGTGGTGTGACGAGTGTATCGCTGTGCATAACTTACTCCGAGCAAATAAAGATAGACCACCGAGTTCTTGCACTTAAAGATTTTGAAGATCAAGACATCGAGGATGTCTTAAAACGATCAGTGTTTTATTCCCGACAAGGCCATGAAAAGAAAGAATTAGAATTCTTTTGTGAGAAATGTGAAGAAACCGTTCGCCGTTCATGCGTTGTGACCGCTCACGATGGACATGTCAAGGTACTCTTAGAGCAAGCGGCAAATGAAAAGAAATTGCAGGTCATGTTCGCGATTGAGTCCAGGAAGGCAAAAGTGCAAAAGATGAGAAATGAAATATCTAAAATTGACGAACACTGTGATAACATCGAAGCAAACGTCGCAAAAGTAAAAGGAGCACACAACAGTTTGCTAAAAGCGTGATTACTGTCATCGAAGCCAAGAAACGGGAAATCTTTACTGAAGCGGATTATGAGGCGCAACAACCTCTGAAATGATTGCGAGTAAAAAGGATCGAGATTGGAAACAGGGTGAAAAACATCGAAACAGCAGTAGGAAAATCTGAAACACTACTAAAACGAAACACAAACACAGAGCTTGCACAAATAGATAAAATTCCGAGCATAATCATCCCGAAAGAAGTCGGTGATGAACGAGAAGAAGCGGACTGAGTACGTCAATCTTTTCGAGGAAAATGAATCCTTAAAGACAAAAATAAACGATGAAGGAATCGGCTGTATTCATACGTTTCCCAGCAAGACCAAAGTGGCTCAATCGATTGCTGACGGAAAAGGACTCACTGAAGCTATTGTTGGAATTCAAACGAACTTTGTTTTAACAACGAGAAATGCTGAAGGACAACAATGCTACAAAAAGCGTGACCAAGTAACAGCGAAAATAGGAAATCACTGTTTCATTTGGTCGAATAGTAGTGCCTGACTTTAATAACCATTGCATTCAGATATTTAAATGAACATGACATTACTTAAATTTGTTATACAGTCACACAAATAACAGCTTTCAGGCAGTAACCTTCGGCACTTTATTAAACCCATAACATAAGCCGTAAATTTTCGAGTTGCCGAGAATTATGATTAATTTAGCCTATTGCCTAAAAACAATTAATAAAATAATGACGCTTGCTCCGCAGGCTCCGGGTTCACTTTATTGTTATTCACTTAATATAGCGCCTTTTAACATTAAATGATCAAGTTAGTCTTTTAGTCAACTTCGTCCATAAGCTCTGTTAAGTCTACATCATGCACTTTTCATTATAATACTTGCGTTTCATATCAAGACTTTTATCTTTAATATGATAATAGTCTTGATAGCTACCAAAATCAGACTCAAATCAACAAACTGACAGTCATCTTTAGTGATGTACCTTCAAATGACACTATCGTTGGAACAAAGCATTTTTTATGGCTGTCATTCATTCAATATTTCCTGCTCTTCAAGTTTTGAACTTTTATGGCTTATCTGGGAACTTATGCCAGAATTCGTAAACAGTTAAAGAATAGTTTAGAGACAAACGCAAACTGATGGATTGCAATTGTGAATCATTTTAAGCTGGACTGTGTGTCGATAAACGTTCCTGTGATTCTTTTCCAAAAATGTGAGTGTGTGATGACTAGATTTATGACTAATATAATTTAACTGGTTGCACAACCGTCGTATTGACTACACGAAGAAGTTATTCAGCCACACTGAAAAACCAAAATTAATGAAAGCGGAAGTAGTATTTCACGCCTGGTTTTTATTATTGAGCGGCTCAGTTGTTGTTATTCACCTATGCATAATATCTAAAATCTGGTTATTATTGTTTAATTTTGTTGCGGTACTCTTGTTACGTTGTAGATTATAAAGGGAGGGTTCATCCGATATAATTAGAACCAGAATTCGTAAAGGTAGTGTGCATTGTTGTGCTATATTAACAAAAATAAAAATGTCAACAATGAAATAAAGTCCGCGGGGAGCCTTTGGAGTCTGGCGCTCCGCGGCGCTGACAATTTTTTTTTCACTTTTTTTTTTTACTCACGCGACGGAACTCGCCATAAAGGAGAGACTGCTCTTGCTTAAATTTCTATAACAACAATGTAATTCGGCAGCTTATTTTCTAAATAAAAAAACGATATCTGTAAATGTAAGTACATGATAAAGAAAATCAATAATAATCGAATCAATCGATTGAAATTCTGTGGCAATGGGGACTAACTTCCTCAAGACTGCATCAAATTACTAGAAACTCAGAGAACCAAACGAAAGTGCACTTAGTTTATCTTACTTTCAGTCGAACACTTAAATAAAGGCTTGACCGACAGCTGCAAATTACAGCAAGCTTAAGTAGTGTTTCACACTTGCCAGAAACAACTAACGGAGAGTTATTTCAGCGCACCGCTAAAAATTCGTAATGTATCATGCCCTGCTTCATAACTGATTGATAGCTCGTGTAGTTAGCGTTTGAATGTGCACTTTTAAGCGTTAAGCCGTGAGATCATGAAATTTGAGACGGAATAGCAGAAGAAAACCATGCTCTATTCCTTTTTTTACCCTTTAAAACTTAAAATCAGTATGGATATTCTCCACACTGTTCTTTACACATTTCCCAAGGTGCTGACAGGGAGAATTTGTTTGCCGATATAAAGGTTCTTTTCTTGGTGATCATTCCCTTTATTCTCATAACCTTAACGTGTGATTCAGGGGTGATACTGTGGATGATGGACGGTGGGAATTGCAGTGATGTTCAGTTGTTATTTATCAAATCCCAGACAGTGATATGACAGTGATCTAAATCTTACGGAGCGCAGAATGCCGCGACATATCCGGGACTTTTTAGGATTCTAAATATTGGCGGAACGCGCGCCATACAATGGAGAAAATGGCCTAAAAATTACAAGAGGGATGCAAGTTTTTTAGCAACATTTAGGTTTAGAACACAAGCACGATGGAGTTCAACGATTTCAGAGAAAACTTCAATATATGTGAATTTCTTGAGTGTTTATCAACCTTTCGAACACGCAACCTGTAAATTGACAACGTTTCACAAACCTTTTATTCATATCAGAGCAGATAATCGATCGGTTTAAATGAAGCTCAAAAGTGGTCGTCTAAGTTAATTTACTTTCCACGAATGGAAATGGCTGGCGAGAAGCCGCCTATATCTGCGAGAAACTCTCTAAGGCTGAATGTCAAGCTATATTATTTTGACCGATGTTGGCAACTACTGCGAAGAACAAAAATTTTAGCTTTTAATAACTTTCGCGAAATATAGGTGACAACTTTTGAAATTTTGGCAGCAACTTTTCGGATTTGCGACAATTTTTCAGCAACTTTTGGCATTCCAGTTGGCAACCTTCTAACATTTTACGAGCACAGTGGGGACATGCCCATAAAAGGGGAGGCGGGGGAGTTGAGTTATCCTCTGCCCTCTGAGCCCACATTGACTGAGTTGAAAATTGGAGGAAGGTGGTTTGTATTTTGCCATCTTATCGCTAGCCACAGAGCCAGATATTCTAGGTACTTATTTCGCGATGTTTTCTTGTTTGTTTTACAAAAATCTTTGGACTGTAAATTTCTTTCTTTCTTTTTTATTCTTATTAGGACAACAATCAACAATTTTCATCTGTTAATGTGAAAATCTCGTTCAGATTGTAAGCAGTGCGTCTCTATGCGAAGTCTTCGCACATTCGGCAGCTTCTTGGACAGTTCTCCCTGGCGGTAAGAGATGCACAGGTTTTGTACAACTGGCACTCTATGGGCTTAAAATCATAACAGTCTGAACTCCTAGGCACAGCATCAGGGTCTGATTCGACTGGCGAGAGAGAAAAACAAAATCTATCAGTTTCCTCGACATGACTTAAATCGCGCTGAAATGATGAAGTATTTTAACTTGGTGAAGGTCGAAAACAAGTACTTTGTCCCCTCTTGGCTTGAAAAGTTGGGAGAAAAGTGTCATGTCTAATGACAGATCGATAAAACATTCTACAACGCGTTAGAAAAATAAGAAACACTATGTAAATATGTGTAAACTGAAATATGGGTCTGCTGTGGTATATGTTATAATGAACAGCTTTTGTTTTCACAATTAATACAAATTTGCGCCTTATGAACGTGAAAAATTTGCGATAATTTCCATCGATCAGTAATGATTTATGACGATCATCAACATTATTGCTGTGATGTTTGGAGGGCGTTTTACGATAATCTGTGATATGTTTAGGGCTGAAGTTTTGTGAAACTTTATCCGCAGCTAATAAAAGGCAAAAATGATGGAAAATTCATTAGTGAAAAGACAACTGTTTTGAAGCGATAAATTGGGGAACTCAAAGTGCTAAGCCTAGAAAAAAATTTCAGTTTATCATTCAGAACTTCGATGTCAATAAACTATTTCAAAGACTCGAATGGGTTTTTTAAAGTAATTCAAGCAATTCAAAGTTTAATTTGAAAATAACATGCATGAAAAGATGTATACAGCCGAAAAGTTAAACTTATTTAGCAAGATGAAAAAATTCCCTTTCCAAACTAATAGAGATCATTTTAGTGACCACTAACGACATTTTAGTTCTTTAAAGAGGAGGATGACACTTGTTGCTCTTTTGCCAAGATTTGGAAAAATATTGTGACCAAACTAAATAACAAAAACGCTCAATATTACTTTAGAAATAAGTGTCAAGAATGTATAGTAGTACAAAGTAAGAACTTCGAAATAATCCGCTTAGGAAAATTGTACAACATACATTTGCGCCTGAAGTTGGGAGCGCATTTCACGTCCAAGGCGATGAAGGCCAACAAAAGAAGTAAGGCTACTTTAGACATTCTCGGTCGATAAAAGCGGGAAATTGTGACATCAATAGTACCCACCGAGACAGTTCCTTTATAATCGTTCAATGGCGTTACATCTGTTCTTTCCGAGCAGGTGGACAATTATAGGTGCTTTCTATGATAAGATCACCGCCCACTCCCGGAATAATTTCGGGCTTTTTCATTTATCGATGCTATCCAGTCCGGCGACACGATATGCCATGTTGGTTAATATGAAACTCACCAGCCGTCAATAGTTGAACTTAAGCCGCGCCGTATTTACTGGAGCCCCTTTGGCGTGTTTAATAAATGTTACCCCGCGTCATAAAAACTTTATTGATTTATGGCTATTTAAAATAAGACTTATTAACCGTTTTAATCATAACTCTGTACTCCAGAACTAAAATGTATCTGCGCAAAATGCAGTCCGCATGAAGAAACTTACCGAGTCTCACGTTCAGATCACTGGCCACAGAGGAGTCTATCATTTAATGTTTTATCTGGCAAAGGAATCAACTATCCCTTTAATTGTTCATTTTGATCAGACTACGGATATGAATTTTCAGTTTCAGCCTAAGAAAATGACATGATTAAATAGTTTCTGCCCACACATTGTTTATGAAAAAGGAGGTACAGAAGTAGAAAACACTACCGGCAGGCTTTTTTCAAAAGAGAGAATTCACGGAGAAACCCGATTCAAACAGTCTAAACTGAAGCTATGACAAGCATCGCTACATTTCGTTTCTTCTTTTATTAATTTGGGTCCGGAATAGAAAATTTTGAAATGAATTTTAAAGAACAAAACTTACAGATGTTGCGTTATGTTTATGCACAATACTTCAATAAAAATGGCTAATTAGCGAAAGAGTCGTGGTTCTATTTTCGAAACCTTTGATGCTTTTGATTGCTTTTGTGACAATTTTTCCCCGTTTTTTTAACGTAAAGACCCAGAGCATAGAAACAACGAGAGAGAAAATAAATAATTGTCTGTTTCACGATGTGCAGTGTAGTGTGAAAATTTTGCGTGAGATATACCTCACGGATTGGATAGTTGTTTTTGCGAAAACGAGTTCGTCTGCAAACTACTTTTGCCATTTCCTTTATTACAACAGATCACAACCAATGAGAGGAAACAATATTTAAAATAATTCAACATTTGTAAAGTTAAACACATCGATGAGTTATTCTCAGCTTGATTCCTGAACTAATTTTCGAGTTAGTCCAATAACAACAAACACAGGGTGATTGAGAATGGCAAATTTTCGCAGCGTTTTATTTTACGGAATTTTTTGTTGTTTAATCCGAAACTAAATTTTGGCCGTCAAAGAGAATCCGGCAAATCAGTAGAAATTACAGGCCACAAAATTTTTACTCAGCGCTGTGCAGAGTCGCAATCGATTGTACATGCATCTCGACCTTTTTCAACTGGCGCGAGTGTAAAGCCTGGCTTTAACATCAGCGGACGAATTGTAGTCCAAACGTCGCAGCCTGTAGCTGATTGTGGGAGTAAGTTTACGAGACAAACAACTAAAAATTCAGTCATCATTCAATACATAAAATTTCCTTAATTTCACAGACTAATCGGCGCAATAAAATCAATTGTAAGCCGAGATCTTTCCTTCCCCTACACCTGGTCTAAATATTAATGCCGCCGTTTATATCAGCGCACGACAAAATATCTTACCATTTAAGGCCTGCACATTCGTCCAGCTCATTTATCCTAAACTTGATAGTTCACAGTTAACTTTGCACCTCCAGATAGCCCCAATAATATCGACAATACATTTACGCTGTTTACCCTGCAAAATTTGTTGGGGTGTTTATAAAGAAGCTGAGATAGTTCGCGAGATAGGAAGTTAAACAACAAGTAGAGGGTTTTTTTTTTCATGTTTTTCTCTGGTTTTTTTTTTTTTTTTTCAACCAAGGCGGCAGCCATTGAGTCTCCTTCCTCATGGAAAAAAATTGATATTGAGAATCACTAATTGCGAAGTTTGATTGAAAATGAGGAACTTTGGAGCGACTGTAAAATGAGATTTTATTTAGCAGTGATCTTATATTTTCCAGTTCAATCTTGCAGGATAAAATTTGGGAAAGAATGTGCTTGAAAATTATGATTTTGAATTTGAAAAAAATGACAAGGATAAAAACAAGTAAAAAAAAAATTGGACCCACGCTTTTGAGTGCTGGTTTAGAACATTTCCGCAAAATTATAAAATATATACTGACTATAAACTCGAGTTATCTATGGTGTTAGCTATATGAAAAAATCCGAGTTTGCTAGACTCATTAACGAGATCTACTTGACCTAGAGATTCGAAATTCAACAGCCTTCGAACATAAAGAAGCAAAGCAGGTGGTTAAGACTATAACTTTAACTTTTCGTTAAATCCTCAACTCAACGTTACAGAAAAAATGGCAAAAAGTATCTTGTTCACAATTGACCCCTAAGCAGTTGTTTGCACGATATATTTCGGTGATGATGCAGGAAAACAAACACTCCCTTTATTATTTGGAATTAAAGTGAAATATTTTAAACTTCAGAGTAAAAACTGCTGAAAGCATACGACCAGAATAGGAGCTTTGCCGTACGCCATTCACACATCGTTAACTTGTAGTATAATGAAGCTGTTAGGGTGTAAGGATTACTGTACGAATTGTAGTCTTTACAGAGAGTGATCATTGCCTCGTTTTTCTTTGGATATTAAAGACGGGGTTCGCAGGAAATAAGCGGGGCTTTTCTTCGATTCTGAGAAACTTTCGCATTGACGATTCACGACTCCTTTTCTCCTTTTTAATTTTTCTAATCTCTTAATCTTTTCTCCTCTTTAATAAGACAGTAAATCTTTAGTAGGACACTTAATCTCGCCCATTTCACAAGAATTCCAATCTTTTTCCTTAAAAATGTTCTTGGTAAATGTTTTCGGTAAAAATGTTCGTTGCCTCACTCAAAGTTGAGAATCTATTCAGGATTCCACCGCCCTAAGTGAGAATAATAAACCTTTTAAAGGTTTTCTTAATCAATTATAACCTCGCGTGCGAATGTTTGTTACCTCCTGCACTTTTCATGAAACAAATGAAAAATTTATTAATTGACAAAAGAAAATTAGAACGCTGTCATGAGAACGCGTCAAATTGTCTCATTAATTGTCTATTAGATCGGCATACAGTCGGCTATATTGTGTTCACCAAACCGACTCTTGTGGAGATTTAAACGTCACATTACAGGCATCAAGGAACATCCAAATGAAAAAGAAGAGAAGTATTGATACAATCCATAAAGTTTTACTACTCGGCTGCGAATAGGAAAGTAAGAAAGGCCTAATGTACTCTCTTATCCGCCAAGCTTCCGCCATGACAGCATCACAGGCAAATTATGTGATTTTGTTAGGCTGAAAAAGACATTAAATGACTCACGCATAATAATATCGAAAGTTTCTCGCTGCAAAACATTCAGAGATTGAAATGGTTTAGCGCGAAGATCTTCCATTAGAATTCGCCAAGTTTACACCAAACATTATATTACAAACATTGCCGCTGTAAATGATATGTTTGCAGCTGTTCTATTAACCTATTTGAAAGTTCTTTTCATATAAGTTTGCATTTTTTAGAACTATGGATATTAAACGAATATTTTGAACTTTTGACGACTCAAGCCCAGTTTTTATTAGAAGCCAATAAAATGCTCTTGTACTCAGGATTTGACCCGCGTCAATCATTAATGGCTATTCCGCTTGTAGTCAAATGTTTTCCGCCTCTGAACCAAGAGATATAGTTAATATCTTACTCACCTCCTTTTCCTCGGTCTGTACAGTAAGGTACAGAACCTCTTTTTTTCCACTCGATTTATGGCTCGAGCGCTTCGCGCTTTGGTGATAAATCCGTGCGGAAAAAACTTGGTCCGTAACTTAAAGTGCGGTCCTCGAGCTCGGTTAGTAAGAGGTATTACATCTAACAGTAGAGTCCATATTATTTAGTAATATATTAAAGGTGACGTCAAAATGTGGCAAGAATGAAAAAGTGGCTCACCATATTTTGACATCATCTGTCATGGTCTATTGACCCACGGCAACATGGAATCTATATGATGTGATAAAAAAGCAAAATGTTGTCAATGTTGACGTCACCTATGCGTCACACCACAGATAGGTCATATGGAATTAAGAACCAATCAAAACGCAAATATACTTCAGCTTTATAGTCTTTGTAGTCCTTACTTTAACATTGAAACTACTAACGTTCTGCTCCAGAACGTGAGGCAACTAGTTAGTCTGTGCCACAGAAAAGGCTTCTCTGTTTATTAACCAATGGGCATTATCTGGTGACACCATACATTGAACGAAAGGGATTAGTTAGGATAAGTCGAATAGTCTTCACTATTCTGGGCTATTTGATTAGTGAAATTCTACAGGATTTTCAAAGTGCTAGCGACATGTATGAAGGCTTCTATTGAATAGTATAAGGGAAAGGGGGGAGGGGGGGAGGGGGTGTTGAAAGGGTGCTACGCCACAATTGCAAAAATTAAAATTATTTGTTTTTTATTAAACATTCAAGGAAGTCCACAGCCTTTCTACAGCGCTATAGAGGTATCGGCTCCAGTTCTAGTCAATTAAAATACATTAAATAGTCTGTTGCAAAAAAAAATAATAATATAAATGTAAATGCGGATTATTCAATTTTTGTATTTCTTTTTTTTTTTTTTTTTTTTCACTCGCTTAATTTTTTCCAAATCTGGATACATGCCATGCGAGAGGGTCCTCCTTGGGTGGGCGTGGAATGAGTGCGAAGTTTTTTGGGAGATCAGGGACTTGATCTGGCTCTGGCTCTTCTCAACTCCGAGGTCTTTGTACTCGCTTCTCATGAGTGCCTTGATACTGGTGTGCCTATGGCTACCGACAAGTTCTACAGGAATGCCACTATCTAGCGCGCGGTTAAGAAAAAGGTCAAAGTCCTGTTTCTCCATTGCCTATGAACTTGTACTTTGTTTTACGTGGCAAACTTCGAAATCGACAATTTTTCACTCCTTTTGTTCATCATGGTGTAATTTCTGTATTTGACACTATATCCTGGGGAGTCACAACGTCCATCCCCGAGGAGAGTGAAAAAGTTATTCCAAGAGAGGTAAAATTTTTCAAGACCGTACTTTCCCTTTAAACACTGAAGAATACCGTTCCTGATGAGATGGTTGCACACTAATGGTCCAAAGATGCAACGTTTTATGGGGATGTAAAAGCTAAGGTTAGCTAGCAGAGAACTAAATCGCTTGAGGGAGCTCACTGAAAATGAAATCCTTTCAAGTTAAATTTTAGAATAAAATAGCCTTTCAGAAGGATTACCTTTGAAATATTTTGGAATTTGTCACGGAGATTGATCTAATGTTGATTTAAATTTCAAAAAACGCTATAGCTATTTTATGACACACACCCAGGGAAATTTCCAATCGACTAGCTTGACGGTAAATACTCCCTTGCGTGATCTTGCGTGACACAATGTGCGGCGTGATTTAACACCGGAAGTTGACCACCATAATTTCGCAGAAAACAAGCCCTTAAAGTATTAGCTTTTTGCATTTGACTCTTTCACTCTGACGGACACCGTCCGTGTTAAGTCGCCTTCTGAAGAACTCATCAAAATATCTTTGGTTCTTTTGGACGAATTTAACGCTCGGTCGTTGACGAACCTTCGTTCTAAGGTAAGCTCTGAAATAATTTATAGAAGTAAGTGTATAAATGTTTCCCCACTCGTGTTCTATCAATAACAAGACGAGTTTGTATTAAATACTGAAAACTTATTACATCGTAGAAAAGACAATCCGGTATGAGTTCTTGGTTTCATTTTGGTCTCTTAGGAAAGTGAGCCAGCAAGAACACACTAGGCCATTTGTCTGGAGACAAAAACAAGTTATGAATATGATATCGATTTAAAGTGCTGTGTCCCTGCTATCTCTATTGCTGGTGTTCAGTGTCACGCCATTCAAAATAGATCAAAATAAAAAATAAAAACCGTTCAATCGATTTAGTCTAGAATCTGGAAATAGAAAGAAGCTAGATATGTAAAGACTCTCGCCAAGATTCAGGTCACAGCAATTTTTCTTACGGAAGATATGAGGAGAAACGTTTTTCCCAAATTTATAGAGATTTGTATGGAGCCGCCATGCTGGTTCCCACCCAGATGGGCACCAACATGGCGGCCGGAAACCAGCAGAAACATCTGTCACTGAGTTTTGCTACAAAAGCGTGAATTTATCTCTTTAAGAACTCATAAACGTAACAATAATACTTTATTCTAATACAAGAACTGTTCAGATAGCTGAATTTCCCTAAATAAGTCACCTTTTAAACCAACATAACAGCTCTCTCGCTCGTCATGAAAAGGCCACGTCACGCAAAAGCTTAGAAATTCAAGAGTAGTCTATCACTAAACCAAGAACCCATTTGGAGTGAAAATTTGTCTGAATATTAGTTTTTAGCTGCTCTAATACATCATGAAAGTAAAATCTCAGGAGGATCAATAGTTCTGAAGTCTGAAATTTAGTGACGTCACGTGAAAACCAGCAATTTTTGTACAAGAATAGTTGATGAGAACCGAGAAAACTGAGTGTTACGAGATAATCTGAAACCTTTTTCCTTTCGATTTCGAATGAAAATTACCGACCACGTGTTATATCCAGTTCGCATTGTAGAAATTGAATTAGGAACCAGTTGTCCAACACGTGCTTCGAGGGGAAGATGTTGTGGATCGCCTCTTGATTATTAAATAATAGAAAACTTGGCAGGTATTTTCAGTCAGAGAAAAATTTAAGGTTACTTTCCACCTTCAGAGGCAGAAAAAAATAGATTTTTCTCTCATATGACTATTCTGAATTCAAACATTTAACCTAGCGTTTCCATTTAAAAAAATTTCTGAAATCTTTCAAAGCACCCGAAGCAAATAAAGTTCATAAATCAGGAAGGTGTCATAATGTCGGACCTAGGCGAATTCCCCGGGGGGAATTTTGGCGGCAACCGCTTATGTTTGAGCTCGATTTTCATGTTATTTCCATATTTTGTTTACATCGTGCACTTGACTTAATTCACTCATGGAAGCTCTTTGCTTTAGAAAAAATTGAAAGCGGGAGAAAGTCCCTGGTTAAAAAAAAAGGAGGTAAAAATTTTCGTACAGCGCATTATGCATTCAATTCTTAGATAGAGAAAACAATAACAAAACAATACATTGCCATTGGGAAAACAGATTTGTTTTACAATAGTATGGGGCTGTGCGGAAATTTTATCTAAAAAGAGAAGAAAAAAGAAACCGACCTGAACGATCACGATAAAAGAAATGTCGGTAATGGGTTACTTTTCCCGAGAAATTTTGATCTATCGTCTTTGACGCCAGAAGGTCCCTTTGTCTCAGAGGTTTGCGATTTCAGGAGGCGAGATAATAATCTCTTGTCGTGGCGCTAGTTGTTTGCGAACCTTTATGAGGTAAAATTTCTCATTGGATTTTGGGAGGAATACATACACTCTGAGCGAATTAATAGGGTAAATAGATATGACCGATTTTCGTCAAATTTCGTCAAAACATCCCAAGAGACGAACGAAAGTGTGTCGAGAAATTTTGATATTCGAAATATTTGTCTGGTGGTGTCCATTTACGCAATACACCTCGCATGTTTCAGCTACTCCAACTTTAGATGTCGATTTCAGAATACAGAAAAAGCCTGACGTACTTTGGTCGATTGATGCCTTGAAGATTAAACTTTACAGCCATTTAACTCGTGCTGCGGCGTCCGATACCCGATAAATTCAATTGAAGAACCCTCAGTTGTTTCACGCCTTACCGGCTCCTGACACTGCTTTAAAGAAAAGTCGCTTTAATTATATTTTTATTGTAAACTGCAGTTTGTGAGCTTTCTTCTGATGTATAGTTTACGAGGATTTTTCGTAAAACTAGTGCGCTTACGAATTTTTAAGGTTGAATTAAGTCAACAGAGATATTGAATATTTATCAGCACACCGGTGGAAACTGAAAATAAGCTGACATTCAACTCGCAGATAGATTTTGGAATAATGATCGTCTTCTTTGCTTTTCTTCGTCCTACGTAAATTAACGAGTGAAAAATCTACTGCTTGTCCTTGTTCGTCATGTCTCGAGTTTGAAATTTGAATTTGGAATAAGAGAGTGCCCAATTGCATTGTTTGTTCCACATAAAATGACGAGTGCACCACGTGCTATCCGTTCATGTTTTTCATTGCAGGCATTTTGGTTGGCGAATATTTATCTATTAGTGTAGTTCAATTCAGTTTCCCTTTTCAGGATGGACGAAGAAGGCGAAGAATACAATTCCACCTCTGATTGCGACTCTGATATTTCCGTTTCCGACTCAGAAAATGACAGACATGAAGACGACGATGGTGAAGAACTCTGTGAGAAAAATTTATTTTTTGTCTAAGTGCTGAAAAATATGTTAAACATCGCTGGTATGTACGTGTTTTTCGAGTATTTGACCACTGATGCCACTGAGCATTGCGAATGAATATTACTTTTCAGTCACAAAACACAGACAATCTAAGTTGTATTCATTGCCCTTGAACAAGTTTGGAATTTTTAACCGATGAGAAGTTATAGCTGTCCGAAGTAGGCATTCATTTTTAATCATCATGATACGAGATCTGACATTGACAGATCTTCAGAGAGAGCTCTCCTATTTTCCGAGAATTTTCGGCTTGTGGCAGAAGAAAAGTTTTTGGCGGTTTTGGTTCGATTTGGGCAGTTACATAATAGACAGAGTCTTTTTAAAAACTCGACGAATATCATCGTAATTACCTAATGACTCAAACACGTTTTACTCTGGTTTTTCTGCTCTTTGGCCTGAAGTTTGAAGTTTCCTTTTTCTTTCATCCTTTCTTTTTTCCTCTTTTTTGACAGCGGATCGAGAAGACGGAGAGATTCAACTTGAAGATGAAGGCTCGGAGAGCGGTGAAGAAGAGGAAGAACTGGAAAATGAAGAAGTATCATTATTCGATGAGAGTAAGTGCTACCTCGTAGTAATGCCTGCGCAGAATTGCCTCGTACTTGCACAAAATAAGACTGAATGCGAGAAGACGGATAGTATTAGGGAATTTCAGCATCAAGGGCGTAGCTTGTTTTTTTCAAAGTGGGTGGAGGGTGACATCGTGTCACACCTAGAGTACCATCTGATTGTCGTTTGTTCCAATAGAAGTGACAATTTAAGTTTGCATATTGCACACTTTAGAATGCCACCCTGGAGGAGGGGTCACAAGCACACAGCTGCTCCCACAAGCAATTATGTTACGATAGGGGCGAACGACAAAAGTAAAGTTTTTTGCCCACTTTTCCTTTCATTTTTAAAACAGCCATGCAGAAAAATGGCGTGAAAGATCTTATTCAAAACAAATGAAAGTATTCTCCCTTTATTGTACAAACAAATCAAAGCAGACGTTGAAACATTCAATTTAGCTCAACTGCATGGCAACAACAAATGATCCGAGTCAAGTGAGCCTTTTCTGTTATGTCTTGTCCATTTATGACATAAAGTGTACAATTTCAATTTATGATTGTGGATACTGGTCTGATTCTCAATTTCATAAAAAAAAATACTTATTTAATCAGAGGGAAGCATCGTGATCTTTAGTGGAAAAGCTGCTAATACAAAGCGACCAGGAACTGTTTAAAGGGGTCAATACACAAACATTCCATTTCGATTGCAAGAAAAGAGCTATGAATTTTATTTAATAAAGCTGAAATCACTTTTCGTTTCTTATGATATGATTGGTTGATTTTATCAAACCCAGCAACTTAAGTGGCATTGGAATGACCCTGATGAATTTTCCCGATTTAAAATACTTTATTTAATAGAGATTTCTTTGTTAAAGTTGCAGCCTCAGAAATGCCAATGGCAGAAGATTCTGATGAAAATGACTCTAAGCCGAAACTCGACATTGGCATGAATATGCGCCGTGTCAGTAAATTTTACGGCGGTCCAAAAGTTAGGCCACAGTAAGTATGGCTAATTATTGTTTTTTTAGAGGGCACGGTAACGAATCTTGCAATCTGATTGGTTCTTTACCCGGTCAGTATTTTCCTATCTCTGCCCACGGGCCACGGTAACGCTTTCGTGAGTCGCCGAGTACATCCCAACTTTCGTTGTCATTTTTCATAAATATACCTCGTTTTCCGGCTGGGCAGTATTTTTAAGCAAACACGTCGGTCACTACCTCAAGCCGATAAATAACTTATGAATCCTCTCTTTTCTCTCTATCAAATCACTTTGGTTGACAGAAATATATTGGTTTCAGAATGAATTTGTATAAACAATAGTGTCATTACGTTGGTTGACAAGCGGCCTAAAAACCTTCTGCAATTAATTTTAATCGTTCACAAAAAGTACCCAGAAAGTTGGAACGTGAGGTATTTGGTTACAGTTAAACTGAACGATGGAACTTTCATTCATTTAATATCTGAATTTTCTCGAGCAATTTGTCCATAGTGAAAGAGTGAGCGAGGTTTTAATTTAAGTTCTACAACAAATATACGCTCCTGGTGAGTCTTTCCAATTCCGTTCAATTTGGACATTTGTACCTTAAATTGGACAACAGAAATTGAAGGAATTTTTTGAGAAAAGGCTGCATTACATTCCCTTGTGTCTCGTTGGAGTGTGCCGTTCGAATTTAGTTTTTGTAAAGGAAAGATTAGAGTTAAACACGCCATTACAGCAAACAAACGAGCAATTTCTCACAACTTCAAAATAAAAAGATTGAATTTACTCACAATTAATTTCCTCGCCGTTTACTTAATGAACAGAGGTAAATCTTCGTACATGAATGAATCGTCGATGAGAGTGAATAATAGTTTCCGTTAGATCATTAACTGATTTTGAAGAAAACATTGTCGTGACAGTCCTTGCCAAACTAGTTCTGTTGGTTTTCAAATGTTCCTTCGCTTTTCTTTTTCTTGCGCGCTCTCTAATTGACAGGTGTCAGATTGTGACAGATACTTGTAAAAATAATGTTTCAAAGTTTGTTTGGAAGCCTTTCAAATCACCTTTATCGTTACGGAAATGAAAATGTTTCGCTGAGGCATCTCTCTCTTAAATTTGCAAAAAATTTTTCAGTTTATGGAAGATCTTGCCGTATTTACGGCCATAAATCATTCGGGTTCTTTCGGAAAGAATTTCGTCAAGTTTAAAAACAATAAATATGTTTTTTACCGGCTAAGGGTCGGTCCGTATGGTGAAAAACTGTGACCTCGGTCTTGAAAATGCTACCTTCGGCCTACGGCCTCGGGCAGTATTTTCAAGACCTCGGTCACAGTTTTTCACCATACGGACCTCCCAGCCGGCAAATAACATATATATCAGTTACTTCCGTTGTTTGATTGTTGTTTTATAAAGGTGTTTTTTGAGCTTTTTCTACTCGGCGTCAGAAATTCGCATTCCTCTATTTTTACTTGCATGCAAGTGAGATACGAGTAAATTAGTGACTTTCCCTCAACATCTTCGACACTGTAAGAGACTGTAAGATCTCTTTTCTCTAAGAACCACTTAGAGAAATATTGTGAAAATGAATTTGTTACTAGAGACAAATTAAAATAAATTTAAGATTATTTGTGTAGTAAACTGCCACATTGGAACTCTAAATTGTTCGTGATGCTTTACAATTTGATTCTGCTTTGACTCGGAATTCCTCGACCAGTCAGGCTGGTCAAGACAGACAATGTATTAGGTTTATCTACAGCACGAGTCGCGCGTGCTTAAATAAGCAGTGTGGGTGTCATTCAGTACTCAGCCTTCCAAACGGGCAAAATTTTTTTAAATGAATTTGTAGATATCTCAACATTCTGACAGACTTTGTTGATGCGGAGATTTTCCTGATTGATGGCGACTCTTTGCTGTTGGAGCTTCTTTGCCAAAGTAGCCTGGACTGGCAACATGGCGGACAGTTTCTGCATCTCACCTATCTACTTGAACGATTCCTCCAGTATTTTAAAGATAAAGGTCAGTGCAGAAAACAAGTTCAGAAAATTATGATGTGAGTCAGAATGCAAAAACATTAAAAAAAAGTATAATAATGATCGCAAGAACGAAATGAGCTCAACTTGTGAACCTAAAGATATAAAAAATTATAGCCAGGTTATAGCTGAGGAGATGTTAGAAGCCCTTGACAGGTAACTGTAGGATGATGAGGATGTTTCCAGTGACCGTGAAGGTGTGAATGTAAACGATAGTATTAGATCGACGGAGGTTGCCCAAAATCGGAGGCTCGCGGAATAGAGGTTGCTAAGATGAGACGAAATATTTTTTTGTCATCTGTTTCACTAATTTAGCAGGAACACAAAATGCCGGCTAAAGGCGGTATTGGTTTCGCAGATCAGTTGATCATTAACTTGTATGTGATACTACCACTGTTTACCTGTAAAATGGTATTAGTTTTCAGTATTTTTCTCTTCTTTCCCTTCAGTCATCTAACCATGCCATTTCTTGTTTAACTAGGTGGTGTTTTCCACGTTGTCTTTTTCAAAGAAGTGGAGATCATCTGGAAAAGTCGACCATCCATGCTGTTGGCACGACAAGCTCTAATTCTTCATCTTCAGCACAACACGCCTTTCATAACTGAGACTTCAATAGCAAGTGTTTGGGACAAGCATTGGAAAGAGTTCATCGATTGTAATATTCCCGCATTTCTGGTGTTAACTGACGCGGAAAATGTTCCATGGAAAAAGACTGGAGAGACGAAAATGCTTGATGAGGCAGTGAAATTTTTCTTCCGATGTCTTCTGTTACACTGTCTTGGACAAGGATTGAATTGTGTCTTTATCTCAGGCGTCCAGATGACCGCGACAAAAGTGATGGGATATTACAACGAGTCCACGTCAGAACATGGATTATTCTTCAGAAAGGTTAGAGGCAAGACTTTTTTAAGGAATGTGAAATAATAAGACACCAATATTAGCATCAGAGTTTGTGGCGTGAAGCAACATCCGAAGCTTTTCCTACTTATTAAGAATGTTTAACCGAATGCAAAAGTTGGACCAAAATTAGAATTTCCAGACTCTGTTTAATGTTATAGCTAATACATAATACCTAATACATATTATCCCAATACCTAGTATTTGTAAGCACGAAGATTAATGTCAACATGTTGTAATTGTATGTGAATATTTTATTATATAAAATTGTGTAAAATTGTTTGTCAACCGTCTGGCTTGCCGTGATTAGCTCTTCGCTATTTGCAAGCTAGTTTAGTAATACCCATCTGATGTGAACAAATAAAACTTGAATGAATGAATGAATAGCTAAATTTTTTTACGTCAGGATTCTAAGCTATGTTTGAAAGTAATACATACCGCGTTCCAAGTCTCCCTTTCAACAACTCAAGAGCTTGCAAAGCTTTATAAAAAATGATTGACTCACGAAAGAACATGGGGAATACAGGTACCGTCAGTGTCACTCTAGATCTACAAGGGTGATCGTTATAGGTAGTGAAAGAACTTTAGAAAAGCCCTAGATAATGAAAAGAAAAATTTGTGTTTTTATGGACTACATGATTTGAAAGCGAAAAGTTACTTATCGTAAAAAGATGTTGACTTCACTAAAATAACTTACATG
Source organism: Pocillopora damicornis (assembly GCF_964200805.1). Classification (NCBI taxonomy): domain Eukaryota; kingdom Metazoa; phylum Cnidaria; class Anthozoa; order Scleractinia; family Pocilloporidae; genus Pocillopora; species Pocillopora damicornis. The sequence goes on from NC_142672.1 coordinate 3,159,774, forward strand.
TGCATCATTTCTTGTTCATAGTATGGTAAAGCAGTCCGTGATACGTGGGATTGGTTGATGGGGTATTGGCGCCGTCAATGTACTCAGGAAAACATCGCCGGATGTGTAGTAACAGAAAATCAGGTGTGCAGTGTGGTTAACCCTTTAAACCCTAACATCAGTATGTATATTCTCCATACTGTTCTCTATAAATTTCCTAAGGTGCTGACAAGGAGAATTTGTTTGACAATCAAGAACTTCTTAAATTAGTCATCATTTTCTTTATTCTCCTGACCTTAATGTATGATTCAGGGGTGATATTGTAAGGAGAAATTAGATGCAAGTCACTCTTAGGGATCAAAAGTTAAAGAGATGTTCATTTGCCACCTTACATGTTCAAATCTAATATATCTTACTTTATTTCTATTGTTTGTCTTACCTCAGATTGATATCCAGTCGGAAGTTCAAGTTGCTCTTCAATCTCCACCACAAGGTGGATGTCGGGAAGTTGCCACAATCCTTGCTTGTGTGCAGGTCCTCTTACTTCTACTTCACAACGACAACATTAGTAAGGCAAGTAACACACACTTGACATGTGTTTTAAACTTCGAACTTATTAAGAAGGTTTGTGCGCGAGTACAACGACAATCTCTGTGTAATTTTGGTTCCATGCAGGATACGATGAAGGCTGCCGAGGATAAGGTCAAACTTTTCCTTCTTCAGTCTGCACTTCTTAAGAAACTTCCGTTGAAGTACAGAGCTCATACCGTAAACAGTTCTTTGTTGGACGAATTTTGCAAAGCGAAAGATGGCAAAGTTTATCCCTTTCACGAAGTAAGTAGATGAGATCATTGTAACTTAACCTAACGTGGGAATCACGTGATAATCCTTCCTCTATTTTTGAAATAGGTATTGCGCTTTACAGTGGCTTGACCACCATGTATTTCCCCCCCAAAAATTAACAGTGACTAACATCTAATTATGAAATCCAAACATTCCCACTGCCCTTACGCCCTCCCATATAGAAAGAGTAGAAAGGGTTTTTTTTTGTCTTGAAAGTTTAGGTGCTAAAGAACATAACTGTCCTGAAATAGGCGCCTCTCATGTTTTCTATCTGGGGTCGGTTCTGAGAGTCTACATTTATGTAGTCGTGTTTGAGATGTATTAGTTAAAGGCAGCTTGTTTATATCGTTTGACAGATCCATACGAGTTTATGGCAGATTTTAAGGGTGATAGAATCAGTTTTGAGAGATGCTTATAAAGACGACAGTGCCGCGAATGTATTAGACATGACTTCAGTGGCAGATCTAATGGACGGACGCCTAGTCCACACTCTCTTCTGGCTTATTATGAAACAGATATCCCAGGGATCAAAAGGTCTGTTGTCAGATTGAGTCTAAGAATTACTGACAAATTTCTTAAAACAAGCCGGTCATTGAGAAATGATTTAGGTCTTAATCATTTTTTTTTTCTGTTTTCTTGGCGTCACCTTTAAGCTATTTAGCAAACTCTTTTTAAAACTTCAAATTTAGTATTATGGAAAGTTAGCCCTTCCTCAGAGCGATTGGGGGAATTGTGGGTTGTGTTTGTGTTTATGTGCGTCATTCATTCATTTGTCACCACATTCCCACTTATAGCGTAGCTCCACTTTCTGCATATACTCTCCCACCGACGCAGCACCACAGTTTCTTTAGAAACTTACCCCCTTTATTCATTTGTGTAAGACTTCGTCTGATAATTAAAAGCGGGTCTCACTCATCTCATGTCTATCACCAACTTAGTGTTATCTGGGAAATAGATGCTTCTGTGTTAATTACCTTCATTAAGGCCTACTTGTTTCAAGTAAAACAAGGTACAATTGTTGTTAACAGGCCGCGTTGTCTTGCTAGATGTAAACTGCTATGAATATGAAAACATAGCGATCTTTCGCCCTTGGTCATACTCCGTTCTTTCAAAGACTTCGAGGTATAACCTTACGTACTTACACTGCGTGTTTTACCATATGCATTAGACCTCAGTCTACCTCAGGATGTTAAACGAGATGTTGAGTCTGCATGGGAGAAAGTTGTCGCTCTTGTGAATGGATCATGTCATTCACATTCTCTAGAAAGTCAATTTTTTCCATTGTTTGACGGAAGTTCTACAAGTCTTCATCACGAGGAAAGTAAGTAACATTCGACCTAGATTTTCCATTGTAGCTTTCTGCACATTAAAAACAATCACTTGGATTTGAATGGTTCCTGCAGTATTTCTCGTCCCTTTCTTGTTTAAAAGAAAGTTTTAAACTTTTGTCTTTCGGGAACAAAATAGTTTGTAGTTCAAAATGGAAAGGGAAAGAAAATATCAAATTTGGTAGTTGCAAGTTTCAATAAATCTAGTTAGTTCATTTTGTTAGAATGATATTTTTAAAGGTACCGTCTGGCTCTGTCAGAATCTTGACGGCCATCTTCTGAAATTATCAGTTGTTGTTTCAGGAACAAATCCTGATCAAGTCTCCGGCGCGAAGCTCAAAAGGCTACTTGACGTTGAAAGTGTTCTTGTGAATGAGTATGTTGGTGATATTAGATCAAGAATTAATGCCATGGCTGGGTAAGAACATGCAACAATGTTTACGTCGTTCAAAGAACCCTGCATGTTTTACTTAGTTGCGTGAGAAAATACGCTCTTCAGAGAAGGCTTTTCAATTTTCTCCTTTAGAGACGAGACCGAAGACGAAGTGTTACTGATTGGCAAAGAATTTGACGAGCAGTACCACTGGCATTCTCTCAGGCCACTATCTGATGATTACGACAGGACAAAGCAGACTTTCACAGGTGAGGCCATACTCTTAAAAAAATTGTCGTTCCTGATTGGTCGATGAAGAATAGATAAACAGATTATAGGGTGCATTACGGGATTTCCGCCGTGCGCTCTTCCGAAATTTAAGCTTTTAAAGATGAATAAAATAATTTCATTTATAAACATTTTCGGAAAAAATTAAGAATGGTTTGGCAGTAACAATAATTGTGTGAAATGATCAATCAAAAAACTAGCGAGCACATTCTGAACAATTCCCCCAAACACGTACAAATTAAAATAGTGCCTATTGCAAATTTTTTTGAGAAAAGAATCAACAAAAAATTGCAATAGCTGCTCAAGCTTTTTGTAATTATCAGTTAATCATATTGCTTTAAAAAGTTTTCAATCGCACTCGTTTACAGTTCGTGAAATTACGAAAACTTTCAAAACATTACTCACGCCCATAAATCAAGAAATGTATTCGCGTTCATACGACTTCTTATACTTAACACTGAGGTCACTGGATTTAACAACTTGACAGTTTTACTTGTCATATTGAGCTTTTTAATTTACCTTTTACGTCCAACTTCTTTCTTAATTTTTTTTAGCTGGAAAAAACCTTTACAAACTACCGTAAGCCATTTGTTGCAAACTATGAACTAAAAATTTCACTAATTCGTTCTTCAGATAAGCCTCCGACTGATCCCAAAGAGAGAAAGTGGTATTTAAAACAAAAGATGAAGTACGTTCGCTATCAAAGATTTTACGGAAACTCTCTTGTTGGTGGTGTGGACAAAGCGAAAATTATAACCGTCAAGGAAGAGGTCGCAAAGAAGAAAAAAGGAAAGAACAAGGATGGAAAGCTGGTGGGAATCTTTGTTATTATCAAACTTAAGTTTAAATTTTTTGCCCCAATAGTTTTTTGTGTGATCAGCCAGATTCAACTCAGGAAAATTATTTTTTGCAGGGAGAGAAAGCGAAACGAATCATCGAACAGAACGATAAAAAACGCAAAGGTTTGTCGCTTATATAATTGATATTAAGATCGTATCACGTACTTCCCTCAAAATAAAGGTTTCAATATTTTGAGCACATCTAAAGTACTGTAATTGGGCAACACAATGAGAATTTCACATGGTATCTTTACCACATTCCTAGGGCATAATATGAAGGTTGACGTGGCTGAATATGGGATTGAACAAATTATTGAGTTCTTCAATCATGTCATTAGCAGTCGCGCTTCTTTGTAACTCGGATCAGTAATCAGTTACTCATGGTTTGTTGAATACCGTATTTCCTCGAATAAGCGCTTAGGCACTTTCTAAAAAATTCTGCTTAAAGAAGAGGCGCTTATTAACAGGAGGGCGCTTAATCGAAGGGGGGGGGGTGGGGGAGGGGGGGGTGCGCAGCAAAAGTACAAAAATTAAAAGAAAAGATGACGCACATTAAGAACTTTGCAAGCACATGGAGATGCAAATAACTAGAACAGAAAAGGAAGCATTGTCCTGTACTTATTCCGTCGTAGCTGAAGCTTACAAAGTTATATCATGACGTGGCAATAGAAAAAGGTTTTTCTAAAATAAGTGAGGAAGGATTGGGGGGGGGAGGTTATTCGAGGGGGGAAGCTTTTTTGAAACGATGGCCTTTGGGTGCGTGCTTATTTCAGGGAGTGCGCTCAATAGAGCATGGATGCTTATTCAAGGAAATACCGTGCGGTATTTGTTAAATGTGAAAGTTTGAACTTAGTTATTCAGCTTTCAATAAGGCAAACTTCTGTCTGGTGTATAGTATAGGTTGTAATAAAAAAAAGCAGGGTATGGACGGCAAAAGTTTGGCGAAAGATTCTTCATAAGGATTTGTTCACCCGCTTCAAAATTACTGTTAGGGAAACTATCGAAAACATGTCGTTTTTTACTCAAATTTTCCGCAGACGAAGAAAGAAAAAAAGATCAAGAAAAATGGAACAACTTTCTTAAAGACATTGACAACAATCTGAAGAAGGATAAATTCAGCACTGTTTTGCAGTTAGTCGATAAGTATCTTGAAGATTGCAAAACTCCCGAACTTTATCTTCAAGCGCTGATGAAAAAGGCCCACAGTTGCCTTGGAGCCTGGCAGCAGACAAGTAGGTGAAAGAGAAAAAAGTGAATCGCTTTTCACCCATAAGGGGGGTCTGAGTATCCCGTATCCCATTAATTCTTGTGGTTCGTATCCCTATAATACTACCATGATGACGTCATTGAGCGTGATATGTTTTGGTACTTTATAAAAAAAACACATTTTCCTGGGGCGTTTCGTATTTCAAATATTTGTTCCCTCGGTGGTCTGTTGTCGCACGGCTCTACTGTTGTTGTTCAGGTCTAATATTTTGGTCCATCGTAAACTAAGAGTTGGATTTGAGATCTATAGCACCCTCCCAGTATAATTTGCACTTCGTAATCAACATGTTAAAGTTCGGATTGGCGAAGCTCTTTTGATCTACACGATTTGAAAAACAAACTGGACTGCCGGCGATTTAGTGTTGGTTTTCCTTGACTGGCTGTCGGTCAATTAGCCACATCATTTTAAGTTGTTTTTTGAACTAAAATAATCTGAACTGAAACTATGTACCGTAAATAGTTACATTCAACTCATTCTTGTCCTGGAGAAGCGGTAAACAGGTAAGGAATTGCTTTTGTTCATCTGTATCTATTGCAAAAACTCGTCAAAGGGGAAATTCTTGCTCTGGTGTAAATCGATTGCACTGAAGCTCTAACTTGTAAGTTCTTTCGCTTGTTGATCTACTCCTTAGACACTTAAGGCCTGAAGAAATGACTTGAGGTCCTTAGGAATTACCATTTCATTACGGGTTTTTCCTCTCCTTTGTAAATACACGCTGTGACCTCGTGCAGAATTTTCAAGGCCGTCATGATCGAAATGACTACAAATGATTAAAAAAGCAATCGCACGAGCCCAGTGTGAGGTCACAACGCGCGAAAGTGGCGCGAAATGGAAAAAGCTGTGGGGGAGGGGGGAGTTGTTCTGGGACAAGAGCCGATGTTGGCACCTATTGTCAAACTGACAATATTTAATGGAAAAATGTAAAAAATACTCGCATTTGAAAGTATTTTTTTCCCTATTTGTGCCATCTATATTGACTAATAAACTTATTTTATTCTTTTAAAAAATGAGAACTTTGATCTTCGATATCCTAGAACCTTTTTTTAAACATCCCGTATCCCTTTAATTTTCCGCCCAAATATTCCGTATCCCTATCATTGTTTTACCCAAGTATCCCGTATCCCGATAACCCCTAATGGGGCCTCGTTTCTCCATAAACTTTGTCGCCTAGGTAAAGTAGGAGAAGGAAATTTGAAAAATGAGAGTTATATTTATCAATAAGTAAAAGAACGTTTGACAGTTTGTCTCATGAATTTTAAGAGTAAGGCTAATAAACCGTGTATTGACATGCTCCTAAGGAGGAACGTGTCCTGTTTCATTGGCGTGTTCTGAAACCACCGAATTCTGAATACAAGCAGTATGTAGCTCTTATTCATGTTTTTTTCTTTCATCACTCTCCCGTTTTCCCCGATGTGTATTCCGGATCACTTTTCATCGTCAAGTTTGAGTATATAAAAAAATTACCCAAACCAAACTGCAGCCAATTTTATTTTGTAGGAGCTGCTGACGCTGGATCTAATGACATGAAATATCCTGTCCTGTTACTGAAGAGTGTTCAGAAAATAGCTGAAGACTTCCACAGCCTTCTTACCGACAAAGAAAAAAAGAAATTGGCTGGATTTATGCGGAAGCTAGGATTCGATGACATCGCAGCCACGCTTTACGATCTACCGGAAGAAAGTGAAAGAAAAGTGCGTATCGTCAGATAAAACGAGCTTGGCTTTATGTTATTTCTTTCTCTGTATGTAATAATCAGGAGATAAATAGTGTTATGAAATTTTAAGACGTCAGTGCTACAACGCACTCGTATACTCAAACATATTACAATATGATGTCCGCTTATGGTGCACATACCGTTTTTTAAGTAATCTTGGAATTTAAGATATTGCCTCAACATTGTGCCCCAACTTGAGACACAATTGTTGAAAGTGAATGATTCTAAAAAAGCTGTGGTGACAAATTCCCGCAGAGACGTGGAGGTAAAGTGGTCAACTACCGCTATTGTTCACAGCGACTCCTAGCAGAGTTTACTCAGAGGGCTATTTAGTGTGAGAAATCTCACTTTTCCGTGTTTACATGGCTTTATCTGAAGAACTGAAGAAGGTGACTGCTGAATTTTAATCAGCTATACTCACGTTAAACTGAAATGCAGTTAAGGGCTTTGCTTAAGTTCGAGAATTCTCCCTGCGTTCTACGTGTTTAGATGAGGGTATCTAAACACGGAAAAAGCCCCTTATTGCTTTGATAAAATAGTTTTGCGAAATGCACGCGAATCTAAAAAGCCGCAACCGTGTTTACATACTCTAAACTTGACAAGCCTATTGACTAATGGGAGTGCGCGTACCATCTCAATTGTTTCATAAAAGTGCACTGTTTAACTCAGGATTTAAGTGAATTCCTCTTTGATCTTCTGACTATTTGAGCACAATTTATCACCTAAGGCTCAACAGCTATCGGTCCACACCACAAGCGCAAGATTCCAACTTGAATGCATGGGCCATTTACTCAAGCGGGAAACAAGAACTGATCGTGACTCAAGGGTCGACCACTTCATTCCAGATACATGGCAGGTATTATATATTTTTTTATTGCATACATATACGAAAATCTCTCGAAACAAATCGTCGAGGAGAAGAATAGGTGGTTAAGTTAAGTGAAGAAAAGTAATTAAAATGCTTAAATGCTTGAATTTCAGTGGAGGCATTTTCAGAAAAGGACCAACAAAATCTCCCTCTGTGAATTTCGCTTCCTTGTGGTTTTCTATTCATTTTCTTAATTTTGTGGTCATTCAAATATTTTCCAGCGTGAACTTCTTGATGCTGTGGACAAGAACGAGTCAGCGGTAATAGTGGCACCCACCTCGTCGGGAAAGACTTTTGCCTCTTACTACTGCATGGAGAAAGTGCTGACTCAAGACAATGATGGTGTGGTGGTCTATGTTTCCCCAACAAAGGTATAACGTTACCAGTTACAGCCATTTAGTTTATCAAGTTCTCTTGAATTGATCCTTAATGGCTGACGACCCTGTCTCGTCACATGCAGCTGCCTAAAGGCATGTGGTCTCGTGCACTGGATCTGGCGTAGACTGATTTTGTGCCTCACTATGGCATCTCGTCTAAGACGTGTTAAGGATGTAACGTCTGTATGGTATGGTGACAAATATCTAATACTTATCTTAAAGTTATTCTGGTGTCTGGATTATGTGGGTATTAATAACTGATGCATTGATCATTTAGGCCTTAGTGAATCAAGTTGCTGCTACAGTTTACGCTCGCTTTCATCGTAAACAGCTTCCAGAGGGAAGGGCGGTGTATGGTGTTTTCACGAGGGATTATCGATTCAACACGTTGAACTCTCAGGTAAGCAAACGTGACAAGCAACACTCAAGACAAGAAGGAATCTCATAATTTCCTGAGCAAACAAAATACACAAAGTCAACGACAAACAACATTCATAATGAGTTATCTTAACATAATGCAATTAACATGAATTCTTCCATGGAATCATTCTCTGATTAAAAACTCGTTCAGTTGATATTGTACTTTTCCCCTTTTGAAATTTCTCTCCATTTGGCTCGTGGATTTAAGTTTAAATCGGTCTTATAGAGTAACTTTTTTCAGTTCTGTCTTTTGATTCCCTGCAGATCCTTGTTACAGTTCCTCAATGTTTGGAGATACTTTTTCTCTCGCCTCGTAGACAGGATTGGACAAAAAATGTTAGATACGTAATCTTCGATGAGGTAAGATAATTGAGAACTTTTCTGAAAGTAATTTTTGCATAATTACTTTTTAATTTTTCCTAATGAAGTTTCAGCTTGGAGGGATAGAAGATCTATTTTCCCTAGAGATACAAGGCGAAAATAGTAAGAGTTGCTTTGAAGTCGTTAAAATGTTTTTCCAGAGATTCGAGGTGACAAAAGTTTACTTTTCAAGCTGAATAAACTTTCTGGTATCGTTTAAAGCCAATAAAAGAAGATTACTGCTTCACCTGCGCACTCACTTAGGCTATACCTTAGCCGAAATTCCTCCCTTATCTTTAAAATGCAGGTTCACTGTCTTGGTCAAGAGATAGGAGCTGAAGTCTGGGAGCATCTTCTTCTTCTCATTCGCTGTCCCTTTCTGGCGCTCTCGGCAACCATTGGAAATCCAGATGACCTTACAAGGTACGAATTGATGTTGTCAGGGTGAAGTCTTATATGAATTGCCTCTTTGACCTTGCGGGTGTAGTAATAAGGGTCACGATCAATTAACTTTACTTCGTTCCAGAGTGGCTTGTTTCCGGTGTTGTAGGCTAGCTCTGAAACGACGGAGGTCTCGGTACGGGCGAGTCGGATGTCTCGATCGTGCTCCTTAATTCTGTATTGCATAGGTCTTCTAGTCTCTCCGATGTACACCTCGCTGAATTCACAGGGAATCCTGTAAACTACGCCATCTTGTTTAACCGGGTTGACAGCGTCTTTCGGTAGTACTAACGGAGATCTTAGCGTAGTCTCCGACTTGAAAACAGCGCGTACGTCTTGTTATTGTAGGCAACGGCAACGGCAACGGCGAGGCTGTTCGGACACCTCTTTTGACATAAGGTAAAACCGCAGTAGCTTTGAACTCGTTGGCGGGTTCGGTGCTGTTGTTTGGTTTTCCGGTCTAGGTAAGTTTCTGCAAGAAAGAAAAAGAAAAAAGAAAGGAAAAAAATGTGTACTATTGAATCCTACGAAATTTTCCCATTACGGCGATATTAAAACGATGTTAACGTATATAAGTTAGTCGTGCATTTTCAAAGTAAATCATGAGAAGAATCATATGTCATTGGTTTTGTAGGTGGTTGCAAGCCGCTCAAAACTTTCGAGAGCAGCAAGACAAACAAGAAAATTGCCCGATGAGGAAGTCCTACAGAATCAGACTAGGTTAGGCGAAGAAATGAATTTGTTGCTTCAGAGAGCAATAGGAAAGTCTTTCGATGGTCTTTCCAATCTGCAATGCTTGAGTTTGCGCATTGGGGTTGACTCAAAGCAAATAACAAGTCAATTTAACCTTATCTAGATAATTAGGTTTGCAAAACGGCCTATGAGACGTAACCAACTGACCTAAGACGTTGGCGAAACGACCTAAGACGTTAGCAAACTAATCGTTATCAAAACGTCTGCAATTCTTAAACCATATTGATATTGTAAGGAAAATTCTTTTTTTGGTTATTCCTGAGAGTGAGATGGTCAACGAAGGTGATCCCCATGCCACACAGTTGGCTAATAACATATTTCTGGTATATTTTTAGTTACCTTTCATGAACGATACTCAGATCTGGAAAAAAATGTATACCTTCCGAGTCCTAGCAATGGTGGATTTTCTGAAGAGTCCATGGGATACGAAGGTGTTTACGATGTCAAAGCTACAAGAGAGTTTGTGAGACTTCACCCTTGTGCTCAGCTTGGAGCAAAACAGGTGAATAGTCAAGTATAGAACTGCCATAGTTCAGCTTGAAGAGAATATCCGTACGTTTTACTAATATACTGAAGAGACCTACGAATTCGCAAAAAAAAAGAAAAGAAATGGAAACTTACCAAACGTAAGGATTCTAGGTCCATGAGTTCTCAAATGTAATATTTTGATATTGGTTTATATTCATCATACTTATAAAAGATATAGAAACTATAAGGTAAATATATTACTTACATAGATCGATAAAAAATTAATCATCATAAATGCTTTCTGATATTAAATGAAAGTCTCCTACGATAACTTACTTATCGCTTTTGTAACCTCCGTAGGTCCAATCTTACAACTGTATCTTTACTGCAGTTCCTATGATACGTATTTTAGATCTTTTGCTTCCATACCTCTTTCAGTAATATTTTTTGGCTGTTTCCAATTAGCTACAAGAGAATTCCTTCCCAAGGGATATGGATTTCACCCCTCAAGAATCTCTACAACTTTTTGACGTCATGGCTAAGCACTGGCCAAACAAAGAATCCTTGCAGGTAAGTTGGTAGCTTTTAAATAACAATCAATCTTACACGTTACAGTTGCATGCCTGAAGCTGTAGATATTAGTCGTAACAAAGGCTAGGTCGCATCGTTCTGGGCGACTTTTATTCTTGCAAAGCTGAAGTAAGACTAGATTCTACAAAGTCTCAAATAATGATGTTTTCATACTGATGGCCCAAAAAATACCGCGACTAGGTGACCGAGGCTTGTTATTTTGTGTTTTCTTTAAAGAAACTTTCCCCCGAGAGGTACTTCGAGAAAAATAAGTTCATTGACAAGAGCTGCGCACGACAGTACGAGAAGGACCTGAAGAGAGAATTCAAGTCTTGGGCCGATGAAAAACATCTTGAGAAGGTGAAGGGAATCTTGCGAAAGGATTCGTGGCACAGTGTTTGTGATGTGGTTACAATGTTTGCCATTGCTTTGATAAAATAATTTTTGTTGACGCTGATTTAAGCCCTATAAACCCTAGCCTTTAGAGTCCTTGTTTTCTGTTTATCACTCCACGTTACTATTTAAACGATAATTTGAGGTATTCGTGTCACTAGTAACAACACGATTGTGTAACCTGACGTCAGCGAGACACAAATCTGTTAAATTCTTTGCATGATTTCTTCGTTGTATCAGTGATACATTATACGGGGGCCCTACGGACGCCCTGGCCCATAAGAGGTACGATGTTTAGGTGAAATAACATTTTAATGGCATAAGCTGGTATTTTCTACAGCTCTTCATATTATTTCTTGTGAATTGTATCTCTACGTTCTATACTCTTGGACTCGCAAAATTAATTGATTTTCTAACTTTAGTATAATTTCTGCTGTTATTTTTATCATCATTATCAAGTTTTTTTTTTGTTGCTTCAGGTTCAAGCCGTTATACAGTCGCTGAATTCAGTTTTGTTGGAGAAACAGGCCTCGACTGAAGAGGAATGGACACAGCTTGGAATGGCTTCGTTGGGAAAATTTTTCATTTGGAGCAATTTCCCAAAGCTCGTGGAACAGCTCAAGGCTCAAGGAAAACTGCCCGCTCTTGTTTTCAGGTAATATACATACTGTTTCATCCAAGGAAAGGAATTTTCGTTCAGTGACATGCGTAACAAGGGATTAAGGTTTAACTTTAATTCGGTTTTAAAGTGTCAGCCACACTGAAGGAAAAAGAGAAAAGAAAGAAAGAAAATAGGCAAAAGGCAAATGACGATCAGAATGTCAGTTGGGACGATGCATATAATTTTGACTCATTCTCCGAAAATAAAAATGCGAACGTTCAGAACAAATCACAATTACATAATGAAAATTCATGATATGTGAGAGGTGTATTAAAAAAAAAACTAAGTAAATGCCGAAAAAGCTATCTCGCTCAGTGGGCGTTGTTATGATATCACTCTGTTTTTAATCAGCTTTGACCGCATTTTTTGCGAAGAGTTGGCATTTGGTCTCGCTCAGCACTTTCGAAAACGAGAGAAGCTTATTAAAGGCCAGAATAACTGGAAAGACTTGAAAGTTGCCATAAAGAGGGTACGAAAGGCGGAAAAGAAATTTAAAAGGCTGAGAGATGGAGAGGCAGAGAGTACAAAAGAAGAAAGGTAAACTGGAGTTATTCAAATATTAACTGCTTTATCTCGTCGAGTGTTATTCAGATTCCAATCAACATGTATGCGACCGAATCCATCATGTTCTGATGACAAATGTTATAAGACTTGAGGGCTTGTTCTCTTAACAGATTGTGCAGGCAAGTAGGACAACAGTATGAAAAAGACTTTTCAGTCTTAACTGGTCCTATACCAGAGTGTACATTAGCCTTTACACACGAAATTGGAAACGAGGTAGGGAGCATCCGACGACTATTTAATATTATTCAACAATTTTTCGCTGAAGGCGAAGTGAATATTTGTGAAAAAATACCTGAGACGAGGTCGAGGGGATTATTCAATGATATTCACTGAGCCTGAGGTGAATAATTGTTTTAGTATGATTAGAGGAGGGTGATCATAGCGAGGTGACTATAGCAAGATACGACCAATCAGAGCGCGCGCATCACTATAATCGCCTGAGCAAAGGAAAAAGATTGATTATAACAAAAAGAATGATCAGACTACACGTTATGTGATAAAAAGACCCCCCAGGTACAGACGTTACTGATAAAGTTTGCCTTTACTAAGGTTGGCCATTTACTCTGTAGGATTTACAGAAGATCATGGGTCGCATTTGGTCTGTGCATGGTTACTCACAATTAAAGAATGCTTTAAGACGAGGAATCAGTTACCATCACGCTGGACTGAAAAACAGAATTCGCTGCTGCGTGGAGATGCTATTTAGAGAGAAGTATCTTCAGGTATAATTTTATTGACTGCTTGTTCCTAGAAACGAAGGTGGACGTTTAAGTAATAACGTGGAGTAATATTTTTTTTCTACTGAACCTCTGTCATCGTAAATAGCACTGAGGCATCGCTTTTTCTTAAAATGATTGTTTAAAATATGAATTAAAAGAATGTGTGACTCGGTTAAAAAAAAGAAATACATACGAAATATCAGAAAAATATGAAAAGGAATGGTACAGTGGCCTCATCGCTATTGCACTAGTTTGGTTTGCTTTTATCAACTGCAAACCGTGGCCTTTGTTATACAAACTTTTAAAATTTTGGTTAGTCTCTTTTTTCCCCCTTATTTTACCTTCCTTTTGTTTTGTTTTTTCTTTTTGCGCACAGCTTACCTACGAACCTCACCGGTTGTAAACGTTTCGATAAAAAAAAATATAGTAACTTAACAGTGTACAGAGACTCGGAGTTTTTCCACTCCTTTTAGGTCGTTACAGCAACAGGAACCTTGGCCCTTGGTATTCATATGCCTTGTAAAACGGTCGTATTTGCTGGAGATTCACCCTTTTTAAACTCCTTACAGTACAGACAGGTGAGTGCACTTTTAAAACACAAGTTTGTATTCCTACAGAAAAACAAATCGTTCCCACAGACAAGCGAACCCACTGAAACAGCAGGTGTCTGTACATGTAATTTCATGGAATGCAAATGAATGAAGCAGGCAGGGCAGCTACTTGTTTCCAACAAAAAAAGTACCCTAAAAGATAGCAATCACCACAAATAAGACACAAATAATTTTGGATGTAGCTCTCTTTGTCTGTAATAAGCAACCTTTCTAAGAATGATATCAGTACGGACAGAGTACTTTCTAGTATCTATCTTGCATGAAAGTAGATCTAACAGTATCAAGGGGTCGTTATCCCCTCACTACTCCTATCAGACTTCGATACTCATTGAAGCATTTCAATGAGAATGACTACATCACTGTTCTGCCATCATGATTTTGTCCTTTTTTTGTTCCTTTTTTCTTCTTTAGGCAGAAAGAGATAATTTTTATCTACAATGAATCTAAATTAAGACTTGATCTTACTCTCTCATCTATCTAATTTCAGATGTCTGGCAGGGCAGGTCGCCGAGGTTTTGACCCTGTGGGAAATGTAGTGTTTTTTGGAGTTCCTTTCCGTAAAATTCAACGTCTTATCACAGCCAATGTTCCAAAGATTGTTGGGAACTTCCCCATTAACGTATCATTGGTGTTGCGCTTGCTTCTGATGATATCAAAGGGAGATGATGTAAAAGATGCTCTCACGAAGGTTTGTAGGAAAGACACCTCCACATTTCTTCTCGAATATTTCGCCTATTCCTTTTGCGCTAGATACTTGTACGATTGTTGCCAGCTTTTATCGATAATCAACTCTCTTCGTGCTGAAGGCGATGTGAATTGTGTCGCACGATAACAGTTACAGCTTCTTTGAAGTCTTTCATAGAATACTTTCCTTCCTCGTCCTCAGCTACGAATAAGACGAGGAAATGTACTACTAGAACTTATATCATTGCAGACAATCTAAAACGTACAGATGAGATTTTACGAAATTTACGTGAAACAATGGTCAGTTCTTAGTCTTATTTACACAGAAATATGCAAAATCCCAACTGATCGTTTCTCAATCAATTCATGAACACACTAAGTTATGTATGTACTCTTATTTTCAGGCTCTCTCACTGCTGTCGCACCCTTTCATCTCCATTACTCACCCCGGAATGGAGGGCCAGATTAAGAAACATTTCTTATTCAGCGTCGAGCTTCTTGCCAGATTGGTGAGTGTCAAAATCAGATTATTTCTACCGCAGAAATGAGAAGCAAGGTAGAAATATTTTGCTAGTATCAGTTATCCTTGTTTTCCTTGGTTACCAGTTTGTCTATGTACTTCAAGTTAGGTGATCACATACTCGCTCTTGCAGTTCAACAGTCTTACTATAAACTTTTAAGCTCGCTCAAATCCTGCAAACCTTTTCTTTGCAGGGTCTTATAAAACAAGAAAACGGCGCTCCTCAGGAGATGGCAGGACTGGCGACACATCTTCACTATCATGAGCCCTCAAACTATGTGTTGGTCAGTTTTCTTCAACGCGGTCTCTTCCACAAGATTTGTCAGCCGGGAAAGAATGGTAAGGACTATTTATCTTCCTTCAGAGTACAAAATATTCATAGCCTCCAACCAAAGGTTATGGAAGATTAGAATGCTTATGATATCATACTATTGATCGCTATCACAGGAAAATTCTCAGACGACGTGTTGAGAAAGATGGTGCTCGTTCTAAGCCACTTGTTCGGCAGACGATACCTTCACCCTTCATACAAACGAGCGGTCCATTTGTGCCCGACGTCAAAAGTATGTTTTTGTAAATTTTGAAAAATGTAAAGCTGTTTTAACACGCTTTATTGAGCAAACTTGTGTTAGTTTTTGTCATTTGGTATGAATGATAACGTATCATCATAACAAGTTTGGTCATTATTATCAATCGATCTTGACGCCCGCCTTCATGATCACCCAGAATATATTTAATCATTCCGTTCTTTAGTGCAGTTAAATTTGGCCTTTCCTGAGAAGTACCCATTAAGTGGCGGGATAGAAGAGTAATACAGGGCCTGTATCGGGAGAGAGACATTTCTATCTTAACCAACAAATAAGTATTGCAGAAGAAAAGTACTTAGAAAAATTAAAACTTATGAGAATGTCTAGACAACGCTCTGGCACCGGTTTTTCAAGGGGTGGATAACGCTATCCGCTGGATAAATCTCTATATGGAGGATAGCGTTGTAAATTTTGTTGACATTTATCCACATGGATAGCGAGTTATCCATCATTTGAAAAACTAGGCTTAGTTGTTTATTGACTGGTCGTTGTAGAGAGATAATTTGGCATTTACCGCACACTTTTGTGACCGCAGTCGTCTTGGAGTTGCTAAAGTAAGAGTAAGTGTCTAAACCGTTCCTCAATCTCATCCCTTTCAAGGTGATTTTGGAGGGTCTTCCAGATGAATTTGCTACGGCTCTAAGAGAGTACAACCGGCAAGTCACAGATGTCTTTAGTCAGTACCTCACTACGGTGGCTGCAGACCTCGAAAAGGAAAAAGGAGAGGAGAACAAACTCCCTTTATCGGGCATAGGTAAAATACGATCCCTTATTATTTTTTGTGACCATTTTTTTTACCAATGGTCGTCATACTATGAGTTGTTGGTTATTTTGGCGGCAAGTAAAATTTTTAAGTGGATCCATCACCAGTTCCTTCGTATTGCAAGGCTCCGTTTTCCGTGAAAACAATTATTTGTATTTCACGGCACTTGACATGTTCTGTCAGCGTTCGTTTGTTTGTTTGTTTGTTTCTGTTTTTTTGCAAGCGACACTAACGAGTCAGCTCTGCGCAACGGCTAAAAGGAAGGCCTGGTGCTATTTTGGCAATTCTATTTCCAGATCGAAGAGGATAATTCTTGGCAAATTTCTCACTCTGGGCTAAAAAGGCCCCTCTCCTTGGTTTACTTACTTCGGTCCACATTTCCATACGAAGTACATCGTACATTGGTTAATTGCTGTACACTGTACCTATGGTAATAGTTCAAAAGAGAGAAACACCCGTGAGCAAGGTTAAGCTTAACAGTAAACGTAGGTAAATTCAATTTTGAAGTTAAAATGTTCTTATTTACCAAACGGAGTAAACTTCTTTTGCAGAATTTCCAAAGCAAGCAAGTGTTGGTGACGATGAAAAGTACGATGTTATCAAAGGGCTCGTGTCCTCATCCATACCGTACTCCGCCTGCTCTTCCTTCGCTGCATTGTCGGGAAATTCAGACATACAATTGCATTCTTCAAGCGAGACCGCAGCCAGTTATCCAAAATCACACGAAAGAAATGTCGACGTCGCCAAAGAGAACGCAACAGTTGAGCTTAATGAAGAAGATATAGAAGAAGAACCAATTGATCATCTGCTTGAGGTGAAAAAAGTTTCCCAATACCCCACGTCCCTTAAAATTTTGAAAAAGTTCTCTAACACTTTCGACGTGATTTCGCAAGATTGCATGCATTTTGTTCTTTCGTCATTTTAATTAGTAGCATACTTGTAAAAGCCTTTGGAAACTGCTTGCACTTCATTCGGTGGAAGTTTTCTCAAACAACCTAAACGATCAAACACTGGTTAAATTTATTTGCTGACACTTGATCCTGAGAAAACTGCCAAATATGAGTTTTTTACCTAACAGTTCTTTCACGTTTGGAACTACAATCATTTCAAAACAATCTGTATCTTCTTTTTTCGTACTTTATATGTTTTCACTTACTCTTTTTACTCTTGACTGTACAGTTACGTGAAGCATCGTTGAAACGTCATCACAATACTTTTACGAACAGTTTTTATAAATTTTTAAAAGTTTTTATGTATTTTAACAACGGTTTAGCGTTGAACTTTGCAATCAAATGTAATTTCGTCCTGTGGCAGTTTAAGTAGTTACAACACCAATTATTTAATACCGTTACCAAATTCGGCTACCACTTTTTCTTTCAGATTGTTCGACGAGATGTTTACATCGACATCCATGTTGTTCCCATCCTCCGGCTAAAAAAATGCAACCCAGTTGGAAGTGCTATGCCCTTGAATGCTTATGCTCTGGATTTTTTCAAGCACGGGTCTGCCAAAGTCATTGAAAAAGAAAACGGGTCAGTAAGTAAATCACAGACGTATTTGTAAAAGTTCTCCAGTGAGAGAAGCGAAGAGGCATCTTGATCACTGGATCAAGGAAAGATAGATTTTTAGAGCTTAACACTTTCATCACAGTGTCACCCTTCACCCAGGTGGTACAAAGTGTTAGAGAAATCCACTGAAATGCTTAGACAACCTACAGTGAACTAACATCCCATTCCAAGAGGAACACATCATTACAGGGTTCGCACGCGCCTTGAAAGTCCTTGAAAGTCCTTGAATCTCAAAATAAAAATTCAAGGCCTTGAAAGTCCTTGATAATTGTAGTCAGTGCTGGAAAGTCCTTGAAATTTGTAGCTAATTTAATCCAACTTAGATTCTAGAGTGCCTTATCTGAAAATATATGCAACTGGCACAAACGTAGCAACACATAATAGTAAGATACAAATAACAAACGATCGTAACGCCACTCCGCATGTCGATCAATCGCCCATATCCATTTGTCCTGTTCTTGGTTCTATTAATCACTCTGATTGGTTGAATGTCTCGAATGTCAAGGGCCAATCAAATGTTTTGTACTATTCCCTCTTTCTGAGAAAAGCCATGTGCTTTGAGTGCTTTCCTTGTCTGGGTTAGTGTTGATTGTTTGCGTTTTGTTTCACGAGTGAGAGATTTAAAACAATGGGCAAGTGTGTTTTCAGCAACTTGTGGCTTCAGAAATCACTGTATAAAGATTGGCTTCGAGAAGTCAAGGGTGACAAGCACAAGGCACGATGCATCGTGTGTATGAAGGATGTTGACATTTCGAGCATGGGAGAGTCAGCGCTCACAAGTCACTTGAAAGTAAAAAAACATCAAACACTGACATCCCAGAAAAGGTCATTAGCAAGCGTTCCAGATTTTTTTGGCGTTTCTTCTCAACAACCAGCAACTACAAGTGACGATGCCAAAGAAGTTTCAAAATCCGCTTCGTCTGAAAGTGGCGAACACAACACGCTCAACCCCACAAAGTCTAGTACTACGAGTTCATCTGGTTCATCGGTGATGGAAAGAATTGTCACTCGTGATGAGACTTTGAAAGCAGAAATTTTGTGGGCATTGAAGGTGATAATGTCTCATTACTCCTATAAATCATGCGAAGGTACGAGCAAATTGTTTCAAGCGATGTTTCCTGACAGTCGGATCGCGAGTCAGTTTACATGCGGAGAAAAGAAATGTGCATACTTGATCTGTTTTGGGCTCGCTCCACACTTCAAACAACTTTTGAAGGACGTTGTGAAAAAAGAAGAAGCTTATGTACTTATGTTTGACGAGAGCCTGAATAGCGTGTGCCAGTCAAAGCAAATGGATATTCACATTCGTTCATGGAATCATGACAAACACGAAGTTGAAAGTCGCTATTATACCTCAGTGTTTATGGGGCATGGAACAGCAGAGGACATGCTTTCTCATTTTCGTTCAGGCATAGAAGGAATTCCTCTCAAAAAAGTTTATCAGGTAGGATGCAACTCTCGTTATGTTTGGGTAATCCATGAAATTGTTTGCAAGATATGCTTCTTTGAAGTTGTATTATTTCTTACCCTCAATTATCGACATTTCGAAATAGGCAATAGCACAAACTTAGTCTTCACACAATTACCTAATTTCAATTATTCTTTGTCATATTGCCACTCTTTTGAAAGACCTATGTCTTGCCATTATTAAAAAGGTGTGATCAAATTGGAATCAATTATATTGTTTTCATGACTGGCATTTAATTTCATCGTTCGCCGGCGAACGATAATTACAAGAAGTTGCGTTAAATTTTTTTTAACATGAAAATCTTTCAATGTCTGTTATTATTTTGCTGTAGAAGGGCGAAAGATGCAAGATTACTTAATCTAATTTATTGCATGTAATATAAATTGTGCGTTCACAATCTAGCCAATGTTCCAAAAAGCGATAAAATTGTATTAAATAGAAATGAAACACCTTACTCGGTTTTCTGCCCTTTAAGGTCTAAATAAATCAACACTCTTTCATTGCAAATCTTCACAATTCCAATGCATCCATGACTAGTTCACTTCGTGTCTAGGTGGACAATGACACGAACTCTGGGACGTAATGCAAGTACTAAATTAAATAATCTGTTTCCCTTTCAATATTACAAGGAATGTTTTCTCTCATACTAGTTGTCAATGGATGGACCCAACGTTAATTGGAAATTTTACAGTATGCTGACTGATGAGGCAAAAAGGGAGCATAATAGTCACATGCTGAACATTGGCAGCTGTGGTTTACACATTCTTCATGGAGCATTCAAGGATGGTGCTGTGGCATCAGGATGGCAGTTAGACAGGTTGTTCTCCAGCCTTCACTGGCTTTTTCAGGACAGTCCGGCAAGGAGAGAGGACTACACCAAAGTAACAGGAAACTCACTGTTTGCTTTGAAGTTCTGCAAACATAGGTGGTTGGAGAATGTCTTGGTTGCAGAACGTACACAGAGTATGTGGGACAGTGTTGTCAAGTATGTTCAGAGTGCAAGGGCAGGAAAAGTTCCACAGCCACAGAATAAATCCTTTGAAACTGTACAAGAGTTTGTTGCAGATCCCTTTACGACTGCAAAAGTCGCTTTCTTCCTATCAGTAGCCAAGCAAGTGACACCGTTTTTGACACTCTATCAAACCGACAAGCCTATGCTTCCTTTCCTGGCTACAGACCTGTACAGCATGCTTGGGGGATTAATGAGAAGATTTATTAAGACCACTGTTATCAGTGAAGCCAAAACCCCATTGAAGCTTACAAAACTTGACCCTGCTGACTCCAGCATTCATGCCTCTCATTCCAAGATTGACCTGGGGTTTACAGCTGACAAGAAGATCAAGGAGTCGATTGCAAAGTCCACAGTTTCAGAGAAAAGAGTGCTTCAGTTTCAGATGGAATGCAAGGAGTTCCTTATGAAAGTAGTTTGCAAACTGATTGCCAAAGCACCAATTCAGTATTCCCTTGTAAGGAATATAAATTGCTTAGATCCAAGAAACATGATGAGTGACCATGATGTTTCCATCACAAAATTCAAGAGAGTTTTGACTACCCTTGAAAATGCCAAGAAAGTCCCGGAAGGTGAATGTGATTCCCTTTTGAAACTATTTAGACAATTCATTATGGAAGTCCCCTCTTCTCCGTCGGAGTTCAAAGACTATGATCCTAACAATGATAGACTTGATTCCTTTCTGTATCTTCACATGGGACAGAAGCGATCCTACCAATCATTGTGGAAAGTAGTCTCAGAGCTACTGATATTATCACATGGCCAGGCCAGTGTCGAAAGAGGATTCTCAGTCAATAAGCAACTGGAAGTCGAGAACCTCCAAGAGCGCTCCTTCATTGCTCAAAGGCTGGTACAAGACCATGTACAATCTGTGGGAGGTGTCCTTGCTGTTTCAATCAACAAACCACTTCTTTTGTCAGCTGCAGGAGCTAGGCAGAAGTATTTATCATATCTTGATGAACAAAAGAGGAAGAAAACCTCTGAGGGTGTAGAACTGAAGCGAAAGGAGCTAGTCGATGAACTTGACGAACTTAAAAAGAAAAGAAGGCGTTTAGACAGTGATGTTGACAATCTTGTTAAATCGGCAGACGAGTTTGCACAGAAAGCAGAGGACACTGGGAAACTTGTGTGGATTACAAAGTCAAATAGTTTGAGGAGAACTGCAAAAGAAAAGGAGATAGCTCGCAAAGACCTTGAGTGCAAAATTGCGAATGTTGTGGATGAACTAAAAAAGGCATAGACTTTTAGCTCGACTTAAGCTCGGCACAATCGCTACTATGATAAGGTGAACATTCTTTTATTTTGCAGTTGGTGGAGTCCTTGAAAAATAAAAAATATGTCCTTGAAAAGTCCTTGAAAAGTCCTTGAATTTTTAGTCCCAAAAAGGGTACGAACCCTGTCATTACCCTTAGTCACTCCATGCCTTGAAGCACCCTCTGACAGTTATAAGTCACCTGCCTTTGAATTTTTGTCAACCCCCCAAGTCTTCATTTATTCATAAGCCTCTGTTCTCTGTTTCACGATCGCTGAACATTGGGGAAAAACTGTATTGTAAACTAACCGTCAAGCTTATTCCCCATGGTTAGAGAGACATTACGTACCTTTCGAGATAAAATTGGGTGTGGTTAGCTAAAAGATTCGAGGAAACCACTTGTGAGTCTTTTAGTGACTCACATGCCACCACTGTTCATACAAATCTTTAGGAGTTGTATTCAGGCGTGACTTAAAGTTGAATGCACGTTTATTTCATAGAATCAAGGCCGGAGAAGTTTTTCAAGTGCTAAAGGATTTTTTCCTAACCATGAAGTCAATCAGGTAAAAAATGGTTATACGTAATGCAGTGTCGACGTTTCAGTCAATGTTCTGTGACTAACGAAACATCCAGTCCTGATCGTCTTACGAAACTCGACGAGATGTATGTAAAGAGCGAGTGATAAAGTAAACTTTGTACGCGAGAACGAAAGAAAACAATCGGTTAAGTGTTGTTGTTGCTGTAGTAGTTCTTGTCATAGGATTAACCCTTGTGGTTGAAAGCTATTGACGCGTTTACGGACACTTCAGTTTGCTGTTTCCTCCAGCTGCAGCCACTAAGAAATTAAACGATAAATTCTAAAAGTCGCATGGTAGGAGATCTTGGCTCAGTAAGTTTAAGTCAGGGAGTATTAGGGTATTTATTAGGGAAATAACTTTTAACTTTAAATTTTCTTTATTCGCAGTACTTCTCTGGAAGAGCTGGGTCCCGAGGGGGATAATGTGGTGGTAGCTTTCAAACAGCTCGCCGAGGAGTATGGAAACAAGTTCAGAAAGCAGTTTGATGCGGACATTTGAAATAGTCCTCCCCGTAGTTGATTAAATGTCCTTAGAAAAAAATCAGTAAGTCAACGAAAGAAAGGATTTGCCGATTGCTAACCGATTTAAAGTTATAATTTTTGAGGACAACCATAGGTGATCAATGCGGAAAACTCTTGTTTTCTAAAGAAAGAGTTAACAATAAATTTGCAAAGGTAATAGTATTCTGATAAAACTCGTGATTATCTTTGAGAGTCAACCTCAAACTCGGAGGTTTATTTTCTCAAAGTCAATAGTGCTAAATTTCGCGATTCAATCGTTCTCAACTTCATTTTATATTTCAAAATGTCAACTTTTGTCAACTACGCGAAAGGTATTCGAAGGATTGTTTTCGAACCAAGCGATTTAGACGAGGATGATAGCAAGACTTTCTACTATATATAAGAAATCTTTGAAGTTTAACGTAGTCTCACAACGGAGGATCCAACAAAGAATTTACCAGTAAGCGAGGCTAATCTGAATTACAGCGGCACGACTTTCAAATCTCAATGCTTTTGTGCAAATGCGAATCAAATGTTGTACTTCGACATGTCTATAATTTTTTACCTGATCGCGAGTGTCCATCCCCGATAAATCCATCTTTGCAGGTGCAGTTAGAAGACCCAACAGTATTGGAACACTTCGCATTCTCGTCACAAACGTTTTTGTTGCCTTTGCATTCATCAATATCTAATTTGAAAGTAATCGAAAGAAAGCATTGCCAGCAGCGATTCCTTGAACAGAAAAGAAAGGAATTAGGTGACCAAAACATACTGTAAACTTACTTACCTTCCATTTTCATGTCGCAGTAGAGCAACACTTCTTCCCCGACACCAGTTGGATCCAACCATTACTTTTTACTAAAGGTTTCGTTACCTTTACTTAACCTTATCTTGTGGCACGATAACGCTAGTAATTTAGCAATGGAACCTAAGGGGGGCTGCAATAAAGATATAACTTAATTTCATACATACTAAGATCTACACATGAAAAAAGGCCCGCGACAAATTCGTACGAAATACTCAACCAACCAATCAGAAAAGTGAACGACTGTGAAAATGCTTCGTCCAATCAGAGACACGAACGATAGTGCTTCACAGTGGAGGGAAAAAAGCACGCGGCTTTCTGTAAAACAAAGTAGAAGAAGAAGTGCCAAGACTCACTCTGAGCAAGAAAACAAAAATACGACAGCAAAGACCGACAGAGACGTAAGCCTGCTAAAAACCTTTCTTTAAAAGAAGGTAGAGCTCAGAAACATTGAAGAAATACCTCCTGCTTAACTCAGTGAATTGCTGAACGAGTTCGTGCTCACTGTCAGAACCAAAGATAGAAATGACCACGAGCCAACATCACCGCGAGGGATCATTCCCAGCTTTGAACGGAAAAACTATTAAGCTTGTATCATCAACGATTTAGCGTTTGAAGAAACTCGCAAAACGCTGATGTCCAAGCAAAAACAGCTCAAGAAACAAGGGAGAGGCAACAAACTAAGGGCGTATGTATCTTGGACAGAAATATTCATTATCTTTGTTTGTCCTTTAGAGGTAAATAGTAGTTCTTGTCTTGTGTTTGTTCTTCAAGGTAAATGTACTCTGCCCTTTTTGGTTGCGAAAGCGTATCTTTCGATCATTTTTTGTAATATAGACCTGGAAAGTCTATGTAACTGAGCAATATCCTTTCCGACAGGCGAACAGCTTGGCTTCATTTGTTCTCAGTTGTGTGAATAAATTACATATGGTTTAGTTGCCACATAAGAGTCGACGATCTTGAGTTTAGTGTAGTCTACCGTGGTTGTGATTTTTGTAGTAAAACGTGCGCGCGAGGTTCCAAGAAAATATATCTGAGTCCAGGAAATGTTCTTGTTGTTCATTTACAATCCAGTGAGGTACTCAGCCTAAAAGAGTAAAACGTCTTTAAAGATTCGTAGCCATGCAACGAACGGATTTTCTATGACTGATCTGCTAAAATAAACTGGTAACGTAGGTAAATCTAACTAGATAAATTGGGAAATTTTCAAAGTGGAAGGTATGTATCCTAAAAGGAACTTTACTCAAAATGATAAACCCGTTATGCATTAAGCTGTCCTCTGGTAAACAGATTTCCCGAACATGGGTTGAAATAGTTTTCTCTGTAAACTTGCAGTGAATTATTTTTCAGGGTTTACTCAGTTAGCGAATGTTTCGAGTGTTGGGACGGAATTACGTGATTGAATCTCCACGAAATAACCCCTCATCATGTAAAATTAATCACAGGCAATTCAAATGTCCGGTAATAATTGTTTTAAATTGACTTGAAAATATTAACGGATTCAGCGCAATCAAAACGAGAATAAAGCAAAGAGATTTTCATCTTATCGAAGCAAAACGGTGTCACTCTACGACCTTTTACTGTTTGTTTTCAAGTTAAGTCTATCTCATGAGGGCTTTTATTCCAAGATCAACACTTAAACTGCTATGTATATCCAGGAATCGACTCTGCAGATTTATCAACGCACGGCAAAAGCTCTGATGTACGAGAGCGTTAAAAGACTTAGAAATACATTACACCTAGGTCTCTAGTTACACACACTTGTTGCATCATCAACAGCTTTTTCAGATGGAAATAACATAAAACTAAATCGCTATTTTCCTATTTCTAACGATTTTAAATTTGTTAATCTCATTATATTTAGCGTCCAAAATCTATCTTAATGGTCATGAAGAGTTATTCCACGTGGTCAGTAAACTTGCAACTTTTGCGCGTGCAGTGAAACAAATTGGTAACCTTAGGTGGCACTGCCTCGATATAAAACTGATTTTTCAATAGTGGCCAAAAACTTAGTTCTCAAATCTCGGGATTTGGGTTAAGATTTTGTTCACCATTAATGCAGATATACTATACCTCCTCAAACCTTGCTGCAAGC
This sequence comes from Pocillopora damicornis, assembly GCF_964200805.1. Lineage (NCBI taxonomy): Eukaryota > Metazoa > Cnidaria > Anthozoa > Scleractinia > Pocilloporidae > Pocillopora > Pocillopora damicornis. The sequence continues at coordinate 3,185,439 of NC_142672.1, forward strand.
TTTATAGAAGGGTAAAGAGGAACTAGAGTGGAAGACGAAGGCAACTATCAGCTGGATACAGTTTTATGGTGTGATAACTCCGCCCAGTAACAGTGAAAAGTCTGATCCTTTCGCTCCGGTGTCTCGACGAAAGAAAGCAAGTCCTCTGCCCTACATTTTTGGGATTGCAGGCGCAGTGCTATTAAGTATTGTCGCTCTTCTGTTTGACTGGTTAGAATACCAGGGACCCTAACCAAACCACAACGGCAAGGGTAACGAGGACGTGGCAAAAAAAAAAAAATGCAATCAACAGAACAGTAGCTTAGCACGGGCAGTTTCAAACTTTGTCGGCGTTTTTTCGACTGTTTAAGGTCCCTAACGCTTTCTGGGTTCGAAGGACTCCATGTGCATATCATGACCAGTTCGACCAGCTTCAACAATGAAATTAATTTCATTTCTTACCAAAAATATTACTTTATCTAACAACATCTTTAATTCGTGGAAAACTTATATTTTCTCAAACACAAAGAAAGGAGGGGAGAAGCACTCAAGATTATTTGCTTTGAAATCATTTAAGGATTTTGAAGGATCATTCTTCGGATATGGTCAAAATCATTAAGTGTAATCTTCCGACAGCATTTGTTGTCATCGAAAGCTTTAAAACCTATCGAAGAAATAAACATGAGCCAGAATATTCTGGATAGCATGACTGACCTCAGTTTGATAACTCTCAGGACTGAGCATGTGCAGAACAGGGTTTATCCGTTAGATGAAAATGGGACACCTCCCCCTCCTTTGCATGAGAATCAATCTGACACCACTGTGCTACTGTCCCGAGCAAAAGCGAACGATTCCTGCGAGGTAACACACTTCTCGGTGATAAAATCATGGGTGGCAGAGTTATTTTATCGTTATTATATAACAAAAATAAAACTGTAAAACTTAACTTTTCGCGAGCTTAAGAAATATATTTGCGACAGGAAGTAAGCAGAGTAGGTCCCGCAACGCTAAAAAAAAAGGCTTATTTGCTGGCTGAACCTGATATATAATCCCCTCTTGGACCATTTTGGTGGTATTTCTTACTGTTTATGACTGACATCTTGATCACCTTTTTCCCGTCGGTACTGATAAATTAATTTAACAAAGTCGTTTCGTTTAAAGATGATACCCATTGTAATCACGAAATAAACGCACAAACGAGACCACAAATAATAACATTGTCTCATCAGTGACATCAAGAAGGCTGGAAAAATCTGTTTTTATTTTGTTACGGGACAACGAAAATTTAAGCCTCAAGGAAGACTATGATGTTCAGCCAACTGGAACTATGGATGAAAGTTATGTAAGAAAAGAGGAGTTCCAAACCTAATTCCACAACAGATTAATTTAGGGTGCTTGCCATTCAACCGACCCGTTCAGTTGGGAATTTAATGCATAACCATTTTAAGAGAAAGGTCAGCCAGGTTTCTTCCAGACCCCCCCCTCCTCCCCCCCCCTCTTTTTCTGAGCGCAACGTCACACTTAATCCACTTTGGAGGGTAGAAAAGTCTGTTTGATGGTGATCCATACTGGTGACGCATAAAATCAAGGTTAGTCTAAACACAGTGTTTAAACATTTTTCTTCAGTAACAACCAAATACAGTGTAAACAATGTTTTAGGAAAAGGAAGGAAGAACTTTTAAGTGTTCCGTCTTTTTTTTGGCTCCGCGTTCTGAGACCAAGTTATCGAAACAAAATCACAAAACGAAATTATTTGTTAATTGGTTAATGACTGGTGTGTACGGGTTGAATTGGTGACTGCGCTTGTTATTTCTCTCTACTAAATATAAACGTATGAAATCCATGAATCGATTACGAGGGGGGCGGAAACCCCATAGGCAAGGTTATCCGGTTTTAGAAAGAAAGGAAGTAGAGAGGAGATGAAACCAGGGCATGTTCATGTTTTATCAAGGGATCTTATGGAGAGAGCGGGAATTTGTTGCATAACACAACACTGTCGGGATTCCAAAATGGAAGTTTATGTCGCGGCTTGAAAGAATTTGAAGACATGAAAAGGCGAGCCAGGGAAATTCATCGATGAATTCTCTTCGCAAGCTGCTTTTATGTATGAGTTTTGTAAACAACAGTGATGGTAAAGGAAGCTTAAAACAGCAGAAATCGCAAACAGACGCGGAGGATGTGAGTAAGGTTTACTGATTTTACGTGTGAAATGTTCATATTTCGAAACATTTATCGTTGTTATTCAACCATATTTCGTTCTCCATGTAAACTCCAACTAAGAGATGATTCGAAGGGGCGAATTTATTGAACGTTCACACTGACCCAGAGGTAATCAAAACGCATCTGACCGAAACACGTGGCGGTTTAAGACGATTATGTTCACTTTGATGATGGTTCAACTAAAAGGCAAAGTTATAATAATAAATACAATGGTTCACTTCTAAGAAAAATTGACGAACAGGATCAAAGGAAATGACTAAAAACTTACAGCTGTTTCCTCCTATTGGTGTGAACGCGTAGATTTAAATCACAGATGATTTGAACAGAAACTCAATGTTATTAAAGCGAACGTTGAAACAGTATACTGAAAACGAGAACTAAGAAATCTTGTAAAACGAAACACGTGATGATGAACGAGTTAAATTTTACATCAAGTATAACGCAGTAGGGTAAAGGTCATGCACGTTTGAATCTTACACCCTATACTACTCTTTATAACGTGTTCAAATTTTCGACGGTTCCTCTAGTAACTTAACACAAAGCGTGACGCTTTACTTGAATTAATCGTTGGCTTCTTCTCGAGACGTGACGTTTGAGCGCCTGTCGTACAGGCAGTGGTGGGATGAAATCTCAGCTAAAACTCGACGAAATGGCTTGAAATCGTTACCAAAGAACAAAACTAACACAAACAACACTATCTGAAGGTTAGAGCTGAGTTACAGAGCAGATCCTTAACTCCCGTTCAAGGCCATATAATATTACCCTCTGATAGAGAGCTTGGGCACCTTGTGGGCTGGTAACCTTCCTCTCACGTGCAAGCTGCCCACTGGTATCATATCTATGCGGGTATTGATGTCGTTGTAGTGTTAGGCTGGGTTATTGCATGGTCTGACAAAATTCAGCAAAATAGCAGGAAGTTTGCGAGAGGAAAGTCTCACAACGAATCGTGAACGACCGCCAACGAGACTAGTTCGAGTACTGATACAATAATAACACAAACCCATGCAGAAAAGTTGGCTCCACATCTCTTTCATCTCCCCTGTCCAGATCGCGATCACGGAAAGAAGCCGTCAGGATAAATCGAGGTGAGAATTTATTAGCTCCACCTCTAACAAATTCAAGGTTCTTTTTGCTATATTGTGCAAGTGGCGCAGTATTTTTCCAAGCTCTTCAGGAGGCGTGGAACAATACGGTCAAAGATCATAACATTCGCTCGTTTTATATGTCAAACCATCGAATTAGGATTTATTTTTCCCCTTTTATTCGTTATTTTATTAGTGTTTAATCATGTGGCGTCTAATTTTTGAAATACAACCTACATTTGAGAATCTCATCGATCATGAAAGACGAAGACACTAGCAACAACTCAAACGAAACCATCCAACCGTTCAGTCTTTGTGACCACCAATAACATGTCTATGGCGTTAAAAAGTTCGTTGCATAAAAAGTCAAGCCTACAAAACGGAGAAAAAAAAATCATAGTCTTGACGGTTCGGGTATTCATTTTGTTGTTCCCTTTTCCATCGATATATTTGCCCTGTTCTACAGTGTAAAACAATCGCAAATTTTAAGCGTTCCTTGTGGTAAATTGTGTAATAATGGAATATCAATAGCAATATACTACCAATATTACAATTAAGCACGAACTGTCTCAAGAACATTAAGTCAACGTTGAGTTTGTTGATTTCCAGTCAATACAAAGAAATTTTCTTGAAGATTGAAGAGAATGAAAAGGATATGAAAGAACTGACTACAAAGGATACAGTTTCTATTTATAGTGCGCAAAGTAATTTGTGTTGGCATTTTGATCCGAATATTAAATTTCACCGTCGTTCAAAAGTCTTGCATATCCCTGAGATAATGGATAACAAAACCGACTTCTCGCTTTTGATTCAAAATTTCGATCGATAAGTAGTTCTTCACGATAGCCTTATTACTTGCACAAAAATTTCATTCCACTTGTTTAATATTTCAGACTCAGATGCGTAGAAAATTTTATTTTCATCTGCCAAACACTTTTTTTAGAAACCTCTTTACATTTCACGGTTTTATGTCACATGTCAACACACTCCCAGGAGGGCGTCACCAGATCGTGATTTAAACACAACACGAGTGTTACGCTTAATATTCCCCTAATAAGCTCATGAACGGCTAACAGGTTAACATTCATCATTTTTTTCTCTCTACTTTGCAAAGGAACCGTCAATGCAAGTCGTGCGGTATTCCTGCACAACTTGCTCCGTCGGTTCTCGCTGCAATGGGTATTTGTATAAACACACGAAAGCGTTGTCCATTCGTCACTACGACGACGATGCCCGTGACTAAAAATAGCGTTAGACAATAGCAGTCCGCGAGATTGTCTTTTATATTTTCCGCAAATCGAACGGTTTGATTTCAGAAATATAAATTCATTTCGGAAATTATCCCTTCTCCTTGCAGAGACTTTCCCTTCGACGACGTTGCTTGTGATTAAAAGTGGTCTCAAAATAATTCAACATGCCCATTGTTTTTTTTTTCTCCAAGTTCAACCCCTCTCCGCGCTTTCGGGGTTTGAATGTTGTGTTTCGAATTTCCTGCAGTAAGATAGCAAAGACTCTTACAATAATAAAAGTTTATAATCTTTGATCTCTGTTTCTTTTTTTTCTCCCGTACTCACAATTACTTTAACCTGTTTTGCATCGTTCAAGATTCCATGGTTTGATTATCTCCTAATCAACGCTTAGGTAATACAAGTAAAATTGTAACACAATAAGAAATTTTCTTAACGCAATTAGTAAACTTTGTAACGGCCAGCATGATTCTAATAACTCTGGAAGCTGAGTTTGGCATCGATCATATTGAGAAAGTTCAGCATCGATGAGGGGTGAAACTGTAATGAACGAGTTACCAGAAACCGGATCCTTGCGGTTGTGCACTGATTTTAGGGATTGTGTCGAAAACGTGAAAAAGCTGTTCTATGCTTCCTTATTTACTCACGGTTTATTCACTTGATTTAACGCTTTTACTACAACGCTTCGGTTAACTCCTACTCAAAACTTTCGGCTTATTCGAAAGAAACACACACGTGGATCAGTGCCATAAATGGGGCGATGAAACATGTGCCGCATACATGTTTGTTTGGTTATGGATAGATCGACGAAATCACTTATAAATGTCAATCAAATTAGGAATAATTAACGTATCGTACAGTTTCCAACACTCTCCCCATATGACTTGGGAACAAGACATATGCAAATGAAACTGACTCTATAACAGAACAAGAAATAAGTATGAAAACAGTGTTTCTTTGCTAACAACATTCAAGTGTCTTGCTCTACAATGTCCTCTATTCGCTGACGTGCTGCCACAGCAGCATCTCGTCGCGGCCGGAACTCCATTGCGGTTAAGTTCAAAGGTGTGTCATTGCAAAGTGTAAGGTTTCGATCGCACGACAATTCTAGTGGGTAAAGATGTTGGATTGGGCGTTCCATGAATCCTGTGCCTGCTCTTACTTTCGCTGCTCTTAATTTCGCTGCCCTAACAACGCCATCTCTTCCAGTGAACAATTCCTCTACTACCCCCATGGGCCACTCGGTTTCGCTCATCAGACTTAATGATAACAACATCTCCTACGCACAAGCTGTTAGGTTTGGTGTTGTGTTTCTCCTCTACGTCCGACCCGCAAACGATCACTGGTCCGTATCTTGGCAAAGTCATTGGCGCCGATTATCAAGTGAGCAGGTAAATGAGCTTTTGTATCACTAATCTCCATTGCAACACCTCTTAGGTAAGGGTGATTGTTTAAGAGATCAGAATACCTTGAGTTATCTAAGGTCAAAAGTTCCCCATTTTCGATTTCCGATTTTCGTGACATTTACGTTAAGTGTAAAATCTCCAGTCACAGAACGCATGACAACTTCAAAGACTTGCACAGATCTGGTTTCAACGCCTGGCATTGCTTTAGCTTTCATTAAATTGATCGCTGTCGACGAAGTATAGGAATGGCTGGCGCCACTGTCCAACAGGGATCTAAATTTATATCCGCCCATGGTTATAACCAGGACCGGATGAATAACACTGGAATCTCCTATTAAATTTGCAGTTGTACCTGGTTCTCGTCTTTCCTTCTTGTAACATATCGAAGTGTGGTGCTTCCCATTGCAAATTCTTCGAGTATTTCTGCTCTGACAATCGCTGGCTCGGTGTTTGGCACTGGTGCAATTGAAGCACAAGCTCTTATCGGCATGTATTTTCTTCGTTTCTTCGATGCTTTGGACATTATAACAGTTCATTGCCTTATGTTGTTTGCTACAACAATAAAGACACGCCCCCGGGCTCGCCCTCGACTGGTTTCCAGTTTCATGGTGTTTGGCAAGAAATGCTCTGGACTGATCTCGACGGAAATTTGAGCTCTTTGATATCGGTTCGTTGAAAATGGGATTATTAATTGTCCATTTCTACAGCGCTTCTAAGAATTCCACAAAAGTCCATTCGCACCAATTATCATCTATCGTGGTAATTCGTTCTTTATCACATCAAGCTTGTCGAAGGTAAATCGAACCGCGGCGTCCAATTTGGATAAACTTTTCAATGTTCGCAGTGACTCTACGTTGAACAGTAGTACTTCACAATTCACATATCTTCCTTACGTTTCTCTCGCGCAAGGTTGGTAGCTCCAAAGCTAGGAAAATGGTGAAAAGTCTCTCTTTAGTACGATTATAAGATGGCCACTTACACGCCAATCAATTCCAAAAATGAAATCCTGGCTGAAGATACGACACTTTCAAATTCTCTTGTAGCATGATTGATTTTGGGTTTGGTTCAGTTGATTCAAAGTTGTTCAGTTTGATGTTTTAATTCTCTTTGAGGTCTCAGTCTCAAGTTTTTATCCAAAGACATGCAAGTCATGGTCTTTGAAATATGCTCTTTAAATTACTTCACACGCATTATTTTAACAAACATTTGCTAAAAGAGGCAACTTGTGATGAAATGTCTCTTGTACTATTGATTGATCATATCATATGAATACATACATGGAAATGTGTGTGTGCAAATACCTTAGAATAGATAAGTTAAAGGTTAAAAAAAAATTGTAAGTAACAAAGTAAACAACATTATTTTACCCCAACGGAGTCTCACAGACACCATGTGTTGAACTGTAAATGTTTAATAAAACCTAATGTTTTGATATTGGTCAATTTTATCCTTAAACAAAGTAATACCTGCAAACATAATGTAAAAAAGTACTTGGTGGTTCAAAGATCATAATATGCTGTTCTCTTAATGTAAAGGGTCCTTTACCAAAACTTTTGAAACATCACTTTAACAATTAAATTATATTTGAGGTTGTAATGAAGTTTTGGAAGATCTGACATAGTGTTTTTTGTTGTTTTTTTACTTGCTAAATGGAAATGGGTGTTGAAGTGACAGTTAACTACTAACTGGTTTGAATGGCTTTTGTCTTTCATCCCTTCCTCTTGTGCTCTTGTAAATATTTATTGCGGGCAGTGTCAGTGGTGTCCTGCCCTTGTATATGGGAATATGAAATTCTCTTTAAGTCTGGTGGTCTATTTTGGAGGTCCTCCCGTCTTAGCATACTGTTGCATTTGCATAACAAATACTGCTGAAGTGGCTAATAGATGATGCTGATAATGACGACTTACTGCATACTTTTCATTGACATGCAGTCAACAAGGATTTCTCTAAGGGTAATTTTAAGGAATTGAAACCAAGAATCACCCCCTCTCCCCCTGGCCATAATTAATGCCCATATTAAGGTGGAAGGGTTAATGATGCTCTGTCAACAATTTTTCACTGACATCAAACACTTGGTATCTCCTCTGAAGTCTTAATTTATCCTTGGATTACAGGTTTGTAGTTGAACACAAGAGATGTGATGGTCAATTTTTATTCAATTTTCATAATAAAGTACCGTAGAAATATAAACAGCTGAAGTGTGATAAATAAGCTTGCTTTTCACAAAAAGATTACTACACTCAATTTCCTTGTGATTTTTTTTAATGATCCTTATTACACAAAAGTATGGCTACTTAAAAAATGAAACCAAAGATCATACACTTCTCCTTCTGAGATGGATGTCTCACTTAGGTATGTTGATTAGAATTACTAATTTGGTGAAGTGGATATATAATGAAAATATTAATACTAATTATGAAAATAATAAAGATGAAAATAAGTCTTTATTTGTCATTGGATAAAATGACATATCCTGCGTTAGAATACGGTTCTAAAATACACCCTCAAAATGGCCAAAAAGCGAGCCAAAATCAGCTCGCCATATAACCACCTAAAGTATCACTTTACTAAATCATACTTAAATATTAGCCGATTTACAAAAGAAGATATAAATCGCCACATGAGATAAGCTTACTTCAGTTTCTATGGTTGCCGCCGGTGAGGGGAAATCAGGAAAAAATAAATTTATACAAGGCTGCGGAAAAGTTAGAGAATTTCCTTCGGAGTAAGGGAAGATTTGCATCTTTAAAAGAAGTCAGGGAGAATAGAAATTTCAAGTTAATTTGAGGTTGTTTATCACGTGTTGGCCTTCGTCATGATGGAAGATGGTGACACTTTCCTTTTTGTGATGTCGATGTTACTCATGTACATTGTGAAGTGCAGTTGACTGATTCTTGACCAGCATGTCCTTTCCTTTTGTCATGTAAGTTCAAGTTGGTTTGTGAATACTCTTTTTCTTCTGTTTATTATTGTTCTGTAACAATTTAGACTAAAAGGTGTTGCATTGGTAGAATACTGCCTCATGAAATTGAATGACCAGCAGACGTTGGGTTTCCAAGAGAATCAATCCTCTTTCCATGTTACTGAAGGCTTAATCGGTTGATGTAACCTTGCTGAAAGCATTGATTTATGGGTTGGTTGTGAAGGGAGGTTGGAGGTTATAATCAGGACTCGTTTGTGAATTTGTTAATTGAGTTGGTCGAAGAAATTGTACGATTGTCAGGGAAAAGTCACGATAAAGGCAGGGAAATTAAAACAGCTGTGACTTTTGTATGTCCTTAATTCTGATGAAAGAATTAAAACCTAGCGAGTATAGAAATTTTTTTACGAAACGAATGAAAGGAAAAACATCTTTTTTCTCTTTTTGAGACGCTTTTGTTTGCAGCATCCATTTACTAACTCTTAAGAGTAGCAAAGTAGTTAAACATAATTTAAAATTGAAGACGTGGGTTAAAAAGTAAATAGCTCAGTCATATAATTATACTTATAAAATGATGGAAGAATTTGTAAATGACAATTTATGGCAGTGCCATATTAGTCTTTTATTAAGAAAACAATCAGATTCACCTTCAATTCTTCCATATTCATCTACTTTTTCTAAGTGGTGATTGAGGTCTCTTCACTCTGTCGGTCGCTATAATGCATAATTTTCTTCAGGTTCTCCATCTAGCTTTCCTTTACCATCCTTTGCTCTTGTTCCCTTGTGTTTTTTTTTAATTTATTTGTTAGCCCTCCTAGTTCTAGCAACTAGAATCAGTGGTGTACTAAACATTCTACGCCCTTCTCAAGGCAGAGAGGTAAACTCAAGGGTCAAATTTTGCCGAGGCTTTAATTTTCCGCCAATACCTTGACGGAACGTCTTATTGTAGGAAAGCTGCCTGATTCCTCTCCTTTATTTTCTATGATTTCGCTTTCCAACTTGCTTTCCTACTCGTCAAGTATATGCCTATGTTGGTTTAAGTGCAACGCTGGTATGGATCTGTGATATACTTATGACGCCAATAAAGGCTGTAGATGGACGAGACAAGTCTCTTACGGCCATAGAAGAGTAACAGATTCATCGGGGCACCACTTAAAAAGCCGACGCAAATTTTTCCTGAAAACAAGAAATTTTCCTCATTCTTAGGAGTTACACGTAGGCCATCAGATTCTTCTTTATCAGACAACGAATTAACTGATAATGGTTTACGGTCGCCTTTGGTTGGAACGAATCCTTTTTAGGAGACAAATTTTCAATGTTTTCCTGCTCATCTCGAGGGCTCATACTAGAGCCAGAAATTGTTGCCTCGTATTGTATTGATTCTGTCTGGATGTGCTGGCTTCTTTGCGTATGACCGCCAAATGTGAGGTGTAATGAACTCCACCCTTCTTTCCAGACTCTAGCATTCTTTCTATTACTCCTGAAGCTAACTGTTCTTTGATAACTCAGTCGTACTCTCTTTACGCTTCTGGATCATTTCTAAGCTTTTTGATCGGAGCTTTCATACGCGACAAACTCAACTCGTAATTACCATCTAAGATGTCACGCCCCGCCTTCTATGGCAGCTCAACGGAATACCGATTTCCGTTAAACGTTTCTAATTCCCAATGAACCTGAACATCCTCCTCTAATTTTCCCGAAATAATACTGTCTCTTCTTACGAGATTTACAATGACTGCTCGCTCTCTCTCTCTCTGTTGACTGACTAGACTCTAAAGGACCAGAAACTGTGTTTCTATGGCTACTGGCTCACACATACCTTCACGGGTTACATTGCCTGTTTGAAAGAACATCTATCTCCAACTGCTCTTTGTGTTGGAAAACATCAGAGAGTCATATGTTCGCAAAGTGAGGGTAATTCTCACGCATTAATTCCAGCAGTTCGTTCTGTACTCTCGAGATTTCAGGGACTACAAAGACTTCGATGTAAATTGTGTTTCCTCTCCCTACTGTGGTCAAATACATCCAATCACCTCCCTGAGATTTGAACCCGCCGCCCGCTGGCCAAAGGTGTTGACAGCGAGAATTTCGGAGAATTTCTAAACTGAAACCTTTAGCCACGCGCGACGTAACGAAAGACCTATGACTTTCTGTGTCAAAAATCATTATAATTCGCGCATTTCCCTTCCCCGCTATTTGGGCTTGTGCAGTTTGTAAAACGACGCTTTTACATGTTTCAACATGCGTGTTATTCCCAACTGACTCTCCAGTACTGTGATTACCCAAATTTTCTGACTTTCCCCTTCCCTTAAGGAGTCGGCACTACAAAGACACGAATGGTCTTTTCCCTTAAAAAATAATAACTTACAAATCACGTTCGTTTTACAGTCCCTAGAAAGATGTCCCTTACGAATACAATTAAAACATCTACCAAATGTAACTAATGATTGCTTACGCTCATGGACATTCTTGACTTTCTTGCATTCCTCATGGTTGTGTCCTCACAGACAAAAGTCACAGTTAATTTGCTTTCCAGTGTGCATGGGGCTTGATGCTCTTGCAGTTCCACGGAGGGGCTGGGCGATGACGGCGGCGGTTCATTCGGCAAATTTGTGGCTAGCAGTTTCCCGATGGGGGACAATCGCAACTTCACCTCAAACCGCAGTTTGTTGGTGTCGTGTACCACTATGGACATATCTTCCTCAGTCGACTCGTCATCCGCTTCCATCAATGTAAGGATCTGGTTGCTCAGTGTAGTTACTTTCTCCAGTTGTTCTCGGAGCGCTTCCTTTTATCGTTCGATTTCGTTCTTGATGTCTTCAGTATAGTTCTTGAGGCACTTGTTCACTTCGGAAAAGGCGTAGCTCAGATAACCCTTGTAACCTGCTCTTGACTTCTTTTTGTTCTTAAGTTGAGTCATCTTCGTTTACTATCTTCGTTCTCTATCTTCGTTCGCAATCTTCGTTCACTATCCGACTCGAGGGACCAGATTTTGGAGAATTTCCCACTTGCGTTACTAAGAATTCCGCACACGCTGGTTCAGTAATCCTGGACTGTATACTTTCACTTGATTCAGGCTTTACTGTCGACAATTCAGCATTACACGTACCGTTCTACGATCTATCTAATCTATTACAATTTAATATTAGGGGTACAAAAATTATTACATTTATTAGCTAAGGATATCCACACCCAGATACACGATTCCGTGTGGGATTCAAGACTTACACACGTTCTACAACGATTCGTGGATACTAATTTCCTATCAAATATGGCTTTACTTGACAATCATGCCTCTATGTTCCTACGCGCTTAAACGCCCTGGAAGTACCTAATTTAATACATCACTGTTCGCAGAACTAATTAGATTATCCTATGCCGCTCCCTATTACATGCTACTTTTAATTGTCACGTTATTACCTATTTTATTTTATTAACGTAACGTTATTACCGTTATGTCCCTATTACATGCTACTTTTAATTGTTCACGTTAACACGTGAACTTTAATATATTTTAGAAGAATAATAGTTTGAGTTCTCTGATAAATGATACTTAGTCAATCTAGCTTTTACATAGTAATACCTCTTTTTGCGATTGTTCTTGGCGATGGTGTTCAGACGACAGCCGAGGTTTTTTGGAAGGTCGATGGGAGAAAAATATCGTTGGAACGGCATTCTCCTTCTGCTTGTACTTCGCTTGTTCCTCCTCTTTCTTCTCGATTCGTTTTTCTTTGGATAAATTGGGTGTTAGTGAGAAGCCCCTAAAATTAGGAACAAAGGTGAAGACAGACCTGTGCGAACTCCTCATGTGGCTTTTGTGGTCGCGTCGCATTATCGCCTCCAAATTTGTATTTTGCTTTCACAAGCGTGTCTTTGAGGGGTTTTCCTTTTTTGTAAGAGATGATAGGAAGTTCTCCCCATTGAATTAAAAGGAATTTTCTTTCAGGATTAAACCAAGCATTTCCCTGAGGTAGTGCGTCGGGATCGGTACGTTATGGTTGTATGGTTGTGGATCTTTTCGTATATATAAATACTATATTCGTTCCTTCCTCTTGAGGTATATTTCTGTACAAGCAAGAAACGTCCATTGATACTAGAATAGTATCTTTGCCTATCTTTGTTTTTTTTTTCCTAAGAAATTGATAAAAGCAGTGGTATCCTTCATAGAGGGTACCCAATAGGGTTTCTTCAGTTCTGTGATCCGACTAAATTTTAGAAGTTTACAACTTTTTACGCAAATAACGTACGCTAGTCACGGTAACGACTTCCTTCATAACAAGGAAGATAAAGAAAAATCAACTGAACACAATTCTGCTGTTGAAGCGAATACTTCTTCTCAAGCGGGAACCTCTTCCGAGGTGAAGATCAGCCTCTCGTTCGAAAGATGGAATGTCACCATCATCACTCGGGGAATCGTACTCCATCTTCATCTTTGTCTTATTTCCTGCTGTTTTCTTGTTGCTCCTCGACGTCAAAGCGTTCGAGGCTGACCGGTTTGCCCGACTGAATATCTCTCTGATACAACTGTACGACAGGGGAGTTCCAGCTCTTGCCATCGTTGTTTCTTGTATGACAGAGCGCTGACGAACTGCTGCAACAAATGTTGACGCCCAGTCCCTCATCTCCTCTATGCTCTGTGGCGCCATCCGCACAGGTGGTAATGGTTGAATTGTTGGTATGACCGACAGGATCATGGCACATTCGGAGACAAATATTACGCTGCCCAATGGGCTGTCCTGTTCAAGCTTTCTTTGGCTGCATTTCCAAAGTTTCTCGCGCAATATAACACCGCGAAAAGTTTATCTTTGTGATGTACATCCGAGTGAATATTCTTCACGTCCAGTGTCATGCAACTCAACAGGTTAGGAGCGTCATATTGGTATAATTTTTAGACATGTTGGAGTCTTTCCAAGGCCGTTAAGCATTTCAATTGACGCAGCAGTCTTAGATGACACGTTACTCTGTAGGCCATTCAGGATTTCGGTAAATTGGCGACTTCGCTGCTGATATAATTTTCATTCTCGTGCAATAACTGAAAAGTGTCGCAGAACAGCCCGGCGGCCTCCCGAGTGCTAGAGAGCCTGTGAACCTGGTGCTTTTCATGGACTGAGAAGATCAATTTCGTCATAAATTCTCGTCAACGGACATCCCGGTTCTCGGCTCGTTTAAATGATTATTTCCCGAATCCCGCTCCTTAAAATCGCCGATTTCTGTGTCCCGTTCATAATAGCAATCCCGCATCTCGCTCCCTTCTTACTTTAAATTCCTGGATCCCGGCCTTTATATAAGCCTAATCCCGCATCCCGAAAAACCCATTGGGGACCCTCTTCATATCGGACTGTTGCAATTGCGCGATAGGCTGGAGTAACATCTCCACAAAAGATGATATTCTCTCAGTAGGGCTATCACAACGTGGGATTAAAGGTCTACCGACCGGTATAGGGTCGGTGTAGGTTTGTGTATTTTCGTGGGCGTATAGAATATTGGTGTTCTAGCTGATTGGCAGTTTGTGAAAGCTATTTCTAAGTCATGTCATCAATTTGTTTTCCTCGATGCATTTGTTTAAATGTTTATTAACCCTTTCCTGCGTGTTTTTTTTTTACTATCGGTAGCCTGAGAGGTTTGTAGTGAACTCTGTTGTCGAGTTGCACTTTGGCTTCTTCTATTTTTTCCATCTCATTCATGATGACTGTTGTGGTACCTTTGTCTACTTTTTTGAAGTTAAAAGCAGAGCTGTTTTTCAACTCTTTTAGAGCTGTGATCTCATTGCGTGAAAAATTATTTTTTAGTTTAGTTACAGTAATCTCTGCAAGTTGTGCTCTGACATTTTCCAAGTAGCTCTTAAGTGCAATAGAAGGCTGAACCGGTGGCATCTAGTTTGATTTAACATGAAACGGATGTGGTTCTTTGTTTTGTCCGTGAAAGATGTATTGGAAGCGCATTCGTCTTGCGAATTGTTCAAAACCTCGCAAGAGTTGTTGCATTCGTTTGTCACGGGTGTTTGGTTAAATTTGAGACCCTTTGATAGCACGTCTACGTGACCGTCAGCACGTTAATAGTTTGAGAGATTTTTTAGCAAATTTTAAATTTGTCTCCCTTTCTTGGCTGAAAGCCTACATTTTGAAGTGTTTCTACGCTCTTTGCGTCTTGTGCTTTTTGTTCTGCTCCGCTGTTGTTAAAGCCAGCCTTTATAGAATCAGAGAACAAACTGTTTTACTTCCCATCTCTTTTATTTGCAAGGGTATAAATTAACTCTTTAAGGTCAGAAATATCATTCCTTAATTCGGTTATTTTATAACTGCTTTTTACAATGTTCGCCAAGTGCTTTCCTTTGAGCGGTTGCCTATTTACATGTTTGTTCTTAGGAGCCGAGAGTTCGTAGTTAGCTCTTTTTCTTTGGCTCTCGAGCCTTCTTTTGTGAAAACTAGTCAAGACATCAACTAAGCCTTGTTGAGCTTGTTGTTTTATTTCTTTTACTTCTCTATCGAAGATCATGTCCGGTGTGATATTTGGCTTCGCCAAATACTGCAAAGAGATCGGACAAGTGCGATTTGCTAAATGTTTCTCAAGTTTTTCGATAGATTGTTCCGCTTTGGCTATTTTAGCCCCCACAACGTTTAGATCTGTACATTTTCTCTTTAAACCTATCTTTGGAAGGAATTTGTTTTGGTGGGCAGCACATTGAATCTTTAAAATAGACGTCTGAAAGATTACCTTGGCCACTGAAGTACTTGAGTAAGCCATGGTTGCGTATTATTGTCGGAACGTGGGAAACAATTTCCTGCTTTTGGGTTTTTGGAAGCCAGTTTGAGTTGTTTTCATAATTTTCAAGATTAGGGATATTCCCTTTACCTTCTCAAACTTCGTCTTTTAATGTTTAAATTTGAGAAATCTGGAGAGAGAATTTTGTGAACGGTGTTGTGGGCTTTTCAAGGCGCGCTCGCATTAAAATTTGTCTGTTTCGGGGGTTATGAATAACAAATGAAGTCTGGGCATTTTTCGCAATGTTGTGCATCTTTCTTATCTAGACAGAGATTATGTTAAGGACCGTTTGCCGGCCATTGATGGGTCTGTTATTCCTAGCCCTTTATTCGGGTGTAATTGGCTGTTTGCTTATCTTTCTCGATCCTTTCGTTTATACTCCATTTAAAATCATCCAGGAGCTCATTGTTAATGGTATACAGCACACTTGCAGAAAAATAACAAAGAGGGAAAGGGATAAGCGTGCTCCGCATCGAGAGAAATCGAAATTTCGTTTATACTAATAAGAGTTTCTCTTTACAGATGTATTTTGGAGGTATTCGTTGTGGAAGCGATAACGTTCCTAATTATGTAATGGGAAAGCAGTGACTTTGATATAGCTGTTACTTAAGCATTTGGAGAGGGCAAGCCGGAGAACAGAAACTGATATCAGGAAACGCATTGAGGAGTTCGCACTCTTCTGGCATCCTGATACGTTCCTTCCTGGTTTTGACAAAAAAATACTGCTGTATCATTCTGACTAGATTTCACTCCCATAATTTCATGAGTAATTCTCCTTACCATTTGCCATATAATTTGTGTGATGTTAGTTTGGAGAATTTGGAATTGGATCAACCAATAATCCCCTTATAGATATTTTTCTTTATTCTCATTACTTATCTGCTTGACATCGTACTGATAATGTAAGGAGAAATTCTGGCTAGGTCACTAGTGGGACTTACAGGGTTAAAGGAGGTTTATCATTCGTGACGCTTAAAAAAATTTGGCTCAATTATTCCAAGTCCATCATTCACAATTTGTGCCTATGTTATTCCTGAACTGCCTCCTGGCCTCGTTTATTTTTTTTCGTTTTATTTGTGTATTTCGAAGTCTGCTTTAACTAATGGTAACTTTAATAAAGCTAAATAATGAAGTAAATCAGAATACAAAGAGATCCCATAATTACTGAACAAGCAAACCAAATAATGCATACTACAAACTGAAAATAGCCTCTCTGAAATTTAATTAAATAGAATCTGTCTCAATTTAGCTAAATCTGTTATCTGTGCCATAAACACTGACTGAGTGGAGGGCCAAACGGGAAAATAATTGGCTCGAAGTCATGCGCTTGGTTCGTATGTCACGTACGAAAGCCAAATAATTTCCCCTTCAGCCCGACTTATCTCAGTCAATAAGCATTTTATCATATGTCAACTGACTAAGCTTAAAAAAATTCGAAAAGTTTGTTTCAACTAAATAGGACGCATGCGACTGGTGCGCGCGGGTAAACCACAAAATAGATTCTTGACCAGGGGCTTAATGATAAGGCAAAAACAACTCCGAGCGGTAACTTTGAAAAAAAACCTTGGTAATTTGATAATGTTACAAGTCTCGGAGGGAGATTGAATGGAGACTGAATTTTTTTTAGGATTGGTTTTTGAGGTGCATTTTGTGATGCGAGACATTCCAACCGCATGTAGACAAGTAATTGATTTCTCAATTCTAGAACAAAATTTCCTAGTGAGGGGGCATTATAATTGTGGGAGGAAATTTTGTGGGCAAAATAGTTGATTTAACGTCCCACCGCCACGCTTTCGACTCCCATCGGGTATGGAACTGATACGAACCGCTCGTCGAGGACGCCAGCACATCTGAGGCTTAAAAAGATGACTATATATCGTAGAAGTAGTGAATTGTAGAAATTGAAGCTAACTGGGTTAGGCTGAAGATAGAACAGTTTAATTATCAGTTTAACTCAATGGTAGTAACGGAGGTTTGTTTATCCTCATGATGCTACGAGTTCAGAGACTGTTATGCCGGAAGTCACACATGCATCCTCCGGAAAGGAATTTAGCACCCGTTCTTAATGGAGGGAGAGAAAGAAAACAGTCGGAACAACACAACCCACGTCGATTTGGGTTTGGAGGGGAGTATTGTGGTCTTTTTGGCCGTCGGCGAAAAACTTATCAGCCTAACATATTTCTCGTTTTTGATCGATGTGATAATCATTTCTGTAAAAATTAATCCATGGACCCTAAGACATGACAATTTGTGCGACCTGTTTTACTTAAGGAAGGAAACCCTGGAGTTTAAAACCCAAACTGTAAAATGCGAGGAAAAATTCAAAGAATTCCTTGAAGTAGCGTCCAGTTGTCTTTTTCACGTGTGAGTTCTCCATTTTCTCTCCCACGCACGTTTGAATAGAATGTTAATATTTGTTGAACGATTCGCCTAATGCGAGTCAAACATTTCAGTTAATAAACACTTCAGTTATGCATCTGAGTTCAGATCGGATGCACAGATCACACGATCGACCAAGTATGTAGAAAAGGAGGAACAAATTCAGCAAAATCAATAACAGCAATGCCGAAACAAGAATAAATACAAAAAAGGAAGCAACATCTGTCAGTCCAAGGCGTAATTTTCCTTTCTACAGCAAAAGTGGTCGGCGTCTCAACGCTCACCTATAAAGCAGGCATTAGTGATAAATTATTTCCGGTAAGGCGTTAAAAATATCTTAAGCTCAATTCAAGTGATATAAAATAAGTGGTTTATCGTGTTTACTAGGGAGACAGCGGCATAGCTTTCATGCTTTTTTCTTTTTGTGGTACATTTTTGGTACATTTTTGCCCTTGAGGACCGAGCACACAATCGACGAATTTTTGTCAGATGGAAAACAACTTTTATTTAAGGTTGATAATTTCGAATGCGATTTTTTTTCCTATTTTACGTTTAAATCAAGAAAGTTACTTTAATGTAAAAAAAGCTCTTGGGTTGAAATAAAGAGTAATAACCTTGCTATATCCGTGCCAATAATTAAGACTTTTTTGGTAAACTTTTCTGAGATAGCTTTTACGGAAGTGGCAAATTTCTATGAGACATTAAATTCTTTAGCAGTTACATGTTTGGTATTTCAAAAGCGAATGAAATGGTATAAAAGAACGAGCTGGTGTAAAAGAAGCTATTCCGACTCCAACTTGGATTGATCTTACTAAAACTACTTATATAGAGAGAAAGAGATCTGACAACATGGAATTTAGAGATATTTTTGTGGTAAGTGTGAAGTCAGTATCATTACTTACTTTTAACAAAGGAAGGTTCTTTTTCACGTCAACTGTTTTTAGTTTAACTTTTAAATTTTGTTTTCGTCTTCTCACATAATGAAATTTGTGGCCAAGGAAATTCATAGCTGCTTCAGTTTTCAAACACACCAGCTAAGCTTTTTTGCGTATTGATTTTGAAGACTCAGTGAGTTTGCGAAACTTTCCGAATTCGATCGGCCAATTGTTACCGTACAATCTAGTAATTTAGCTATCATCTACCAATGTTAAAAAAAAGGTTTAAATAAGACACGGTGTGATGAAAACTTATGAGACGAGGATTAAGGTGGAAGGGTCACTTCCAAACATGATTAATTTTTTCTTTCTTTCTCACATAGACTGCTATTGTCTGTTTGTTGGTTCATGTGGAATTTGGCGAGTCAAACACACGCAAAGATAGGAACATTTATTCGGCTCTCTGTCGAACGTCTCTTCTTACAACTAGTGGCTGCCTTCTGAAGATTCAAAGTTGCTCAGTTGGTGCGACTACGTGTAAAGTAAAAGTTCGTGGTACTCTTACGACAGATCCGGCAACGAGTGAGTGAGGAGCGACACCAGCAAAATCTTTGATATGCTTAAATATTTTAGACTTTAAACCGCCTAAAAATACAAGCTAAAGCATATTTTGAAAGCATGGTTAGAAAAGAAAACCTCTTAAGTTTAAAAGAAGGATTAAATTTAATATGAAATTTGTCAGGGAGTGGGTGGTCATCTGGTAACTTACAGAATCGTAAATCCCAAATAGTTGTAATGGACAATAAACAACCTCACATTGAACGTAATATATTAAATGCATGTAAAGCTGTTTTTCTAATCAAAGTTGTTATTTCTTTTTTAGGATTTACCATTGTTACTGTTACGGCACAAGATGGAACAGTAGGAAAGTGCATTGAATTCACCACAGCTAGCCAAGTTAAATATGCTTTGAAGGTCGACACTACGACTAATATAATTTTTGAGGTGAGTAGATACTACGTGACTGACACAAGACAGAGCTGACGCTGTAGATCTGTGTAACCCGTTATAGTAAAACTGACTGTGAAACACAGAAAAGCTGTTTGTACGGAATAAACAAGCTTAATTGGCAGACTTTGGAAATGTTTGCTTTTTTTTCCACATTTATGCTCATATCTGAATAAAGCTATAGCTTAATTGATCAGATAGTCATTTAGCGAAGAGGCGTGTTATCTTTTTCACTTTACTCAATTTTGCAAGCGATTCTCGTGCTAATGTTTCGGTTGAAATCCTCTTCTGGGTTATAGGTGGAGTTTTTTTAGTTGTCCTCTTAGTAGAAGACATTTCAATACAGAAACACTCACATGTAGTACCCAAGTAGTTAAAAAAGTAAATAAAAATGTAACCTTTAGCCTCTTTAGCACGGAACTCCAAAATTTGCAGCGATCTCGTTCAGTCTCTGCTGGCCTAAGCAAAGAGGCATGAAATGCTGGTGCCTTTTGCACTATTACGAAATATTGCCATTGACTCTTATTTGTTTTTTGCATTCACAGAAACAGCACAATGGCTGTGATAACGGAATCCCTGATGACTTCATTTTCAAAGAAGCGAGAAAAATCCCTCGCCATTTCACATATACACACAATGCGAAGTGTCTTGGTACAAACATCGATGGCGCCTTGTCCTTAATGAATATTAATGATAAAAGATGTAGGTACCGTCTTTTTAAGTGGACTTGAATTTAAAAAAGATATATACTTTTAACCGATACTTTGCCTGTCTAATGCCCTATTCGCACCAGCAAAACACGTTTAGTTAAACCAGTTTTAACTAATCAAAAGCCAGCTACTAGAAGTTGGAGGTTTAAATTTTTCATAGGATTCCAGTAATCACTAGCTTTTATTTCTTTTATGCGTGTTTGTGCTAAAATTTGAAGTCAGCAAAAATCATTTTTGGCAGCTTCTATCAAGAAAACGATTTCAAATATTTGTCGATAAATCAGCTTTAAAACGCTTGCAACCATGAAAGCTTCGGTGTGAATGGGTCATAAGATTGTAGCGCAAGATGACAGTGGAACACTAATTAATCCTGATGGAAAAACTTTATACAGAATGCAAAGCTTTCTCTCTTATTTTTTCTGTTGTTGTTATTGATGATTTCTTAAACATTTCCTGTAAGTTTCCTAGCGACTTATGTTTTCGTTAGTATCTAGTTTATATGCACATTGACAAGACAACCATAGTATCAAAAGTGAAAACAATTATTATGCAACTTATTGATCGATCATAGGTAGTCGGATTTCTTCCCTTACTGGTCTTGAATTGAAACTGAAACTGAAAACTGAGCTTTTATTTACGATGTTAACCAGCCTTAAGCTGAGTTTAAAAATGCTTGCAATAAAAATTTAATTAAATCTCGTACAGTTCGTAGTTTTCCGGCTATGTGTTGTAATCACCAAGAGATTTGCGGAACGGGGGCACCTCTAAAACGCTATAAAACTTTTCGGTTTTGACACAAAAAATTCCTTTGTAACAACGATCTCAGAACTAAAGTTGCAGTTAACTTTTAAAAAATTTCTACGAAAACGGAAATCTCCCCTTCCCATAACAGAGTGGTGCCCAACTCATCAAAATTTATCAAACACAAATTCGACTTTCTAACTTGAAGGCCACGCCGTCAAATGAGTTAGCGAGTCTAAGTAATGTTGGTGGTAAGAATTAGCATATTAAATGAAAGTAACATTCTCCAAGGCGCAAATTGACTATTTAGTGGAGCGTAATCATTGTGGAGAATGAGTGCAATCGATGAACAATTCATGTAACCTTCATCCAGAAATGGCCATTGAATTAATTTCCAGCCGGAAAATCTGAGGTGAGATCCAAAAGGAAGTTTCGCTGGATCAATTTTCAAGAACGACGGCAGCTATGCTTTCAAGGGTTTATCTACAATTGGGCCATTTGGCTGCCTCTTATTTAAAAGACACGTTAAGTTATGGACTCGTGAGAGAGTTTTTTCAACCACTTGCTTCGTCACGAATACTCGAGTTTGACCGATTCTCACTAATTAACACTACAAGATTTATTGAAGAGAAACCTATGGGCAACAGTAATTAACTACATGTCTCACTTCCTTGATTTATCAATTGATGCTCAATAATAGAAAAATGATTACAATAGTGAAAAAATTATTAAGGTTTCGGGAAAATATGTAGGTCTAACTCGTGGATTTTCCATCATCCTCTTCCTTTAATCCACGGATTGACTTGAAACTCGTAGAGCGGGGTTTTACACAAAGTTTAGCCGTTGTTTTACCGACCGCGTTTTAAGCCATCTTCAATGTAGCCGAACCTTACATCTGAACACTTATTTTTTTGAACAGTGCGGTCGAGAGGGCCTAAACCTTTTAGTGAAAGTACATTGATTTAATTAAATCAAACCTCTTATAGAGGTTCCTTGTGGCCCACTGCTTGCGTAAAACCGCAATTTGGGTTAGACCTCGTGGATGATAACCGGCCCTTAAGAGTCAATCCATATTGAGCGGGTAGCTTAAGAGTTTTGACTGCTTTAATGTTATCTTCATTTCACACACATTATCTATCACAAGGTACTGGTTTAAAAGAAAATTTTTGTCAGGGTTGTGATTTGCTCTTTTGCGTTCGTTTTTGCTATACATCAGCTTTTACAAAGACATCGCTCGCAGCGATGTTGTTGATTAATCAGATAATTTTATAAAAGTTCCAAATAAATTTGGGCTCAGACCAAGGAGATCTAAGTGAGGTTTCGTCCAGGGGTGCCTAAACCTTGTTCCTTGGAAGTAAATTCGGTTCTCATCTATCGGAAGGTCACTAATACGAATCAAAGGGCTCTTGGAGCCAGCTCATTCATGTTATGGATTAAGTTTGCATAGATTTCTTGGACTTGCGGAATATAGGTACAGTTGAATTCGGTTTATGTGAACTTTCAAGGCTTTTGGAATAAATTTTTTTATTCTTGTGCAGTTGTGTGATAAGAAAACTTGTGCATTCGTCGTGATGGAAATTGAAATAAAGGTTGTGTGGGCTGTAGATGGAATGGACAGAGGTCATTAGGCAGTGAGCGTCCTTTTTGTTGGTGTGGGTGTGTGTGTTTGTGGAGCGGAGGGTGGGCTGGGTGGGCATAATCAGGCATCAAATGCTGCTCTAGCAGCAAAATATTAGTAACCCTCATCTTTCACGATCATTTGCACTATTGTGAAATATTTCTTGGCCGTTTCTTGATATCTTCTGTTTTAAACAAAGCGGTTTTGGTTTTTAACAAAGCGGCCACAATCGTTCTTAATAGAATTTTAAGCCTTCATATAATCTGATTATCACATATTAGTATTTGCGTAGTCACCAATCCGATGAGTGAGAAAACCACCAGAAAAGTAAACAAATGGCCAGTCACGAAAGCAACGCTTCGCTTTTCCTTATAAAAATTCTCAGGTTCTTCATGTAACAATATAAGGCACATATGTGAAAATCAGTTGTGTACACCCCTGAACGTTGAAAATGCATCAAGTCGACGGAACAGTTTTGGTCTCGGTTTGCATTTTTTTCATCAAAATGAACACATATCGGTTAAAACGATGAAACGTATTGACCACGTGCAAAACTGTCAAATGTTTCTCGAACAGTGCACGTGTTAAATATTCAATAGTGATATCTCATTTACATCTACATCTACGTCTACTTTTATTGAGTTGGTAAATTCTTTCCAGACATCACACCAACACACTCGCGCGCAGAGTGAGAATACTACACGAAGGCTTGAAATCTTATTAAGAACGACTGTGACTAAGTAACGGGCAAGGAATATTCCACAATAGTGCAAATCGTGAAAGATGATCGCGGAAAAGCGATTGGGTGACGCTCGGTAAGTTGTAAGATGACATGTTATCACGTATTAGACGAAAAAACAGTATAAATTCTCGGTCTGCATTTAGAACCCGGTCTGCAGTCCGCATTTTATACCTAGTCTGCATTTTTCACCCGGTCTGCAATCTGCCGTCTGCATTTTTTACTGACCGGATTGGTATTACTGTTTTTGTTCGAGCGAGCCTCAAGTCCGGACCGAAATATCGGGGCTCGAAAAAAAATTTTTAGTGAGACTATTTTGTCCACTATGATTGATGTGTGAACTGTATGTTGAAGAGCTCCCAAGGACAAGTAAATTGATAGAGCAGTGATTATTATATACCAACTCAAGACGAACGCAGATGCGCGGCTTAACTCTGATACCCTTCTACGTGGTCACGGCGTGTGTTGAAATGAACCCGCTACGGATCCCCTTGGTGTGAACATTTCGGCTTCTCGATTTAAGTTGCATTTTCAGAAGTTCGGAAATGTGATTTGAGATTATTATTTTTAATAAAACCATATGAACATGTTATTTCTTTCCATGTTAGTTTCAGAGCTTCATCGAGATTAATTTTGACTTGAAAGCTGGTTTCGGGCCCTTCCTCTAAAAGAAGGCCTAATCGTATGGAAGGGGGCCGTACCTGCTGGAAAAGGCCTGTAGTACGTAACGCGCTGGAACGGAACAAATAGGCACTATAAAGCTAGCTATAACGAGAAAAATATGAGTGGAAGGCAATAAAAGTACACTACGAAAGAAAATGGCAAAATGACAACAGGCGCACCTTACAGTTTGGATGCTTGAATTCATCAGCAGTGTAAATTGTATTAAAGCTGGTCTATTATGTGACTAACTGCTGTTATTTTTTTATTTATTTTTTTTTTTTTAACTCTTAACTTTATTGTGTTTGTGGAATACCTGTAAATTAGCTGGCGTGCTTTCACAGACCCCGATTTCGGTTCCGTCTGTGAAAGCACACCATTATTGTAGCTAAGTGTATTTTCACAATAAACTCTTATTGTATTGTATTGTATTGTATTGTATTGTATCACCGTGAGTGGACTGGCTCTAACTGATTGGCGCTAATTAAGATGTTGCACCATTTAAATAATTCAAAGAACACGTTGGAAACAACCTGAATCAGCGACTTATTTTGGTGTTTACGACTAGACTGGTGGGAATATTTTGTTATCGTGAGCAAAACTCAACGAAAAGACTCTCCTTCTATCACAAGCCTCGTTAGAAATGGCCGATTACAATTACACTCGACCCAAAGACCAAACCGCGGGTAATGGTGATGTTTTAGGCGACAAGGGTAGAGAAGCTCTCCGTGCCTGTGTGAAGGTGACAATTTACGGCAGACCAGAAACACGAAGATATTACTATGAAGAGGCAAGGGAGCGAGTTAAGAATTGTTATGCTTCTCCCGAGAGACTAAATTCAGTGGTAAGGAAAGAATTTCCAGGCCCTTCACGTGACAAAGATAGGAATTGTTTAGTGGAAAAAACGTTTAATGTTGTCGATATTTACAACGCACTTGATAAGTTTGACAAAATGAGTTACGTTGAAAAGTATCCAAAAGGAGAGCCTGGGTCTGAGAAGACGAAATTGTTGATTGACAAACGAAGAGCTGACATCGAAAAAGAGTTGAAGGAAGCCACTTGTAACCCAGATAAAAGACATCGATATTCTCTGAGTGTTGCACAACGACGAGTGAGGGATTGTTATGCTGGTAACTTTCTATTGGATGGGGAGATACAACCACCATCTGTGAACCGTGATAAGTACAACATTGAGGACATTCGTGAAGCTGTTGATCACCATGATAAATACAGTCTTGAAACATGCAGTTACAAAGAAAGAGAAGTGTACATGGAAATCAGCTCCCACAGGGCTGATCTGCAAAAGAAGTATGAAGAAGCAGTTGCTTCTACTGGTACTCTGCACAAATATGAACACATAAGGGACGCAGTAGAGTGTTTGCAGGCATGTTATCATAACAAGCGTTTTAATGTTTCTCATGATCCAGTTTTTCCTTGTGAGATATGTAAAT
The DNA here is from genome assembly GCF_964200805.1 of Pocillopora damicornis. NCBI lineage: Eukaryota > Metazoa > Cnidaria > Anthozoa > Scleractinia > Pocilloporidae > Pocillopora > Pocillopora damicornis. The sequence continues at coordinate 3,211,236 of NC_142672.1, forward strand.
ATCCTGAATGTCCTTCCCTTAAAGTGTACTGCATTTTTAAATTGCATGATGCACTTCGCCGTCATGACAAAGATTTGCGGCGGCTTCATAAATATCCTGATCATGGACCTGGGTCTGACAAGCTAAAGAATTTGATTGATGAACACAGAGCTGATTTAAGCAAAGAGTATGAGAAGTTTCTCAAGAGTGATAAATCAAAGCTCTCAGCTCGTGAATATTCCCGCAGTGAAGCTGAGCGCTCTGTGAGAGATTGTTTTGCAGGCTCCTTTGGCGGAGATGTGGACATATTCCCTACAAAGAAAGATGAGAGTGGAATGCCAAGTATTTTTCAAACTTTTGACATTTTTGACATAAAACAATCTCTGGATTATTTTGATACACAAAAGCCTTTTGAGAAGTATCCTGAAAGTGGGCACATAACTGATAACAGAAAGAAAGAAGTGGAAGCCATGAGGGCTGATATTGAACAAGACTATAAAGTAGCCACTACCAAGTGTGATATTGAGCATGGCTCAGGATTCATCATTTGTGATCACTTTATACTCACCAACAAGCATGTGATTCAGACGTATCTAGATAAGGAAGACAGTTATGAAATTCACATTTCTAATGCATCCATTGGTGAATTGTCTTGTAAGGTTGCCCATTGTGATCCAGAAAAAGATCTCGCATTGCTATATTGCCAAGATCTTAATTCACAGCAAAGAAGCATTTGTCCATTACAGTTATCAATCCAGCCATTGCTTCCAGGAATGCAGATTTTCTCGTTTGGTTATCCTTTGAGTCACACAGGAAAAACTGCCCTTTTAGTGACTGGTAATGTTTCTGGCTCTAAGGAAACTTTATCAGGTCATTTAATGGCAGTGTTGAACTGCTCCTTGAATTCTGGAAATTCAGGCGGCCCTGTTGTCTCCTGGATAAACAATCAGTTAAAGGTTGTTGGCATGGCAACACAGAAGCATTTTAAAGAGATTCTAACACTGGAGGAAAGGATTGTGATTGAAAGGATAAGAGAGTCTATGCAAACCTGCACTATTCAGGTGTCAGATCAAGAGGTGGAACATTTTATTTTTTCAAAGACATTTTCATGTCCTTCAGGTTCGTATCAGACACCAATCCAACTGCTCACACTAAAACTGTATGATGCTTTGGAAACACATTCTCAGTTCAACTTAAGCAATGCATTGTCGGTGAAATTTGTGGTTGAGTTTATCAAAAACTTCACCACTGAATACACTGGGGAGTTTAAAGAGGAGTTAGAAATCCTTTGCCAAGAGTATGATGTTTGCAATTAATTTAAATGGAAGACAATGTTATTGAATTTTAACATCAGTTGCCTGTTGTTCCTCTAGTAAAAATAGCCTTTGTTTATAGCATAGTTCACTCTCTCTGTCACTGGAGAGAGATCACAGTTAAAGGCAGCAGCAACTGTGCAATTTAACTCTTTAACTTCCTTTAGCAACCAAGACATAATTTCTCCTTATAATACCAATACATGATCAAGCAGACAAGTAATGAGAATAAAGAAAAATATCAATGAGGAGACTATTTAATGATGCAATACCAAATTCTCCAAACTAATGTCATAAGAATTGTATTGTAGACAGAACAGAGAATTACAAATGAGTTCTGGGAGTGAAAGGATTGAGACATAATTTTATCTTGTGCATACATATATTCTCTATGAAATCCTCATATAATTTGCTATTGTAGAAGGAGTGATAGATAGTGTATGCTACAACAAACATAATTATGACATCTTAAACCTATCAAGGCAAAAAATGTAAAGTGGTCTCTATTACATGTATATGAATGAACCTGCCAGGTTGAAAAAATTTGTTTGCCAGATAAGATGTATCAAATTGTTATGCTTGTGTAGACAGAAATTAAATGTAGTGGTTTACAGGAAAGAGACTTACCATTAGGCAGCTAGTACATGTTTATATTCTGAAAAGACATCATATTGAGGTTTCCCCCAAATCCAAGAAGAACTAGGTTGATGGAGTAGAAAGTTGTAAGAATTTTTAAGCTGACCTGCAATCCCTTGTTCTTGGCTATGTTATATTTGTAGATATTTTGATAAAGCTAAATTAGTTCTTCTATGTACATGTGTTTTACAATAAGTGTCTTTGTCAATATTTTAGTATGTATTTGTAGATTGGACACATTAAAATTTGTAACACCACAACCCATTGATTGTGTTAAAACAAGTGGTGTCTTATTGTAATGATAGATTTTTCTGAAGCTGCCCTATTTGTTATCTTTTGATGGAAAAAGGGAAGGGATATGTGTGATGTCCAGAGATACACTTCATATGAAACAAAGAGTTAGTTGTTCTCAACTTCACTGAACCCTTTTAGTCCCAAGATCTGATTGTTGATTCTTCCCTCTAGCTGCAACACATCTCCTTGTGAATCAGTTATAAGAATTTGGTGTTGGATCAAGATAACGAATTCCACCTGATTTGTTTGAGTATTCTTACTACCTGTGTGCAGGATAATGTATGGATATTATAGGGAGAAGTTACATGCTGATCATTTCTGGGAATTACAGGGTTAACAATGACAGTTCTTCATTAGAATTGAAATTCATTCCAAAATGAATATATACATTTTTGTGTATCATGGCATTCAAAAGTATGCATGGACAAATGATCATTCCCTTTACCTTAGAATTTTTTATTTTCATGTGTAGAATCTTAAAATACTAGTACATTAAAAAAACTGTCAGAATTGTTCAAAATATTGTTGTATCAAGATCTTCATTTACATGTACCAATGTTCTATTTTTGAAATAACTTCTTGTTTCCTGCATTAATTCTGGATGATGCAGAATATCAATAGCTGTCATGGCCATTGCCTTGCTTGCAGTCAGCATTTTTGCATGGGCATACTCTGTCATTGCTGCTGCTATGAATGCATGAGAATGGTTTGAAGCTTTACATCCAATATCACATAGTGTATGATTTTAAGGAATTATCTTTGAGACATCTCCCATCATATCTGGTGAGCCCCAAGTTTGCTGTTGCACTCGTGGGTCAAAGATTACACCAAGAGACTTGACATTAGCTTGGTAGAGATCTGCTAGAGTAGAACTTGATCCACACTGGAATAGTGAAATAGATTCCATTCCACACGCACTTTGCACCCTTTGAAACAAGAAACAAAGTCACATCTAATTTATTTCATTTTCCAAGGAAGGGAAACAAAATATTTTGCATATGGCATGCTGCATTAATTAAGTTAATTAACCTCCCTAGGACTGGTGTTTTAAAGGCTGGCTGTAACCTAATTCTTATCAGGCAGAAGAGAAGGCAAGCGGAACTGAAAGTAGTGTTAATTTTCTTGTGTTTTTGTAACTATGTAATGCATTTTCTTTTCCTCCATGGTTTGACTATAACTTGAATAAAGAATAGTTCAGAAATCTAAAACTGTCAACATCTCTTCTGAAGGGATAAATGTAGATATCCAATTCACAAAACAAACACAATGATTATTTATGAGAATTCTCAATATTTAATCCCACAGTAACAAGAGGATGCTCACTATCCATTATTAGCAACTGCCTTTTTAATTCAAACTTACACCCAGAACATAGCCAGAATTATATGGCAGTTCAGAGAAGACAAACCTGTTATATATCAAAGACCTAAATGTTCTTTGAAAATGTTTCCCCCTGAATATATAATGATACCATGAAAGGAACAAGAACCTAATAAATGGAAGTTATCAACCTAACTAGCTGGTTATTCTTCAGTAGTTTTTGGTAACCATAGGGTGAAATAAATGAGAAGACAATTGGGAAAACTTGTGGTTTTTGTGGATGGACCACTTTTTCCTTTGTCAAGCAGCAAAAAAAAAAAAAAAAAGAAAAAAAGAAAAAAAAACTAGGGAGGCTGTAACAAGCATGTTTCCCTGGTCACCTTTGATAGAAGGTTTTGATGTGCCAACCAATTAAAAAAAAAATAAACAAAGTATGGAAACTGGGGTTTACAATTTGAGATTGAAGAATCTTTACATATTCAATGGGAGAAACCCACATTAAATCATCAACTGAATCATGTTATTTGAACATGTTCTCTATAGCCATGCTTTGTCACTCACTTAATTATAGTGTTCTGTTATATTCCTGTACATTCACCCTAAGTACCTATATCAATTTAAACTGAGTATGACACAAGAACTGTCAAAACTAATACCTCTCAAATTGATTTTTTTAATCAAAATACTAAAAAATCTGTCAAATTACTTTTATTAGTCTTACCTGTCATCAGTGCAACAGCTTCAAAACAACTAGAGACTTTTTCTGTCAAGACCTCAAGTTCCTCACAGTTGGAGCCCTCATGTTTGAAGATCAGCTGAGCCCCATCTGGTACAATGTTTGGCTTGATCCCAACCTCAGAAATAAAACTATGAACTTGCCATTAGAGCTGTCATCTGCTGTCACAGTACTCTTATGTTTGTATTAGGCATGACAGCTGTATCCAATGCATCGATTCCCTCCCAAGGGAATGTTGCAGCATAAGCTACATGACCTTTGTAGGTGACTGTAACACTGTCATGAGCTCAGGCCACTGAACCCCCACTGGCTTAAGGATAACTTGGGAAGAATAAGCCATTATACAGATCTCAAGATCTTTGAAGCAGCCAATGTTGATCATCAAAATTGTTTCCCTGCCTCCTTCCACAGCAGTAGTTCCAAGATGTACTATTTTGACTTTGGTTTCTGATCAACTGTATCCACAGCCACTTGAGACCTATAAGTCCAAAAAATAATACACAGAAATTTAGCAAAACTAGAGGAAATCTCATCTAGGATGGACAAAAAAATTAATCAAATTTCATAGTGGGTAGCAACCTCAATTTAAACCCTTTACTGCCAAGATCTGAATGTTAATTCTCCCTTCTTACTGAAACACATTTCCTTGTAAATTACATGTAGTTTTGAGAATCTGGTGGAAGATCAAGATCAAAATCAACATCTACCTGATAAGTTTTAGTATTCTCATTACCTGTTTGCTGAATAGTTTATGGATATTATAGGAAGAAGTTACATGTCACCTGATTTCCGCTTGCTGCTCCTTTGTCAAAAACGTGAATGTTGCTTTTACACTGTCTTCTAAATGTCAGATTTTCAGACGAAATTTGGGATTTGCAGCGAAAACTATGTAAAACTCGTGGAGTAAAAACTATCCGATGCTCTGGATAGCAATCTCTGCATTGTGGAAACGGTTACTTCTTCTACCGAGTCAACCTTAATTGATTGAACTCACTTAAAATTCCTTTAGTTTTGAGAGAATATTCCCTCGGTGGTCCGCCTTTGTGCAGCGTCTTTTCGTTGAGTGTTTTGATCAACGGCTTCTGGGACTTGCAGAATAAAAGGTGCGATCGGGACAGCGGAATGGAATTCCGGAAGCATGGATGCCAATCAATACCTTCGATTACTATCCAGTTACATAAACATAACGCGTATCTAGTCGCCTGAAGGAAACGTGGCGGTCCATGTTGGAAGTGATCACATCACAGTGGCGGATCCAAGAGAGGGGGGGGGGCATGGAGGCCCATACCCCCTCCCCCTTTTAGGTAACTAAAAATTAATATCAGCGCCGAACTGAGTTCTTTAAAATCAAAACTAAATCTCACATTCACTCGTGGTGCCTCCCTGACATCATGGGACAAACAACTTACTGCATAACACTACCCCCACCCCTCTACGAACCCCCCCCCCCGACTATGCATGGTACTGATTTTGATGAAAACAAAACAAAAAAAAACAGTTCAGCTGCTTACGTGTTATTTAAATATATATATTTTTTTCATATATTTAATATCTGCGAGTAAAAAAGGATCCAAAATAAAAAGGGAGAAAAACTCTATGAATACACTTGCTTGACACCTCCCCTGTGAAATGTGGATGCAAAGAACGAATAGTCCATAGAACCAAACAGCTGTCAGCAAAGGATCACAGACGAAAATGAGGTGAAAATACATGGCCTAAGACAACAAAATACATACATGAAAAAAACTGAGGTCCTTTATTTTTTTTCCTATTGCTTAATAAGAAAATGATGCGAGGGTGGCGCGTGCGATGGACAAGGCGCGAATTGTGGTCACGAATCCAAGTGTGTTGCGTGATTGTCACACGAACTTTTCGCCAAATGATAAAATCGCAAAATATTGTTCATTGTTGTTCAAAGCTCAGCAGCAGTGATTATATTGGAAATGTACGCTACTATATCAGTTCAACTGGATGAAATATGAAAAATTACCATTTTAAAACTGAGATAGCTTATAGTAATGACACAATTTTTAGTTGTTGCTACATTCAGGATCAAATTTGGGGCTAAGCAAGTATACAGCGCCTGGTTCGATTACAGGTTTGACTATTTGCCAGAAACAAGTGTCTTTCGGTTGGATGTTATATCAACAGATCTGGGGAATCTTACAAAATAGTCTTGATTTGGGATGGTTTATATGAAAATGCCTTAATTGTACCCATTTTGCGGCATGGTATTAGCTGAAGCGTATCTTGGTCAGAGGCTGTGTGTTCTATCAAAGTCCTTCTCGATTTTTTGCATAAATTCGGGATTGCACAGAACATCAATAGCAGTCATGGCCATCGCCTTGCTTGCAATCAAAGTTCTCTCGTGGGCAATCTCCGTTATTGCTGCTGAAGTAAATGCATGAGAATGGTTCACAGCGTCGCTGCCAATACCGTACATAACGTGGATTGACGGGATTATTTGGGAGACATTTCCCATATCTGTTGAGCCACTCAGTTCTTTCTTTGGAGGATTGAACGCTACTCCCAAGGTCATGACATTGGCTTGATAGAGATTTGCCAGTGTGTCATTTGTATCCAAACTGGAGTAACGTTTTGGATCCCATTCAATAGACGCCGTGCATCCTAGAAAAGAAGAACGAGGAAAATCAACGAGTGAGGCAAAAACTTCCAATCACTTCACAGGAAGTGCAAGAACGCAGATTGAGCCTCCATAAATGTGTAAATATGTTTGTGTCGAGCAGTAAGGGAAATCTAAGGATTTGCATGAGAATGAAAGGTCGCAATCTTAATCCAACAATCTGAACTAATTTCATAAAAATAAAAAACAAACTTTACTTCCTTTAGATCTAGTGAGTTTTGTATGCATGGTATGTTTCCCACGCTTTGGCCTCTCAAGAAGTCTTTCCCACGGTGAGTGACGGAATCCGGAAATGACGATTTAGAGGGCAAAGGGATGGCGGGGGGATTAAAGCAGAGCTAAAGAACCGCACATCAGCCTAAGAAAGTCACAGGGTTCAAAGAAAGGGAAGTTAAATTGTTTTCAGATATCAATATTTTAGATTGTTTGCTTAATATTGCAACCGTTGTCCTGCAAATGCATTTATTTTGTCCCTTGTAGGACACAAACATGTTCACGGAGGCTCATTGTGCGAGCTTGGGCTACCTGCGGTCATTGCAAACAGCCTCAGGCAATCGCACTCTTTAACCAGAAATGTTACAGCTAATTGTCAATTGTCTTCTGTCTATTTCACCTGTGGCCGTGGCTGCTGATTCGAAACAATTTATGACCTTTTCTTTCAAGACATCAAGTTCCTTGTCGGTCGGAGCTCGGATGTAGTATTGGATCTGTGCGCGATCAGGAATGATGTTTGGCTTCACACCTCCCTCCGTGATAACACCATGAACGCTCCATTTGGGCTTCATCTGCTGTCGCAATGCACTTATACTCGTATAGGCTATGACTGCTGCATCCAATGCATTGACTCCTTTCCAAGGGGATGCGGCAGCATGCGAGGAATGACCATGGTAAGTAACTTTGACTTGTTCGATTGCTAAACATGGAGGTTTAAGCTCATCTATATCGGCAGGATGAACCATCATACAGAAGTCAAGATCTTTGAAGCAGCCATTGTTGATCATCAAAATCTTTCCCCCTCCTCCTTCCTCAGCAGGAGTTCCAAGAAGAACAATTTTGACTTTGGGTTTCTGATTTACTGAATCCAATGCAATTTTCAGACCTACTGTGATTTATTGGGAGAATGAGCATTTAAATTTTTTCAAAGCGAAATTAGAACGGTACAGAAATGTGATATTATTACTTCACACAAACTGCGACTCAACCTTGTATTGGAATCTCATAGAAATGAGGGTAAAAACCCCTTAACTGCCCAAGATCTGATTGTTAATTCTCCCATCTAGCCGCTGCACATTTTCTTTTTTAATAATATACATGGAAAAATTACTTAGTTCTGATTGGTTAAGATAAATGCAGTTTTCAGGTAATTCAGTGCAGAAGAGAGTTAATTCAGTGCAGAAGAGGGTTAATTCAGTGCAAAAAAAAGAAACAAATCAGACATTCTGATTGGTCAATAATCAAAGAAACTCACAGATAGCTAATCAAATGCGAGCCTTGGATGTCGCAACAAAATTTGAAAATTTGCGAGCGAAACGATGGCCGGTGTTTTAAGTAGGCTTTCTTTCGCCACCGCAGCTGAAAAACAGCTTAAACGACGAAAACACTGTAAAAAGCACTGCTTTTTGGTTGTCGGTTTGGAAAAAGTGGTGTTTAGAGAAGGGAATTGCCGAGGAAATCGAAAATTACGAGCCGACCCAGCTTAACACTTTGCTCGAGCGATCACACGCCGAAATTAAAAAAACATGGTTAAACCTCGGAAACGACGATTCTATTTCATCGAAAGTGATTAGGACACAGACTGAACAATTCCTTGAACTGTTTAGCTGGACTTTGAACTTTTTTGCACCTTAAAGACGTGAAGATATCATTGCATAATTTATTATTATTTTGATCGTACGCGGTTGTTTTGACCGAACGCAAGATTTGAATAAATGATTTTTGCACTTGACGCGCGCGCTTTGCTTATGTTTTATTATGATAAGCCATCTCGTGTTTTTCCATGAATATTATTAACACGTAATCACATGATTTTTCTCGTGCAATTTGGAATAAACAAGCACTTGTTAATTTTTTTCAAAGACCACAAATTTCACTCGCCCTACGGGCTCGTGCAATTTTGTTAGTCTTTATTCCAAATTGCACTCGAAATCATGTGATTACCTATACAAATTAGTCATAAGAATTTGGTGTTAGATCAAGACAAAAAATTTCACCTGATATGTTTGATTATTTTCATTACCTGTTAGCTGGAAAATGTATGGATATTATAGGGAAAAGTTACATGCTAATTCGTCCACGTCACTGTACTAATATTTAACCTGACCTCACTGGCACAAAATCGTTTCGTTAAATACGCCTTTAACAACAATTTTGAAAAGTTTTAAAGCCAAATTTGCCCTATCTGTGGAATTACACAGTTTGACGACAAATCATAACAGACCAAACGAGACCTAAGTATTTTGCTTCTACCTGCATACATTAATTTGATACAGACAATTACTGACGTAAAGTTTACCCAAAGCTGCTGCTACTCCTGATTCAGCGATCAGATTATGTCCACAAGCGTGTCCTATTTCTGGTAAAGCATCATATTCGCTGATAATACCAACTGTTAGACCTCCATCCTCTCCGCACTCAGCTCGGAAAGCCGTATCCAAAGTGTAATGAGGAGTAACACAGAAACCATGCTCCGCCAAAAACTTCGTTAGTAGCTCGTGAGCATACGTTTCCTTAAAATTCAGTTGTGGGTTCTTCCATATTCCTTTGCTCAGATCATATAGGTCTGAAGAATGGACGCCAATTGCTTGCTTTGCCTTTTCCTTTAGGATTTCTGCAAGTTCATCCGCCATTTTTGATCTGATCGATCGAATTTAATAACACCGCGCTCAAGAAGGATGTGTTATTGGTTTCGGTAAATAAAGTATGAGTACTCACGTGCCTGAGTAGCACCTAAAGAATATCTTTCCCTGGTTTGAGAAAGGCTCGCAGGTTTGCTGCGTCTGTCTCAATTGAAGTTTCAACAGATGGTTGTGATGTAGTCTTGAAGGGATCTTAATCACCCACGTTAGACTAGTCACACGACATGAATGTGATATATGCCTCAAGTTTGATGATAAGTCACCAATTGTGGTCCCAAGTCTCTCTAACATAGCATGAGAAATAACGAAAACATCTCAAAATATTAACAAGTGATGCAAGCATTAAAAATAAAGAAAAAACAACATGATATCATGTGTAAGTCATCCAGTCGATAGGTTCTGTTAGTTTTTCTACAAAAATGTCACGTCTGAGTAACGCGCGGCAAGTAACTACTGCCGGCCTGAGCTATTTGATACTTGGGTTTCTATAGGCAGTTAAAGGGACTCTGACACGCTATTAGTATGTGCACTAAATTATTCCCGATTTGCATAGCGTTTTGTCCTCGGGCATGAATTTATAGAGCATATTTACAAGGTAGCTCGAGTTGAATTACAACAAAATAAAAGTATTTTTTAACCACTACAAAATGATGCGATGCATGCTCCAACCGAAATAGAAATGACCTCCTATATACAACAACGTACTTGTGTTTAAACGGTTTTTCGTCGCAAAAATAACGTGTGGTATGATTTTTCCAGTGATTGCCGTTACGCTGCAGAAGATAAAAGCTGTTTCACTGGGGCCTTTCGCCGATGCGTGATAAAAAAAACCTAAGACTTTGGGCCGGTTATTTACACGAGGTCTAACCCAAACCACGGTTTTACGCGAGTGGTAGGCCTCTGTATTAGAGGGTTGGTCTAATTAAATAAATGTCCTTCCACTATAAGCGTTCGGTCCTCTTTACACTGTTTACAAAAATAAATTTTCAGATAAAAGTTTCGACTAAATTGAAGTTGGATTAGAACGCGGTTTTGTTCAACAATGGCTAATAGTTGTTTAAATAACCGGCCCTTTCACTTGCGGTAAAATCTAATAGGTTTGATCTGCGCATCATTCAAATGACGCTCTCTTTACAAAATTAAAAAACCCTAGCCAGGGCATAGCATATTTTTAGCTTCTATTCAAGTGTGAAAGAAAACGGAAAAGGTGCTGTAGACATGGCAGAGGAAGAATTTGAAACAATGAGCGATCATTGGTGTTTGAAAATATTTTGCGCCTTTGAATGTAAACTACTTGAATTCCAACAATATTTTTTACTGCCATGCGCACCTCAGCCGATCTGATCACTTTTGAATTTTTAACGGTGATTCTTTACTATGTGACACTGAAAAAGTACGGATTCACCAAAAATCCTTTATGTTAATCATTGCTCGTGGAATACAGCAAAAACAACAGCCAAGATGGGACTCCGACAAGTCTTGTCAAAGACTTTTATGATAAAACTCCTGAAAGCTGATCACACTTCGGTCCTCACTTCAGCAAGATATCAACAGTTTACAACCGCTTTAAACAACCTTTGGTCGGCTGAGTCTTCTCAGAATGCCGCTCAACAAGAGAGAAGAAAGACTGGTGTACAACAGTTCTTCAGAGTACCTGGACTCCCAGGTTACAACAAGGTAAAAAAATAATATAAATTGGAAAGTGGCAGCGTAATAAAATTTCACACCCAGGGAACAGCAAGCAAATGTGAGACAGATGGCTATAAAGTTTCCACACTGACTTTATCCGATTCAATTTTTGTCGCGTAATACGTATTTATTTTCTTAAGCAACGTTTCCTAGATTTCGATATCTCTAGAAACACCACGCTACCTACATCTGAGTTTAAACAAAATTACAACGTCTTCATCTAGAAACAAGGTAGATGCATATAAATGACTAAACATCATGTATCTTTTTTATCACCAATGTCACAGCATTTTATGAAAATCTATGACTGCAATCGTGGATAAAAAGATACTTCTAATTTACACAGTATTAAATTCATCCATTTTCTTGAAGGTTATCAGAAGTGGGATACAGCCAGTTCTAAGTGGAACAGAGCCACCGAATTTCTGGGTGATTGCGAAAGCGACACTCCTCATTTAAAAAGAAAGCGACCGAAGTACACGCTCCAGGCCATTCGAGCAAGATCCTCGAGAAGCAGGTTAATTCCTTCCTTACATAGATGTGCTATTTTCATTGTGGACTGTTGAAAGTTATGACAAGCAAGAGAAAGATTGAGACTCAATGTACCTCACATGTGCTCCTGAAGAAAGTCAAACAGATTCCAAAGTAAGTACGTTTTTTCTTCAAGGAGAAGCTAGCTTTAGAAACCGTGTAAATAAATCCCCAGCATCAAAATTCACTGACATTGATAAAATACTTTTGAGCTTCCAAAGAGAAACCTATTTGTTGAAAATTTGTCTCCAAACTAGCAAACTAAATATTCTGATCCTATGTTATGAAATTTGGATACTTATGAAGCTGCAGGGGAGACATTATTTGAAATCCAATTTTTTAACTCGTGAATTGCGCGCATGCATAAGAGCGAGTTGTAGATAGGATGTGGAGGATGGCACTCGCTCGCTCGCTCGCTCGATTGGTCGATTCCTGTAAACTTTTTTTCAATTTTAGGCTTTTGAGTGCATTTGATAGTTTTTAGCGAGTAATAAACAAACGAAATGGCGACCTTTGTTGCTAAGAATAGTGGTGAGGTGAAAAAGAAGCCAATGATAATCTTAAAAAAGACTTATTTTTTTTCGTTTTAGTTTCAACAAGTGGCGCTGGCGACTGGCAGGCATGCGAGGATTCACACTAAAGTAAGAGAACAACCTTCGTTTTCCATAAAATTGCAATTTACAATCCTTGAACTTGAAAATAATCCGAAGATTCATTAAAAATATCACTTACTCCGAAGCGCTCGGAGTTTTACAAGTGTTCAAAAGCTTTTTCTGTTATGGCGTGAGATTGGGGACAAAATCGATCATTATATTTCGTATCGTGTGTTTTTCCTGTGTAAAGCAACGAAGGGAGCCGGCGACTGACGAAATTACAGGTTAACACGAAAATCAAATAACACCTAAACAAATAATTTTGGCTACCGATTTCCAGTGAATTTTTAAACAACAATTTTCTTTTAAGTTTCAAGACAATTTGAAGATTCAAAATAGATATTACGTACCAAATTGCGAAACTTATACACCACAAAATGGATAAATAGGCCTGAAATGAAATTCTACTTTGTTCTTGAGTATACGTTGCCTAGCACGTGACCAAAATCTACCCAGGTGGCAATCCAAAATGACGGTGGCACTCTTAGCTTAGTTATGTCACTCAAAACTCGTTCCCGTTTGTCTCATTTGATAAAGAAGGAATCATTAATGTTTTCATTAAGACAGTATTGCCTTGATTTTCCAATATTTACAATGATAGACAGTAAATTTAACTTTTCACCCACATTTACTTGACGAAGTTCTTTCCGAAAGAACCCGAATGATTTAGGGCTGTAAATATGGCAAGATCTTTCATAAACTGAACAAGTTTTGAGCGAGTAAGTGGTAGTTAAAATAGGGGTGATGCAAATTTAAGAGAGATGCCTCACCGAAACATTTTCATTTCCGTAACGATAAAGATGATTTAAAAGGCTTCCAAACAAACTTAGAAACACTATTTTTACAAGGATCTGTCACAATCTGACACCTGTCAATTAGGGAGCGCATAAGAAAAAAAAGCGCAAGAACATTTGAAAAACAACGGAACTAGTTAGGCAAGGACTGTCTCGACAATGTTTCCTTCAAAAACAGTCAATGATCTAACGGAAAGTATTATTCACTCTTATTGAAGATTCATTCATGAACGAAGATTTACCTCTGTTCATTAAGTAAACGGCGAGGAAAATAAATGCGAGTAAATTCAATTTTTTTATTTTGAAGTTGTGAGAGTTTGTTCGTTTGATTGCTGCAATGGCGTGTGTAAATCTGGTCTTTCCTCCACGAAAACTAAATTCGAATGGCACACTCCAACGAAACAAACGGGGGTTTTAATGCGGCCTTTTCTCATTGAACTCCTTCAGTTTCTATTGTGCAATTTACGGTACAAATTTCCAAATTGAACGGACTCGGAAAGACACACCGAGAACGTAAATTTGCTGCAGAACTTAAATTAAAACTTCACTCGCTCTTCTACTACGAACATATTGTTTGAGAAAATTCAGATATTAGATGAATAAAAGTTATATCGTTCAGTTTGACTGTAACCAAATACTTCACGTTTTAACTTTCTATATACTTTTTGTGAACGATTAAAATTAACTGCAGACGGTTTTTAGGCAGCTTGTCAACCAAAGTAATTGACACTATTGCTTATACAAATTCATTCTGAAACCAATATTTTTCTATCGACCAAAGTGATTTGAGACAGAGAAAACAGAGGATTCATAAATTATTTATTGGCTTGAGGTAGTGACCGACGTGTTTGCTTAGATAAATGAAGAAAAATGAAGAAATTAAAAATTAATTGGGATGTACTCGGCGACTCACGAAAGCGTTACCGTGGCCCGTGGGCAGAGATAGGAAAATACTGACCGGGTGAAGAACCAATCAGATTGCAGGATTCGTTACCGTGCCCTCTAAAAAAAGTAAATGTTTAAAACACATGACATCATTCGCCCTTGTCAAATGTAAGAGCATGATCATTTCAATTGTAATGCCTTCTTATCCCAACGTTACTTTGTTTCTTTGCTACATTAGCGAACATTGAACAACTGCTCGTACTCTAAATATGACAATCAACCACAAAATTCCCTTAGCCAGATAACCTTAACATAATCCAAAAAATTATGTAAGTCATCTGTCAATTCACGAGTTTGCTCATAGAGCACTTTGATCTTTAAACTGATGGAGGACTGGAACTTTATCAGCGGCAATCATGGAATATATGTATATAAAACCGAAAAGAAGAAGAAATAGGCGTCCAAACCCTTTTCCAGTCAGCACAATATTGAGTATAACGAAAAACACAACAAAGTAGTTTGATGCAAATAATCTAAGGTGCACTTTACTGATCAAATGAAGCATCGTTTGTAACATCAAGTTTATGCGCTAAAGAAAATAGCTAACTAGCTTTCCTGTGACCACGTTTTCTCTCTCCTTCGAGTTCCTATTCCTATATTCATACGGTATATCTCAAGGAACCTTTCGTATTCTTTGGAATATCTAGCTTTGAATTATTTATGATGGAGAGAGAGAGTGAGAGTTGAAAATATTTCAATATTATGTGAAAGTCTATCGCGACAAGTCATTTACTTTAGGCACTATTCTTTTTCAGCCGGAGGATCGTGTCTCAGTAAAGGATATTTCACACTCGGAGGACAAGTTAGATCACAAAAGGTAAATGGTACTATATAGATAGGATAGTAAAAGAAAAATTACAATCTGAGTCCCTTGTGAGGATTCCAACCTCAAGCAGTCAGCCCAAATAAGGTGATCCCAGCTGGGTGGAGAGTTTCGTGCACTCCACTCAGTGCTTGTTTATTTTCGCGTCCCGAGGAGAGGTGCAGTGCAGATTGCCCATACTTCGGTCTCACCCTCTGGTACCTCGGCATACGCTCGTATCGTATTTTCTTTTATGTTTTGGGTTTTTGCTTTCTTCTTTTATTTTGATACGAGCAATAAGCCGTTAAATAGGTCTCAAACCCGGAGGCCAGACCCATTTCAGGTGTCGGCTGTAACCACCAGAGGACTGTGACTGTATTCAAGCGGGGATCGTACTTTATTTTATCTACGGCACAGTTCACATTCAAAGTCAAAGGAATACAAGAATCTCCTGCCAGGTTGGAAAGTATCTCCTCCATTGAACAATGATAACAAATTATTATATTTGCATAACGCAATAAGGGCGACTGAAGCTTCCAGAGCTTAACTTGAGAGGGGCCACTAGAAAAAATTGTTTATGTAATGACAGTCCAGAATCAATTGTCTCTTAAAAAAACGGCACAACCTTATTGTCAGCTAAGCAGAGAGCAAAACTGGGTCAACTTCCACAAGGATTCAAACCTTAAACCCTAAGACTTCGCTATCTGCTCTACCATAGTTACTAGCTGGGCAGAAGAAGAAACTCGGGTCGACCGCAGTTCGTGAGGATTCGAACCTCATTTTATTCAACATCGCTACAAATTACCGCTCTCACAACAGACTAGAGAGACACATTTCTGAGTAAAAAACGTGAGAATTCAAACCTCATGATCAGACTTTGCAATATCGGTACCAAACGCTCTACCACCTGAGCTAAGACAAAATGTAGATCGACCTTTGAAAGAAATTACGCGTTAGATGTGTGAAATGAAAATATCCGGTCGTCTTTCATGAGGATTCAAACCTCAGATCTACCGATTTTGCCGTCAGATACTCTACATGCTTAAGACTATGCAACTTGTGCACAAAATTCAAAGCAACTGGGTCAACGACCATAAGGATTCAAACCTTTGATCTTAAAACTTTGCATTCTGCTCTACTAGCTGGGCAGAAGAAACTTGGGTCGACCACAATTCGTAAGGATTCGAACCTCATTTTATTCAACGTGGCTACAAAATACCGCTCTTACAACAGAGTAGAAAGAAAAATGTCCGGCAGCAACAGCGTCTCTCTGTGGCCTTGCATTGTAGTTGAACTCCGGGGCAGTTGGGTTGAGTATGGAACTAGGCTGCAAACATGTTAACTCCAAGGGATACAACTGCTGAATTGCACGTTCAAGGGTTTCCATGCTTGTTTTCAGACTTGCACTTCCAACAATACCATCGCGTCTCTTGATAAGCTTTGTAACGACTACTAGATTCCATTGATTCTGGTCCTTCTTGTCGTCTTTAATTATGACGACGTCTCCAACATGTGGGTGGTTCGTTTGATTTCCTCCCGCCTGACGGTGACTCTCCCGAAGACTTCGGACGTATTCGCTTGTCCATCGTTTCCACATGACTTCCTTTCACTTTCGCAAGAATTTAGCTCCTCGAGTCGAGGTACAGCATGGAATTTGGTGTTAACACTGGAAGCTGGATATCTTGATCGAGATAGGTTAAAGGACGGTTGTTAAGAGCTACCTCAACATCGAGAACTACTTCTTCTAGCTTCTTCCGCCCAGCGGAGCGTTCTATTACGAATGGTCTTGTAAATGCTGCCTTAAAGAGGCTAATTAGGCGTTCAAACTGACCTCCCCACCATGGGGCGCGACTTTGGTTAAATTGCCACTTGATGGCTAGGCCAGCTAGGAGGTCGTGGAACCTTTCATCTTGTTGCACCCTTTCCAGCCATTTATCAACGGCTTTGAAAGTGGATCCGTTATCTGAATAGATTATCTCCGGTCTCCCTCTTCGCGCAATAAATCGTTTTAGGCTTCCTACGAACTCGGCCTTTCCTAAGGACTTAAGCAGGTCAAGATGAACGGCTCTGGTGAGGCTGCAAGCGTACAAGGCCAAATATGCTTTGCTCTTAGTTTTAGCTCTCAGTGTGTAGCAAATCGGACCCACTAAGTCTACGGCTATTACCTTAAAGGCTCCTGCTTTTGGGTAGGTTTCCTGGCGGTGGTGCTTGGTATGCTCTTGCTCGAAACCTTTTACACCCGTAGCAGCTACCTCTCAACTTCTTGACGAGGCGTCGTAGTCGGGGTACCCAGTATTTCTCGCGTACCTTCCCTATGGTGAGCCCGATACCTTCATGTAGAGTAACTAAGTGAGCATTGAAGACCAACTTGGCTATGAAGGGGTGGTCGTCTGAGAGGTAGATTGGATATTCCCCTATAATTCTTCCTCGGCATTCTAAGACTTGCTTGTCGCTGTACTGGAGGTTCAACTGTCGATGCTCCTCTTGACCCTTGATCCAGTAAAGCGCTACGGTTGAGTCGAACCAACAGTGAGTTTCATGTGGCAGGAAGTTTAAGGCTGCTTGTACGTTTGTTACGAGGTTCACGGCCATGTGACCAGCGACTAGCTCAAGTCTTGGTATTGTAAGGTTCTTCTTGGCTAGTCCAAACTTTGCACAAACGAGTTGCTGAGTGACTCCTTGGTCTTGGTGGACAGTGGCGTAGACTGCAGCACTAACTCCCTTTGCACTGGCGTCGCCAAATGCGTGCAATGTGAGGCTCGAAATCGGTTGATGGTAAGGAGCGAGTGCCCGTGGTACCATTAAGTTCTCGGTCAGTGCGCTGTTCCAGTCTTTCCAACGTTTAAGTAGCAGTCCTGGGAGTTGAGTGTCCCTCGGAATTTTGTCGTCTTAGATGTCATGATAAAGCTTTTTCCCGGTGAGCATTATTGGCGATGCGAGACCAAGAGGGTCGTAGATCTTCGCAAGATGGGACAGCACATCTCTCTTGGTTGTTCCGGTCCGTGTGATTTGAAGAATTACGCTGATCACGTCTTGTTCTCTTTCCCAAGGGACACCTAGTAGCTTTCCTTCGGACGGTTTGGCTCCTCCTAGTTGCTGTTTAGCGTATGTTATTTCTTTTTCATAAGGTGAGCTACTGATTGCTACTAGGTCTGGTACATTTGAGTGCCATTTGTGAACAGTGAACGAGGCATCCTTGAACACTTTTGTGGTGATGAATTTCTTTTCTGTGGTGATGGCTTTCTTTTCTGCGGTGATTTCCGCGTTCTCGCCCCCAGTCATTAGGTCATCAACGTACAGGTCATCGCGAATTTCTTTAATTAGCTTAGGGTATTGGCTTTCCCATGTTTCGAGATGCTGGTTAATCACTCCACCAAGGAGGAAAGGAGAGCACATCATTCCGAAAAGAGCTCGTGTGAAACGTAGGACAGAGGTATTGTTGCTGTTTGGGGGTCTCCAATGAAAGCGCAGGGAATCTCTCTCTTTTTTCTTTACTCGGACTTGAAGAAACGCCTTCTTGAGGTCACCAGTGAGCAATACAGGGTAGAATCTGGACCTTACAAGGATGTCCCACAGACGGTTCTGAAGAGGGGGTCCTGGGTTTAGGCAGTCGTTCAGGGATGGCTGATTTCCCTTCTCTCTAGCTGAAGTATCCTACACGATTCGGAGCTTAGTACTCTCGGCATTTTCTCTGGTCACCCCTTATGTGGGATGTAGAACTCTCTACCCGTTGCAACTTCAGATGCTGGCTCGACAAATTCTTCTTGTAGTTGTTCCTGGATTATACTATCGTACTCTTCGTATTGGCCATTTCGTTCTAACTTCCGGACTAGTTGTTCCAATCTTCGTTTACTTCCAGCTTCGTTGGTCGGCAGGGTAGGGTGATTTACTTTCCATGGCAACTTTGTTTCGTACCAACCGGCTGGGCTTCGCTGAAGTTCCTCTTTGAATTCTTCATATACTTCAAGTTGATCGTTCTTATGGCCGTAAGCGAGGCCAAGAACATCCAGGGAACACAACCACTCATAGTCGACTATGACGTCCTCTCTTCTCAATGACATTAAGGTCCATCCAAGGCGAGTTTTCTCAGCTACAGGTTGTCCTGGTTTTCCTACTCTTTGCGCAGTGCTTGTTTTAATTGTGGCATACTCGCTTGCTTCCAAGACCACACGTATGGGAATTTGAGGTCTGGTATCGTTGTCTTCAATCTTCACTCCTTTGAGATGGCTGTATTTACTAAGCAGAGTTGCATAATTAGGGTTGTCTAGTGTCAACAATTGTGGCTTATGAACTTTCGTCAGTTCGATATTCATGTCGAAGCTTCCATTTACTGCTCCAAGAGTAGCTGAATAAATCTGTACATTGGTGGTGGATGATCCAAGCATCATGTCAGTTCGTTTAGTCAGTGTTTCTTTAGGCCTTTTTTTTAGAAGATTGATTAACTTGTTCGAGGCGTACGAGCTTCCGGCACCGGTGTCGAGTAAAGCATGCGTTTTTATTCCGTCGATTTCTACAAGAATGATGGGATAAACTACTTCTTTGTTTTCTGGTTGATGAACTGTCAGAACACCTTCGGTTTTCACTTCCTTTGGTAAGCTACAGATCGAGGTGTGGTGTTGCTTACTACGATGTTGACAGGTCGCGGTGCTTTTGCATTCCGATGATTTGTGCGGACCAGTGCAACTGAAACAGAGCCTTTTTGTACCCAGAAATTCTCTGCGTTCTGTCTGTGAGGTAATTTTAGCACATTCTGAGGCTTGTGATCTTCCGCTTGGCAAAAAACACATTTTCATGTCCTTCTCTGGTTTGTTTGGAACACGGGGTCTCGTTTCCGGAATGACTGTGAGTCTTCTAATTTAAAGTTGTCAATCGGATTTCGGCGCGTCTATTGTCGAAGGGCTTCAGTGAATTTGACAAAATCCCAAGTTTCCCATTCTGGATCGTTTCGGACAAGGTCTCCTCTGATGATGAGCAATTTATCGAGCGTTGAGGAAATCATCCCGTTTACTTCATGGAGCGAGTTTAGTGTTTCCAGGGACTGTACGCTGTGGAATAGTTTGTCGTGAAATTCGTAAATTCGTTTGGGGGTTCCGGTCGGATTGTATGGCAACTGAAGAATTTCTTTCACATTGGCTTTCACGATTTCACTCTGCTTCCCAAACCGGTCTTTTAGAATCGATACAGCTCTGTTGTATCCTTCAACTGAATGGGGCAAGGCCTCGACTGTTTTCCTGACTTTGGCGTTCAGCAATTCTCTTTGGTACGTGAACTTGGTCACAGGCGGCACATTAGTTTTGTCAATAGTTTCGGAATATTGACCCCAGAATCTCGGCCAGTCGGCGTAAGTCCCATTAAACTTGGTAATGACGAGCTTGGGCAGTTTCGCTCCACCAACAGAGGTTTCCACGGACGAATTTAGATTTCCAGCCTTGATTTGAAGGTCTTCCTGTAATTTTAGCTTCGTCTCATGAAGTTTGATTTCGAACTGCATTTTCTCTTCTCGTTCTTGCCTTTCTGCTTCCATTTTTCTATTTGCCAACCATTATTCAAGGTTTTCGATGTGACCGTCCGCTTCTTCCATTTTTTCGGTAATCGCATCATTCCAATCGCTAATATCTCCATCGTTGAATTTTGCCTCTATCTTCAGTGCTTCAACCGTTCTTCTAGCACTGTCAACTTCAGCGAAAAGTTCCTTTAGATTCGTCAATTGTCTCTTTATTGCAGACTGTTTCTCGCCCTTGAGGGCTTGATCGGCCTTTTCTTCAGCTCTTTGAAGTTGTTTTAATTTGGTTTTGAGTGTAGATTCGGCGTTATCCATGGTTTGAGGTTTAGGCGTTGATGCGTCGGCTTCGCTATTTGTTCGAATCGTCAAGGTATAAGGTAAATTGAGGACGTTTAAATTTTACTCACAAGGTCCCTTCGTGGTCGCCACTTTTCCTGGAATTCTCTGGCCGCAAGAGAGAGTGTCCAAGAGAAGTCTCTTGGAACTTCGCTATCTGCTCTACCAGCTGGGCGACTGCAATTCGTGAGGATTCAAACCTCATTTTATTCAACATGGCTACAAAATACCGCTCTTACAACAGAGTAGAAAGACATTTCTGAGTATAAGAAGGTGAGGAATCAAACCTCAGACTTTGCAATATGCTCTACCACCTGAGCTTGATTAAAATGTGGGTCGACCTTTGTAAGGAATTATACGTTAGACGTGTGAAATGAAAATATGCGGTCGTTGTCTTTTATGAGGATTCAAATCTCAGATCTACCGATTTTGCTGTCATATAATCTACATGCTTAAGAATATGGAACTTGTGCAGGAAAATCAAAGTAACTGGGTCAACGACGATAAGGATTCAAACCTTGGACCTTAAAACTTCGCATTCTGCTCTACTAGCTGGGCTACTAGCTGGGCAGGAAACCTCAGACTTTACAATATCGGTATCTACGTCCTCTACCAACTGAGCTCAGATAAAATGTGGATCGACATTTGTAGATAAATCACACTATCTCCCACAACAAGAGGGGGTAGCGGCTTTGCTTTCTTATCATGGTACCTCTTGTTCTGTCGCTTCTTCTTGACTGAAGCTCGTATGATGCTTGAGGTTGGTATCACGTGGGGTTAAAGTAACTCTGATTTCACTGGTATAACTCTTCTTGTTCTTCTGGAGTTCAATTTCTCATTTGGTGATGCCAACTCATCAGGTGTATTCCTTTGTTCCAAAATAGCCATCCAGGGGTCTAGACTCATCTTGAGTATCCTCTTAGCTTGTTTGACTGCAGCTTCCGCTGTACCGTTTCCTTTTGGATGGTGTGGTGATGAGGTATAGTGATGAAAGTTCCAACTCTCTGAAAACTTCTTAAATTCCTTGCTAGCATATTGAGGACCATTGTCTCATATCACCACCTCAGGGACTCCCTGCCGGGTGAAAATATTCTTCGTCTGTAAGATTGTGGACTCGGCATCAGTATCATTCAGTTGCTCTAAGTCCCAGTATTTTGAGAGATTATCCACAACTACCAAGTAGACGTCTTTCTTGACATTGAAAAGATCAGTACCGACTATTTGCCATCTTCTCTTTGGAATAGGTTGGCTCTGCATGGTTTCTCTAGGTTGATCTGGCTTAGCTTCCTGACATGTTGAACAGTTATCTCAGAGATCTTTGATATCATGATGAATCGATGGCCAATACAATGTATCTCTTGCGAGTCTCATGCATCCCTGTGCTCCTAGGTGAGCGGAGTGTGTTTTTTCTAACATCTGTGGGCGCAGAGCCGTGGGAATGAGCACTCTCGTTCCTCTGTAGATTATTCCATCCTGAACTGCTAGTTCATCTCTATACGGCCAGTAGTCTCGGACATTGGGCGGTACTTGCGTCTTGTCCTCAGGCCATCCATTAGCTATAATTTCAGCTAAGGTCATGAGATTTCCATCTTTTGAGGTTGCTGTTGCTACTTCCTGAAGGGTTGCATCTGTCATGTTATGAAAGATATTTGGATCTGTTCCTTCGATCTCTTTCATGAGAAGTTCTTCTGCGTGAAGTGTAAAGACTTCATAATCATCTATTTCATTCTTTTGCGTTCGGCCGTTTTGGAGGGCAGATCTTGACAGATGATCACTTATGTACATCTGAGTTCCCTTTTTGCACACAATATTCAGGCGGTACTTTTGCAGTCGTAGCATCATGCGTTGTAACCTCTTGGGCGCGCTGTTGATACTTTTGGCAAGTATGGTTTCTAGAGGCTTATGATCTGTGACTGTTGTGATCTTTTCTCTTCCATGGAGATAGTGGTCAAATCGTGTACAACCAAAGACCAGTGCAAGGCATTCCTTCTCGATCTGAGAGTAACGTCTCTCAGTCTCAGTCATAGTGCGGCTAGCAAATGCCACTGGTCTGCCAGCTTGAAGTAGAACAGCTCATAGTCCATAGTCACTTGCATCTGTCTCAATCGTTACTTCTTCCTCCAAGTCGTAGTAACGGAGTAGTGGCGGTTCTGAAATCAGCTGAGTCAACTTGTTAAAGGCATCTTGGTGAACTTTCGATCAAATGAATTGGTTTTGCTCCTTGGTTAGGTTTCTGAGAGGTTCAGTTACGTCGGACAACTGAGGTAAAAATTCGCCCAGATAATTGATCATTCCAAGTAGTCTTCTTACTGCGTGGTCTCGGCATCTGAGTGATGGCTTCAACTTTGGCTGGGTCTGGTAAAATACCCTCAGAAGTCAAGATATGACTACAGTACTTCAACTTCTGTTGTTTGAAGACGAACTTGTCCTTGTTTAGTTTGAAGTTTCGCTCCCTGCATCTCTGTAGCAACGCAATCAGATTTCAGTCATGGTCTGCCAAGGCTTCTTCATGGGTGTTTCCTGCTCCAGTTACTAACAAGTCATCAGCTATAGAAGTTACTCCTTACAGGCCCTCGATGATTTCATTTACATGTCTCTGAAATTCTTCTGGTGCACTACACATGCCGAAAGGCATCCTAAGCCAATTGTATCTACCAAAAGGGGTGTGAAATGTTGTTAATTTGCTAAAGTCCTCTTCTAGCTTCACTTGCAGAAACCCATCTTTAGCCTCCAGGACTGTGAACACTTGCGCTTTAGCAAGCCTGGAGGTCACATCATCAATGGTTGGAAGGCAGAGCTTTGGTATTTTGATATGCTTGTTCAATTCTCTAGGATCCAGGCAAACACGTAGTTGGCCATTGCGCTTCTTCACATATACTGCACTGCTCACTCAGTCTGTTGGCTTATCAACTTTCGCTATGTGGCCTTTCTGCTCCATTTCATAAAGTTTCTTCTTGAGGCGCATCTTTTTTCGGTATTGCTCCTATCTGTTAGTTCAATCTTGTAATTTCCAATGTACCATAGCCCAGTGAATACATCGTTGTGTTCTTGTAAAATGTCATCCTTGGTCAACCCTTTCACATTGAAAACTGAGTTGACGAATAATTCTCTTTTAATAGACAAGAGTTCCAACTCCTCACACATTTTTCCTGATAACAGTGAACTTGGAGCATCATCAATCACTAAGAATTTTGCTCTGGTTATTTTTCCACCAATCTAGATGTCAAGGTAGATTTCACCTTTGGGAAACACACGTTCTCCATTGTACGCTTTCAAAATGGCACGAGTTTTCTTCAAGTCTGGTCGATTTTGAATCTTTATAAAATCTTCCATTCTCAAGCAATTAGCCTCTGATACGCTATCAATGTGCATGGTCACCTCAATCCAATTACTTGTCTGTCCACTTCTCAGCGGAGGTTGAATCATGTATTTAGAACGGCTGCTGTCAATGACTGAATACATGCATTAAACTTCATCATCAGTGATTGCTGGTTCGGCTTCTTCAATTCGATGAATACTCCTCGTAGGTTTCTTGGAAACGCTCTTCACAGGTTTCTGTGTTCTCCTTTGAGATTCTTGATCTCGACTTCTGCACATCTTAGCAAAATGGTTCTTCATGTTACACTTGCTGCATATTTTTCCATAAGCCGGACACTGGCGCAAATTGTGGTTCGTTCTACAATATTTACATTATTTCACCGTTTCTACTCGTCGTGTAAAATCTGGTTTCTTTCCTTTGTACTTGACAGCGTGTACCCAAGTTTCTATTTCTCCATCAATCTTTTTTCAGTTGATCGCTGGCTATTTCTGCAGCTCTAATTATGTCTAAGGCTATATTGAGAGTGACAGCTTTCTCACGGAGTAGTCGTATTCTGACTTCATGGCTTTCGATTTCAATGACCAGTCTGTCTCGAATCAGTTCGTCACACAGAGCGCCATAAGCACAGGTTGACGCTAGCTTTCGCAGTCTGTCAAGGTATTGATCGATATTTTCATTTTCTTGGTTGGCACTGTTGAACGGGTAACACTCGAAAATAATATTCCTCTGTTGTTCAAAATGCTGCGTCAGGGCTTGCAAGAAGCTATCAGGATTTGTGGGATCAGCTACAGGCAGATTTTTTAGCTATTTGTTAAGTCTCTCTTCCCAGAACTATCTTAAGAGTTTCCAAATGACTGGCTTGGGTTTCTTATCAAGTTCAGTTGCTATCTTATAGCTCTCCCAACTCTCTCTGAAAAAAGTCCAATTCTCTGCCAGGTTCCCCTTGAGACTGGAGGTGGCGTTGGTAACTGACTGTACATCATCATCTGTGTAGGTGGCACAACAGGTTGCGCAAGAGGTGCTTTTGGAGGATTCTCTTGCACGGAAGGGTCCTCTTGATAATCCATCCTGTGAATTCTTTTTTTTTCCTCGTGAGACGTTCGCTAAGTGTATGCTAGGCTCTGGCCTTTCGCAGAAATACAGTTTCCTCAATGTGTGAACCTCGAAATTCAATTCAAATTTCACAAGTGGCAGTGCTAAGGCTTCCGGTCAGTCCAATAACACCGCTAGATTCTTTTAGCGCCCGCGATTAATTCTTCTGTCTTCGCTTGGATCGACGAAATCTGTCTTCAATTTTGTAATCCACTTCCTGACACCATGAAGTGTGGACGTCTTTTATTCCGCAGCATACACCTTTATTGATATCTGTCGGGCTATACCAGCTTTTAAACTACTCGCTACATCTAGTGACAAGGTCTGCTTTTATATGTACGGTTGAGGATCTAGAACGTTCCGTAAAAAGTATTAAATGAAAATTTGTGGTCGACTTTTATGAGCATTCAAACGTCAGATCTACCATTTTCGCTGTCAGATACTCTACCTGCTAAATTTTACAAACCTGGTGCAGTTATTGTTTTTTTCACACTGACATATGTATTTTGTTCGTTTCTGAGTGTGTGATCAACAGGTTATTCAGATGCAGTTATGGTTTTGCTGAAATCAGACACCTTGTAAATTTAAGCCAGCGATCTAGTGGACCAATCAATACATCTTTACAAATTTGGACAGCTGCTCAGCTGTTCAGGTAAGGATTAAATCAGAGATGTCGAAGATTCATGAAGAATAATTGAACTGTTAAAATCATAAATATGTCATCTTTAAGTTAAATATCAAATGAAAGTGAACTTTTGGATTCAAACTGGTGGAGAACTGCAAGTATATTTCAGTGACAATCATGAAATGTATATTTCTTGAAGAAAAGAAAGTTCTAGGTCATAACCATTTTAAGCCTAATATTTAATTCTTTAGTACGAAAAATGAAATGATAAAACTCATTACAAAACAAACGAATCAAACCAAAAACAAAGAAACAATTTGATGCAATTATTTCCCCCCGTTGCTCACAATAATCAAAGAAAATTTCTTCATGAATAGCACTAAAGGTGCCACTAAAAGAAAAGAAATGTAGCTTAGAAGTAGACATATTTTCCCTCTTTCAAATTTTTATTAATTTATTCATATGTTTTTCTATATTTCTGACCCCTATTTTTGGAATGTTTAGTATCTAAATGTTTACAACAGAGAGAGAGGATGAGTTTAAGATATTTCAATTTGATGTGGACGTCTGTCAGCTCAAGTCATTTACCTCAAGTACTCTTCTTTTTCAGCTCAAGGATCGTGTTCCAGAAAAAGACACTTTGCTCCCAAGGGGCAAGTTGGATCACAAAAAGTAAATGGTACTATATATAGGATAGTAAAAGAAAAAAAATTACGATATGAGTCCCTTGTGAGGATTCCAACCTCAAGCAGTCAGCCCAAATAAGGTGATCCCAGCTGCGTGGAGAGTTTCGTGCACTCCACTCAGTGCTTGTTTATTTTCGCGTCCCGAGGAGAGGTGCAGTGCAGATTGCCCATACTTCGGTCTCACCCTCTGGTACCAAATGCAACTGAAATTTAGTACTTAAACAGGTGGAGAAGTGTAAGTATGCTTCAGCGACAATCATGAAGTGATAGCCCAAATCAATTTGGTATTTAAGGCAGCCATGAAGAGGACCATTCACCAGAGCTCCTCATGTAGGGAGTGCTGCTTAGCTGTTCAGCTAAGACTGGAATGAGATACGCAGGTTGTTTATTAAGTATGTACAAACTGTACTTGTTATAAAATACGCATCTCTCTGCGCTTATAATGAAGGTGTTAGCTGTAACAAATATATCGTCCTTTGCATTTAATTTAGTTGATTAATGCAACTGTAGTATAATTAATTTACTCCAAGTACTCTTCTTTTCAGCTGGAAAATCATAATTTTCCCCAAGCGGACAAGTTGGATGACAGAAGGCACTTGGTACCGTAGATGTTATGCTAAGGTAATAAAAAAGAAAAATCCCCAACCAAGTTTATTTTCGCAAAGTTGACAAAGATTCAAACTAAAAGAAAAAGAAACAAAGCAACACCTTAAACAATATTATCCTGACGAAAAAGTTTAGGCATTTTTGTTACGAGCTCCTTTCCCGCAGCAAGACACGAATGTGTCTACATGATTTCTATATTTCAGCCGACCTACGGTGGAACTTTCCTTTCATCTTATCAAAGGAAAAATTCGAAAAATCACATCTTACAAAGGCTTGATTTCAAAAGGCACTTATCGACACGCACGGATAAGGGTGAAAGACAGTTTTGACTTAAACTGTACGAAAAATGAAATCCTGTTATTAGAATAAATCTGCATTGCTCCTGTGGATCAAATGAAGCTTTGGTTAAACTGGCAGTGTATGTATGTGTCTATTCCTCAGTGATATCACTGATATTATTCTTTCTCTCTCTTTTTCTAGGTGTGTTTCTTTGTAAGCTTTGAACCCACCATCTTCTTTCGAAGTTGTGGTACCTGTGCATCATGTGTTTGTCAACAAGAAATCAGTTCAAAAGTTGCAGTGTCAATGCATCATGTGTTTGTTAACAAGGAAGCAGTTCAAAAGTTGTGGTGTCGATGCATCATGTGTTTGTTAAAAAGGAAGCAGTTCAAAAGTTGTGGTGTCGATGCATCATGTGTTTGTTAAAAAGGAAGCAGTTCAAAAGTTGTGGTGTCGATGCATCATGTGTTTGTCGACAAGCTGGCAGTTTAAGAGTTGTGGTGGCATTGCATCATGTGTTTGTTAACAAGGAAACAGTTTAAAAGTTGTGGTGTCGATGCATCATGTGTTTGTTACAAAGGAAGCATTTCAAAAGTTGCAGTGTCGATGCATCATGTGTTTGTTAAAAAGGAAGCAGTTCAAAAGTTGTGGTGTCGATGCATCGTGTTTGTCGACAAGTAGGCAGTTTACAAGTTGTGCACGTGGTGTCAATGCATTATGTGTTCGTTAACAAGGAAGCAGTTTAAAAGTTGTGGTGTCAATGCATCATGTGTTTGTTAACAATGAAGCAGTTTAACAGTTGCAGTTATCATGTGTTTGTTAACAAGGACGCAGTTTAAAAGTTGTGGTGTCTGCATCATATGTTTGTTAACAAGGAAGCAGTTTAAATGTTGCAGTATTAATGCATCATGTGTTTTTAAACAAGGAAGCAGTTTAAAAGTTGCAGTTATCATGTGTTTGTTAACAAGGACGCAGTAAAAAATTGTGGTGTCAAAGCATCATGTGTTGTCAACGAGGAAGCAGTTCAAAAGTTGTGGTGTCTGCATCATGTGTTTGTTAACAAGGAAGCAGTTTAAATGTTGCAGTTTTAATGCATCATGTGTTTTTCAACAAGGAAGTAGTTTAAAAGTTGCAGTTATAATGTGTTTGTTAACAAGGAAGCAGTTTAAAAGTTGTGGTGTCAATGCATCGTGTTTGTCAAAAAGCAGGCAGTTTATAAGTTGTGCATGTGGTGTCAATGCATCATGTGTTTGTTAACAAGGAAGCAGTTTAAATGTTGCAGTATCAATGCATCCTGTGTTTGTTAACAGGGAAGCAGTTTAAAAGTTGCAGTTATCATGTGTTTGTTAACAAGGACGCAGTTTAAAAGTTGTGGTGTCAATGCATCATGTGTTTGTTAACAAGGAAGCAGTTTGAAAGTTGCAGTTTCTCCATCATGTGTTTGTTAACAAGGAAGTAGTTTAAAAGTTGCCAATGTATCATGTTTTTGTCAACAAGGAGCAGTTTAAAAGTTGTGGTGTCAATGCATCATGCGTTTGTCAACAAGGAAGCAGTTTAAAGGTTGTGGTGTCAATGCATCATGTGTTTGTCAACAAAGAAGCAGTTTGAAAGTTGCAGTTTCTACATCATGCGTTTGTTAACAAGGAAGCAGTTTAAAAGTTGTGGTGTCAATGCGTCATGTATTTGTCAACGAGGAAGCAGTTTGAAAGTTGCAGTTTCTGCATCATGCATTTGTTAACAAGGAAGCAGTTTAAAAGTTGTGGTGGTAATGCATCATGTGTTTGTCAAAAAGGAAGCAGTCTAAAAGCTGTGGTGTCTATTCCTCATGATGTCACGGTTATCAACAAGGAAGCAGAGCAATCGTTGCATTATCCATGTATGATTTGATCATCAGCAGGGAAGACGTTTTTAAACCTTTAGTTTCTTATTATATTTGTATTATGTGATCGTCTAAAAGTAAAAATTATAAGTATTGAAATGTTTAAGTTTGCCCAGAAAAATAAAGGATAGATAAATCACTCTAAAACTTTTAAGTAAAGAAGTAAAAAAGGACAGTTAGTAAAAAGATAAAAAGGGATAATTAAAACAAATCAAACATAAACTAAGAACATACAATACTCAACCTCGAGCAATCATTTGAGAACTTCTTGAATGGACTCTTATTGACTTCTGGTTTCATGACTTAATGATCCTTTAATCATTAGATGCTTAACGGTGTAATGAACTAAATTGTTATTGGTTTTGTAACCGGCCAACAGATTAATGCTGCATCTGCAATTCTGACCCCTGATTTCAAACTCTGGATCATAGAAATTCGATTTCACTTCCAGAGTTTCATTTCCGACTATCAACTTTTAAGTTTCCGACTTCCGTCTCGGACTTTTAATTCCCGACTTCGGAAATTCGATTTCGATTTCGCAGTTTGTTTCTCCTACTATCGAATTTTAAGTTTTCGACTTTTGGCTTCGGACTTCAAATTTCCGTTTTCGACTTTCGGACATTCGATTTCGGAGTTCGGGGTTTATTTCCAACCATTGACCTATAATTTTCTGTCGTCTGGTTTTGGACTTCTTATTTACGACGTTTTACTTCTATGCCTACATCCTGGTCTGTGACGGCGAACTTTCGCGATCCCACAGTTTCATTCATCAATAACTACATGAATACCTTCGACTTGCATACTCTATCTTCTTTGTTACAATTTCGACTCTGTAGAGCCATTTCAACGTCCACTGACCCAGAAGGTCCTACTTTCTTCTTTAGTCAGGAAAATAAAATTTAAGTATGAGGACATGTAAGTGGTACGCAGTAACCGAGATATGAGCGAAATCACCTTTGAAGTTTACAAAGATTTAACCCCTTAAACCATAAGAATTACTGACATCTATAGAATTTCTCGCTGTACCACACCTAAATATAACATTAATGTCAGGAGAATAAGGGGGGGAAATGCTCTAAAAACTTAAAAGCTCTCGATTGTCAAACAGTGTATAATATGTGTAGATAATGCAGTGATGTTAGACTATCAAGGGTTAAACAAATAAGGCAACAAATGTAAACAGCATGGAAAATAAGAGGTTCTTAAGTTTTGCTGTTGTTGTTGTTGTTTTTAAATATAAATAAAAGTAACTCTGTGTTAGCTTATTGAGTGGCATTTTGCTTACGCCAATCAGATTATAGCATCAAGGTTTGTTTGCACCTACCAGAGAGTTAATCAATTATCTTTCTTGCTAATCATGTCATGGAATTACAGTGCAGCAAGAGTTTACAATGGAACCAAAACATTGATTCACACTAGAACTGTGATCTTATACACATCTTCCCATTGTAAAGGTTAGACTGTGAGGACCTCATTCAAAGATATTAGCTCTACAGCTACACTGTGAATTTCGAGCATAAATAAAGTATGTGTACGTATGTATGTATTGCTATGATCTGTCAGAGTTAAAAAGATCGCCAAAGAATTTTTTTACGATTTAAAAGAAGTTAAAACGTGTTTTTTGCGCCACCTCTTCACATACCCCACAAACCTAAATGGCTAATTACAATGGAGTGTTCATTTTGGAAGGGCTACTTTTGCTAACTCTGGAAAAAAATTGTGCAAAGCTCTCACTTATGATTAGGGTTTGCCCCATTAAAATTTTCCAGTAAATATCCTAAACTTTGTGACAATCCAAACTATAATTTTCTCAGTAGCCGCTGTGACACCCTCGACCCGAAGAGAAAAGGAGTATCAGTGAGCATGGAGAGAAAGTTCTCCTCTTGCTTAGTGGGAAAAAAATGAAAATGAAAAGCATGAAAAGCTCGAAAAGGGATAAAAGAGGAGTGGGAGGGTGTTTCTGCATGAGAAGAAGCATCACACTTGGTGTTTATGAACACCAAAAATATTGAGAAACTTCAATGTCTAGTAAGGTAACTTTATCCTTAATGCATCATCATTGGCATTGGCAGGAGGTCCATGGCGACATCTTGGTTGTTTTGTTAAATAAACCCTTTGACTCCCAAAGTGATTAACATTTAACTTCTCCCTGTAACACCTATACATTATTTAGCAAACAGATGATGAGAACACTCAAACTTGTCAAGTAGAAATTGCTATGTTGATCTACCTGTAACATCA
This sequence comes from Pocillopora damicornis, assembly GCF_964200805.1. Lineage (NCBI taxonomy): Eukaryota > Metazoa > Cnidaria > Anthozoa > Scleractinia > Pocilloporidae > Pocillopora > Pocillopora damicornis. The sequence continues at coordinate 3,242,993 of NC_142672.1, forward strand.
AATTCACATAACTAGTTTACAAGGAGATGTGTAGCAGCTACAGGGGAGAATCAACAATCAGATATTGGGAGTTAAAGTGTTATTACGGAATTGATGAATACAGAAGATATTAGATAAGTTTAGAAGTTAACCAGGGTATTAACCCTTTGCACCTCAACAACAGTATGCATATTCTACCTATTGTTCTCTATACATTTCCCAAGGTGTCGATGAGGAGAATTTGTTTTCAAATCAAGAGCTTCTTTAGTTGGTGATCAATTCCTTTATTCTCATGACAGTGCTGTGTAATTTGAGGGTAACATTGTAAGAAGAAATCAGATGCTGGTTTTCCCTTCTAAGGGATCAAAATGATGAGAAAATGGCCCAGGCAGACAAATGGCCATGATATCCACTTAAAACAACAGATGGAAATGAACATGGTCATCTCCACAGAATTCCAAAAGCTCAATTTTTTTAGGCAATTTCATCTCTGGGAAAGGTACACAAATTATTGTTTTCCTCTCTGCAGCTTTAATTGTATTTCTCCTTAAGAATTAACATTCATCAGTTACATTGATGGGTGTGTTTTTTTAAAGTCCTTCTTTATTTTCTGCAAAAACTCAGGATTGCAAAGAACATCAATAGCAGTCATGGCCATCCCCTTACTTGCAATCAATGTTTTATTATGGGCAATCTCTGTAATTGCTGCTGCTGTAAATTCATGGGAATGGTTCACAGTGTTGGTAGCAATACTGTAAATCACATGAAATGATGGAACTACTTGGGAGACATTGCCCATATCTGTTGAGCCCTTGCCATATTCCTCAAAAGGATTGAAAGTTACTCCTAAGGTCTCAACATTAGCTTGATAGAGGTCTACAAGTGTGTTGTTTGTGTCTAAACTGGAATAAGGTCTTGGTTCCCATTCCACAGATACCTCGCACCCTTGAAAATAGAAAAATAACAAAATCACCACTTAGGCAAAACCACAGGGGCAGCAGAAGTAAACAAAATGAGTCTATAAACATGAATTATTTTCCTATTAAAGTTACTAACCAGTTGCTTTAGCTGCTGCTTGGAAACAGCTTACCACTTTTTCCTTCAATACTTCAAGTTCTTCATTAGTCTCAGCTCTAATTGCATAACGAAGCTGGGCACGGTCAGGAATGATGTTGGGTTTGACACCTCCCTCACTGATAATGCCATGAAGACGCCATGTAGGTTTCATCTGCTGCCTTAGTGCACTTATGCTTGTATAAGCCATGACAGCTGCATCCAATGCATTGACCCCTTCCCAAGGGAATGCTGCAGCATGGGCAGCATGACCTTTATATGTGACCGTCACTTCAGTGAACGCCAAAGCTATAGGTCTTAGGACATCATGAGGGGCAGGATGAACCATCATACAGAAGTCAATATCTTTGAAGCAGCCATTGTTGATCATTAAAATCTTTCCCCCTCCTCCTTCCTCTGCAGGAGTTCCAAGAAGAACTACTTTAACTTTTGGTTTCTGATTAACTGATTCCAAAGCAATCTTTAGACCTATAAGCATATATTAAAATAATAAGAAAAGGTGAATTACGCATGAAGCTTCTTTATTGTTCTTTACTCACTATTTTTATCTTTTATATAATTTCCAGAGTTTAAATACAAGATTGATGATAAAAAAGTTTACCAAATTTCAATTATAAATCCAACTGCTAAAAAATATACATGAATATCTTATTAGTTCGCATAGTACTGACTAACTTTAATTTTTAATACTGAAATATCAAACATTTAAATTTCATAGCTTTATCAAACTCTATTTTTACTATATGATTATACTGTTTTGCAAAGAATAACTGAATAAGGTAAGTGTCTTGATGACAACAAATTGGCAAAGTGCTAACTAATAGTTTGATAAATATATCTTATTTTGTTTTTTTTGCTAAATTTTTTTTTTTTTCGATCTCGTCGGTCTCGTCAAAAAACCGCATAAATCGTAAATATACGGTGTAATTATAACACGATCTTTGAGAAGATTCCCGCACTCATTAATTTTTCAGAGTTTGACTCCATTGTCTTCGAATTGCCCATTTCATCAATGATACCGTGCACTCTGTACATGTGAAGGAGAATTTACCCAAAGCTGCTGCTACTCCTGATTCAGCAATCAGATTATGTCCACAAGCATGTCCGACAACTGGTAAAGCATCATATTCCCTAAGCAGGCCAATTGTCAGACCTCCATCCTCTCCGCACTCAGCTCGGAAAGCCGTATCCAAAGTGTAATGAGGAGTTACATTGAAACCGTGCTCCGTCATAAACTTCGTCAGTTGCTCGTGAGCATACGTCTCCTTAAAATTCAGTTCAGGTTTTTCCCATATTCTTTTGTTTAGATCATATAAGTCAGAAGAATAAACATCAATTGCTTCTTTTGCTTTTTGCTTCAGAATACCTGCCAAGTCGGTCGCCATGATTTCCTCCTCATTGCGTGACTCGTCAACCTCGTTCCCAGGATCCTCTCCCTTTCTCCCTCGAGGAAGAAAGAAACAGGACCCTGGGAACGAGCTTGGTGACGAGTAAAATTTCCAACATGATCTCGAGACCGAAATTACGATTATCGTTATTTCTAAATTGGCACCAAATTTATGGATATAGTAATTTCGTGGCACTCTTTACCAATCCTCTTTAAACGTGTTAAATAAAGAGAAGGACTCGGTTCCACTGTCTTACAACATTCAAGATGGCGGAGGAAAGGGGTAAATGTGCGTTCAGTTGTGATCAGCATGATCTCGACACCAAAATAACGATTATCGTTATTTCTAAATTGGCCCTGAAATAACGAATATCATAATTTCAGTGCATGTCTGAGACCTGCGGGCTCGAAGCTTGGGAACTAGTATTCAGGGAAAGATAAAATGGCGGCTTACGGCGGCGAAGGAAATCTCAGTAGTTTAATATTTAGCGTGAAAAGGCTTGGGTGTTGTGATCTGGTTCTCGAGTAAAAAAAAAATCACGGTCTGCAATGGCCCTACCACCTTTTGAACAACAAGAAAACATTGAAACGGTGGTAAAAAGCAGCAAGTTTCGAAGTCTAAACGAAAGATGGGTAAGCTGAGTTTCAGTCAAATATCATGACATTTGGGATGTAATTTCGATACCGAATAAATAGTTCTACATGGTTATACACGCATAGGATTCTGTTGTGTTCACGTGAAGGCCATTTCAGCTATTCCTGCCACTTGTAAGTGGTAGGAAATAAAAGATATGTATAGTTGTTTCGTATTGAAGCCCTGTGAAATCAAAAATTTGATTTATTTCTTCTTTGTTTTAGGTGGTCATTATCCATTACTTTTGGAAGTCGATGCTGATGAGAAAGAAAAAATGTTTATGATTATTTCTTCTCTCGAACATTTTACTATTTAGGTACCAAATAATCTTGATACTGAAGACCATTGCATCCTATTATGAAAAATGTACCCCTGATTGCTTTGTCAACATGTATGATGTAATATACCTTGAGATTTGTGGGATTTTCACATGTAAACTAGAAATACCTGTAGAGGGTAATGATGTACTTAATGCAGAGCATTTGGTACAAAGTCTGCTTTGCTGTAATCTACCTGAAGGTGCTTTTTATATGCTAGTAACACTTGCACAGCCCAGTCAAAATGTTCTTTAGTAGTAGTCAAGCTGGCTGTTGTAATTATAGGCAGCAGAGGCCAAACCTCATCCTGAAAAGCAGTCTGAAAGGTGTGAAGTCAGTGGAAGATACTTCATTGTAGGTGGCCAAATTGCAGGCTGTCAGGCCATTTTGAGTGAGTAGTTAAACTCAAGATCGGCTATTTTAACTAATTTTATTGAGAGCCAAATCCTGCAAGGCTTATATTCTGTATTAATTTGAAGTGTTACTTTTATGTTTCTTATTTTGCAGTAAGTGGGCTTGTTGTGGCCATTTTTCTCTCAAACATTTTTTTCAGCTTAGTCAAAACGTTTTTTAGAAGTAGGCAAGCTGGCTATAGTAACAGAAGGTAGAGACCAAACCTTGTCCAGACTAGACGCCTAACAAATGTTCTGTGTGGAAAGCCAAATCCCTGGTTACCGGCACATTTTGACTAGGCTATTTGTTATTTAGCTACTCTTATTATTAAAGATTACTGCATTCCTTTTTAATAATTTGCTGCCAATTGTATGCTGTATATAGCTTATGATTTGTGTGATTTTCAGGAGTAAATTAGAAATACCTGAAGATGGTAATGATGTACTAGATAACGTACTTGATGCAAAGCAATTTTGGCACAAAGTGTATGCCTTGTCCTCAGGTGATTTTAACATGCTAATAAGATTTGTTATTCAAATAATATACATCAGCTGGAATGGGAATATTGAAAGAAAAATAATAATATTTAACCAAAACAAGTTTTGGTTTTATGTCCAAATTAAGCACTTAGTTGAAGATCACTGCACTGATCAGGCCCCGAAGGCCAAAAAAGAGCTGTCTGCTGTTAGTTTAATTTTTGTCATTTCTATTGATTTATTTTATTTATCAATGTTTCTTTGAGTTATAATTCATTGACCTCTTTCAATAGTGCAGGTTCGCTCGTGTAACCTAATCCCACATGTATGTATGTACAATCTCAGTTGAAATTTTGAGTGGCAGGCAAGCTGGCAATAGTAATAGGCAGCAGAGGCCAAATCTTATCCTGAATAGAAGTCTGACATGTGTGAAATTGGCAGCTATTTCATTGTAGGTGGCCAAATTGTTGGCTGCAGCACATTTTGACCTGGCTGATTGTGTGTGTGTTATGTATGTGTTCTTCTTTTTAGGTGTTAAACAGGTCAAAGTACCGAAAAAAACCTCCGTGATAACTTGGTAGTCTAAGATGTAAAAATTTTTAATAATAAGGTAAAGCTTGATCATTCTTAAGAGTTTGCATCTGTTCTAAAAGTTTTGGGGAGAGTTAGGGGAGCATTATTTATACAAATGTATTTAAAAAGTAACAAAAAAATAAAAAGAACTAGGGCAAAATCCCAATTTGCTTTAAAAGTTTATTTTATTAAGAGCATAATTCTGGATATAGCTTGGGATTTGTGTGATTTTCACAAATTGTTAGGTTGTTATGTAAACTTAATTTACAGGAACCTTGTTAGTTTTCAGCTTCAAGAACAAGTACATAATTGCAGGAAAAGCTTGAAGCTTGAAAAATTGACTGATGAAACTGGAACAGATGTCATGAGATTTGTACAATAGGTTGGCCTGGGAGGGACCAAGAATTAAAGAATTCATTGATTCTCTTACACCTTTTGTCTGCATAGTGTGCTTCTGTAGAGCTTAGTTATTGCTGTAGAAAACGTTTTTGGAGGGCCCTTGAGATCACTCACTTTTGAGGTAGTTGCCCCTAGGGAAGAGGATATCTGTACTTATTATCTCCCTTGGGGGGGGGGGGGTGAAGGGTTAAAGACTGATTCTTCTCCAGTAGTCACAAGTACCCCTGCATATGGAAATTTTGAACACTATTAAAGGGCTAGTACCCTCATTTCATACTTGAATTTCTAATTTAGTGTAAGTTATGACAAATAATGAATGTAAATTCATCTTGGTTGTACAGGTTATATCCAGCAGTCCTTAAAAAAAAATAAAAAGGTATTTTTCTGAATTAAAAAAAAAGTGTTCTTGCTTCAAAGTAAGTGCATGATATGTCATTCAATTAATGCTCTAGCAGAGTTTTTGTTTGAAATGCCAAAATCAACTTCATGAGTAAGGACAAAAAAAAAAGGCAATAAGCAAATGTTCCTCTGTATCCTTTATGTCAATTTGGGCTGAAAAACAGGTTTTTTTCCTTTTGCAAAAATTAGCTTATTTCACGACCAAAAACGATGCAAACAAGCTGAAACGTTATGTTTTCAGCAAAACAGCGATAGAATCTGCGAAAAAACAATGGAGACAAGCTAACACACAGTGTTCTCAGTAAAATTTGGGCAAACAAAACCTTAAAAACCAAAAAAAAAACAATTGCGCTGACTTACCCATTTTTTGCCAAGATAACTGCCAAAACACTGAAAACTAGCTTGAAACTACATGTTTTTCACAAGATCGCGACGAAATCTGTCTAAAAACTCCAAAATACGGCAGAAATGTACGATTTTTGCAAAATTTTCGCCAAAGTTGACAAAAACACTAAATTCGACTGAAAAACACGTTTGTTTTTTTTGCAAAAATAAGCTTATTTCAGTTTTAAAAACGCTGCAAAAAATGTTCTCAGCAAAATAGTTTAAGAGTCTGTGGGAAAACACAAAAACCAAGCTTAAACCAAGTGTAAATTGATAAAAAGGCCCGAATTGCGCATTTTGGCAGTTATTTTGGCAAAAAATGGTATATTTTGATTTCAAGCAAACTTTCAAGTAGTTGTTAAAGTTTAGAGCCAAACACAATACCAAAAAAAATTGGATGTTTTCAGAAAAAATTGTGACCCTCAGCCTAATCATAATCCCACCCTACCCAAGCCCTAACTCTAGCTGCGAGCTATCCTAACCCTAACCCTAACCCCGGGTTAGGGTTAGGGCTCGGGTTAAGAACGGAACTTTTCACTCTAGTCAAAATGATGCAACTGGTTAACATGGTCCAACCAGCCAAAACAAGATAAAATGGTTTAAACGGTGAAAAGGTTTTAAATACGTGACATGGTCCAATCGGAAGAAACGATCTCACTTAGTAAAATGGTGCGACTGGTTAACATGATCCAACTTGATAAAATGATGCCAATATCTAAAATAGACAAACTGGTTTAAATAATCCAACCAGTTGAAATGGTCTAACTGGATAATGCATGTGTAACCAGTGAAATTGGTTCAAATAATTCAGGTAAGGATGGTAACATTAATTAAAAAGATCCAGCATATTACAGTGGTTCAACTGGTAAAAATAATCATCCAACTACTAAAAGTTATTAAACCCCAATCAAAATTAATCCAACCGCTTCAAATAATCTAACTGGTCAAAATTCTTCAGGTGGTTATTTAAGTGAAAAAGGTGACAAAATCTTCTTAAAAAAATTTTTGAAGAGGCTTACACCCTTACCCTAAACACTGACCCTACCCCCAAACCCTAACCCCAAACCTTCACCCTAGCCCTAACCTCAACCGCAGACCCTCTAACCCTAACACTAAGCCTAAACCCTAACCCTAACCCTAGCCCCACACCATAACCCTAAAACCTAACCCTAAAACCTAACCCTAAACCCTAAACCCTAACCTATAGCCCTTAACCTAGACCTAACCCTAACCCTAACCCTAACCCTAACCCTAACCCCAACCTTCTCTATCTATCCTGTAAGTGTACCAGTCGGCCTATCGTTTGTTTTTCAGTAAACTTTCAAGTAGTTACTGAAATTTACAAACACAATACCAAAAACCCTGCAATTGAATGCTTGTAGCAAAATATTAACGCCAACCCTAAGCATAGCCTCATCCTAGCCTTAACCCTAATTCTTACACTAAACCCCGCTAACTCTAAGCATAATTTTACCCTAGCCCTAACCCTGATTGTAACACTAAACCCCTCTGACCCGAAGCAACCCAAACTCTAACCCTAACCAGGTAATGGGCTCCTGCCCTAACCCTATCCTCAACCCTGACTTAAACCCTTTACCATAGCTTAGGATTGGTTTGGGGTTTGGGTTAGGTTTAGGATAGCACAGAGTTAGAGTGAGCACAGGACGAAATAGCATGATTCCGTAATTCGGAAAAATGAAACTCTATGTTTCCACATCATTCACTTCTTCCTTGGACCTGTTATGTTTCCGTTATGATTCCTGAACGGAAATATGACGACACGTTTCCGTTGCATTTCTGTCAACGGAATATTATCATCGCCTGTTTCCGTTACGTTTCCTTGTACGGATTCAGACTTTTACCGTCAAGTAAAACATATATTTATAAAGTGCTGTACAGTTCTTACACCACGTTACCATGAAGACGTGATCGTTCGAGGACAACAAAGGCAAATTGACGTGCATTAGGTGTGTACGTTCGTAGGAATCATAAGAAGTCCTAGAAGCTTCGATGTTTTACACTGAGCTATGTGCATGTTAATTTTGGAACTGTTTCGAAACCTTACAAAATTGAATCTTTTAAACTTACTCTGTGCTTAGATTTTTAAGCAGCTGGATCATTTGAGCCAGTTTAGTCACTCAAACCAGCAATACAATACTAGGCTAACTGGATAGTTTTAGGGTTAGGGTTAGGATTTTCAAGTAGGCACACGCAGTTGTGTGGATATTGTGGTACATGGAGTTTAGTAGAGTGTAGATTTTAGCAGTATTTGCCAGTGTTGACATATTTATAAAATTATGGTTCCAAAGTGCGTGTCACTGTTGAGAACCCAAGAAAATCATGAGAAAGTCGCCGATGGATTAGCCATAAAAATAAGCCCAACTCTGAGTCAATGCCAAACCACAAGAAAGTTGTGAAACTCGCGCCAATGTAAAAAAAAAAAAAACAACTGAGGTTCGAAGTATGGGTCGCTAACATCCTATGAAAATCATGGGAAAGTCGAGGAGATTGGTCATGGTACCAACCAATGCCACTTTCCCATGAAAATCAAGAAACCTGTGGTAACTAGCCAACATATGCTAGAATGACAATCTTTAATAAAATTCATATCTAATAAGGATGTGTGAAATGGCCAATATCGCTCTTGGCCGAGATACTGGTTTGCCGTGTTTTGGCAGTTATTTTGGCGAATATGGTTAAAATCAAATCTGTGTAAAAACAGTAAAATCAACGAGTTATTGAGGTTCGTCAACATAGGGAGGGTCCTCTTAGTCTAGAGAAAAACTTCTGCCCACGGCTAAAGGCGTTAAATTAATAAATTGATATATCTGGGCGGCATATCAAACAGCAACACTAAACTTCTCCTTTCTCACAGCTTTTTCCCCTTTAACATCTTTGTTCATTCCATTTTTTTTAAAGTAAAAACTCGTTTTGGAGGCATAAAGGTCCCTAAAGCAACGTTTCAAGATTTTATGGCGATCTTGTGAAAAACATGTAGTTCCAGCTAGTTTAGAGGGTTTTGGCAACTATTTACACAAAAAGTGGGTAAAATCAGCCCAATTTGTTGTGTTTCTGACGGTTTTTACGCGTTTTTTCCCCAAATTTTACTGAGAACACTGCGTTTTAGCTGGAATAAGTGTTTTCACATGGATTGTATCCCTATTTTGCTAAAGACATCGTGCTTTTGAATGTATAATAGGCTGATTTTTGCAAAAAAAAAAAAAAGTGATTTATAGGTCGAATTGAGCGCTTTTGTCAACTTTTGCGTAAAATTTGGCAAAAACTCGTGCGTTCTGCCGGATTTTGGTGTTTTTAGATAGATTTCATTGCAATTTTACGAAATACATGTAGTTTCAGCTAGTTTGCAGCGTTTTGGGCTTGAGACCGGCAAGAGTGATGGTAGACACTCTTAGCAGAGATAATTGTGCTAGCAGATATTAAAATTTCACCTGTAAAGACAATAAATTAATTGAACACAAGAAAAAGGAAACTTGATAAAAAAAATTAGAATTATGGCGGGGAGAAAAGAGGGCTGCACTAAAGATTATGTACTTGTGTTCTTGAAGCTGAAAATTAACAAGGTTCCTAACAATTTTTGAAAATCACACAAATCCCAAGCTATATCCAGGGTTTTCTCTTAATAAAATTAACTCTTAAAACAAATTGGGATTTTACCTTGGGCCTTTTTTTTTACTTTTTATGTACATTATTTATGTATAAATAATGCTCCCCTGACCCTCCCCCAAATTTCCAGAACAAATGGAAACTCTTAAGAATGATCAAGCTTTACCTTATTATTTAAAATTTTTACATCTTGAATTATCAAGTTATCACAGAGGATTTCTTGGTACTTTAACCTGTTTAACACCCTAAAAGAAGTGCACATATATACTACACACAATCAGCCCAGTCAAAATGTGCCACAGCTGACAATTTGGCTGCCTGCCACAATATAGCTGCCGCTAACTTCACACTTTTCACACTTCCATTCAAGACAAGATTCAGCCTCTGCTGCCTATTACTATCACCAGCTTGCCTTCCACTCAAAAACATTTTGACTGAGCTCATCCATACATACATACATAAGTGGGAGATTAGGTTACATGAGCGAACCTGCACTATTGAAAGAGATCAATGAATTACAATTCAAAGAAACATTGATAAATAAAATAAATCAATAGAAATGACAAAAATCAAACTAACAGCAGACAGTACTCTTTCAGCCTTCTGGACCTGAGCAGTGCAGTGATCTTCAACTAAGTGCTTAATTTGGACATAAAACCAGAACTTGGTAAAGCTAAATATTATTATTTTTCTTTTAATATTCCCACTCCAGCTGATGTGTATTATTTGAATTACAAGTCTTATTAGCATGCAAAATCACCTATGGACAAGGCACACACTTTGGACATAAAACCAGAACTTGGTATAGCTAAATATTATTATTTTTCTTTTAATATTCCCACTCCAGCTGATGTGTATTATTTGAATTACAAGTCTTATTAGCATGCAAAATCACCTACAGACAAGGCACACACTTTGCACCAAAATAGCTTTGCATCAAGTACATTATCTAGTACATCATTACCATCTTCAGGTATTTCTAATTTACTTGTGAAAATCACACAAATCATAAGCTATATACAGCATACAATCAACAGCAAATTATTAGAAAGGAATGCAGTAAATTTTAATAAGAATATTACTAAGTAGTTAAATAACAAATAGCCCAGTAAAATTGTGCCCGTTGCTGGGAATTTGGTTCTCAATAAAATTAGCTAAAATAGCCAATCTTGAGTTTTACTGCTCACTCAAAATGGGCTGGCAGCTTACAATTTGGCCGCCTACAATGAAGTACCTTCCGCTAACTTCACATTTTTCAGACTGCTTTTCAGGAAGAGGTTTGGCCAGCTTTTCTACTACTCAAAAACATTTTGACTGGGCTGTGCAAGTCTTACTAGCATATAAAAAGCACCTTCAGGTAGATTACAGCAAAGCAGACTTTGTACCAAATGCTCTGCATTAAGTACATCATTACCCTCTTCAAGTATTTCTAGTTTACTTGTGAAAATCCCACAAATCACAAGGTATATTACATTATACATTCCAGTTGACAAAGCAATCAAGGGTAATTTTTTCATAATGGATGCAATGATCTTCAGTATGAAGATTATTTGGTACCTAAATAGTAAAATGTTCGAGAGAAGAAATAATCATAAACATTTTTTCTTTCTCATCAGCATCGACTTCCAAAAGTAATGGATAATGACCACCTAAAACAAAGAAGAAATAGATCAAATTTTTGATTTCACAGGGCTTCAATACGAAACAACTATACATATCTTTTATTTCCTACCACTTACAAGTGGCAGGAATAGCTGAAATGGCCTTCACGTGAACACAACAGAATCCTATGCGTGTATAACCATGTAGAACTATTTATTCGGTATCGAAATTACATCCCAAATGTCATGATATTTGACTGAAACTCAGCTTACCCATCTTTCGTTTAGACTTCGAAACTTGCTGCTTTTTACCACCGTTTCAATGTTTTCTTGTTGTTCAAAAGGTGGTAGGGCCATTGCAGACCGTGATTTTTTTTTTACTTGAGAACCAGATCACAACACCCAAGCCTTTTCACGCTAAACATTAAACTACTGAGGTTTCCTTCGCCGCCGTAAGCCGCCATTTTATCTTTCCCTGAATACTAGTTCCCAAGCTTCGAGCCCGAAGGTCTCAGACATGCACTGAAATTATGATATTCGTTATTTCAGGGCCAATTTAGAAATAACGGTAATCGTTATTTTGGTGTCGAGATCATGCTGATCACAACTGAACGCACATTTACCCCTTTCCTCCGCCATCTTGAATGTTGTAAGACAGTGGAACCGAGTCCTTCTCTTTATTTAACACGTTTAAAGAGGATTGGTAAAGCGTGCCACGAAATTACTATATCCATAAATTTGGTGCCAATTTAGAAATAACGATAATCGTAATTTCGGTCTCGAGATCATGTTGAAAATTTCACGCCTGTGCCCCCACCCCCTTGCCGCACACGAGGGTAGATAGCTTTGAATACAACCCGTCTTGGTCGTTCAAAAGTGATTGGTATTTTTTCTCTTTTCCATTTCATGTTTGCTTGATAACGGACACGTGATTAGATCAATTTATTTATTCTGACAGATTCTGTTATTTCTTTAATAAATTTATTAATTGGTTTTTTGGTGAGATATTCAAATTTATTACATCCATTTTAAAATTATGATCCATGCAATCTGATTGGCTCTCATTGGTGCAATTTCGTTTACAAATTACACCATTTTTTTCACTAAATCGCATCTTTTTTGCAGTCATTATTGGAGCTTTTATCACTAAAACACAACAGCCAATCAGATTTCAAGAATCATTACCAGTAAATAATTAAAATTGCTGGAAAATCAAAAACAATTTTTGCAACTTTAACAAACCAGCTTAGAACTGGATAAACAAGTTATTTGTACAGAAGTACAAAAATCTTTTATTTGATTGATTGAATTTTGCAGTGGAGGATTAAATTCTAACGATTCAACTCCTACTCAATGAAGGTAGCTGGCATTTGAGCATTAATTTAAATTCTTTTTGGTTTTAATACATAGCCATCCTTGTTCCAAATGAACTACCATAACTTTCAGGTAATCAAACTTTGATTTACCAAATCATTCATTATACAACTTAGCGTTTTACAGATCCTCTTTAATCACACGAAGGCTCTATCAACAGCAATTTCTTCGCAAACTTTTTTTTTCTTTTGATGGAATGATTGATCTATCTGGAGTTTTTAATTAAATTTTGAGTAAGCCTTTTTTCGAGTAACCTCAAGATCAGTAAGCAAATTCTCCACACTGTTTTCTAGACATTCCCAACAGTACTCACACAAAGAATTTGTCTGAAAATCGAGAGCTTTTTGAGTTTACAATTATTTCCTTTAACCTAATGGCTTAATGTTTGATTCAGGGGTGATACTCTTGTGAGAAATTAGATTCTTGTTACTCTTAGGAGTTGGAGGATAGGAGAACAGAGAGAGATGATTGTGGTGTACTGATTTCCATAACAACAGCATCATGTCACATGCTGAACTATATCTACTGTAATAGCATTGCAAAACTGCTGCATGGTGCAAAACTACTATTCTTGACACCAGAACGAGAGCCTTTCAATACAAAATCTTAAATCATATTCTCTACACCAATAAAATCCTACATAAAATGAATTTGGTTCCTTCTCCGATGTGTACCTTTTGTGGAGATCACGAAGAAACTCTTGAGCATCTTCTAATCAGCTGTACCTACACTAAAAACTTTTGGCTTTCGGTTATTTCTTGGTTAAATACTTACAATATGAAAATTGATGAGCTTGATGAGGTAACAATCCTCTTTGGTATTTCCGATAATATCCCTGGGAATTGTTTGTTAAATCACATAATCATTCTTGGAAAATATACCATTTATTCATGTCGTTGTAAAAATATCAAGCCGTCTGTATCCTTACTGAAGGCTAAAACATCTGAAACTCGGAAATTTGAATTTTTGATTGCAAAAAAGAATAAAAAAGAATCTATTCATTATAAAAAATGGGAAAACATGTTAGTGTAATTCAATAGATGAGTATCGGGTATTAACAGTTATAGACGCAGTTGTATATACAGTCGTTCTACCAAAAAAGGAATTTGATGTAGATTAGTATTTGTACAAATTAGGCTTATATTATTATATAACCACAACATAAATTAAATCTAGCCGACTGTGAATGTAATGTAATGTAGTATTTCGTAATTAGTGTTAGTGAGTAGCGTAAGCGTTAGTGTAATTAACTTTGTATTTGCTTGTATTACTCTAGTATCTGTGCTTTAAGTGAAAATAAAAAAAATGTTAAAAAAAAAAAATCCATAATTTTCTGAAACATGTTGATTTTCCTTGTATGATTCTTTATCTTATTTTCTACAGTCAGTTTATAAAATAATATAAAGATAAAATAATAAAGATATGAACGGCTGCCCAAAAAAAACAAAAAAAAAAAAACTACTATTCCTGAGTATAGGTAAAATTGTACGGAATAAAAAAAGGGATTATGCAGAATAAAGGAGGATTACACATAAAATGAATGAGAGTACTTCTCTGTGTCTGTCTCTGTGTCTGCGTCTGACAACTCCACAGTTATCTTTGTATTTTAAAGCACCTTAAATATTAGCAGTAGTGATGAGGTACATTTAAGGCTGCTTTTGTAAGGCTTTTAAATACAAGTCTCACTAAAAGGATGAGATTTCACAGCACGTTTTAAGAAAAATACTTCAAAAATTATATCCTGTGAATCCTTAATTCTATTCTTTGTAAGCAGCACAGTCAATTATTTACCCTGGAATATATCTACTGAAAAGTAATTTTGCACAGACTGTCTATAATGACCTTTACTGACTTATATCCACTTTTCCATCTATGACAGTTAATTTTCACCCTCATTTGGTTGTTTAAAGTCAATCCTCACTTTACCCATGAAATCTTGTTTACACAATACATCAATAGCTGTCATGGCCATTGCCTTGCTGGCAATCAAAGTTTTCTCATGAGCTTCCTCTGTTGCTGCTGCTGTTGTGAATGCATGAGAATGATTGGGTGCAGTTGTGCCAATAGAATACATGGGATGGATAGAAGGAACTACATGTGAAACATTTCCCATATCAGTGGATGCTGAGAACTTTGCCTCAGGTGGAAATGATACTCCTAAGGACTCAGCATTGGCTTGGTACAGTTCAGCAAGGGTGTTGTTGGTTTCCAGATGTGAATATTTAGTGGCTGATTCCCACTCCATGGAAACTTTGCAGCCTGTTGGAAAAGAACAAATTTTAAACATTAGGGTGCATCCTATGCTAACTCACCTTCTTAATACAAGATTCTTCCTGGCACAGACCAAACTTCCTTCTCTTTTTGGAAAATAAATTGGGTTGTTTGATCCATTGTGATTGTATTCTAGTTTAAGCCAGGAGTTTCAATAGAGGTCCATTACTGGCAGTCTAATGACACCTAAAAGACCTCTTATCACCATCTGTTTAGCCAGCAAGCAGGCTCTTGTACATGAGTTTAGCCTCATGATCCTTTTCAGGTGTGGCCACCTTATACACAATCTGGACATGCTTATGAAAAAAGTTACTGAAACCCCTGTTTAAGTTTGGGGGAAAGACCAAAAAGGGTTTTCCAACAGAAATTTGGAGGGAGAGGGTAAGATCCTTGAGCAAGTAAATTTGTTTCTCCAGATTTCTCCATACAGGTTTCAGTCACTTAGCCTTTAGAAAGTTGGGTTCCTACCCAGGTGTGCCCTCATACTTCTTAAAAAAGACATAGTATATAGAAAAACAAACAGAGTACTAGGAACAACTCTACCATGATTTTTTTTGCTCAAGTTACTTACCTGTGGCTGATGCGGCTGCTTCAAAACAATTCTTCACCTTTTCTTTTAACACTTCAAGGTCACTGTCATTCATAGTTCGAACAGAACATCGGAGCTGAGCTCGGTCAGGAATGATGTTTGGCTTAACACCCCCCTCAGAAATAATAAGGTGGACACGCCATGTGGGTTTCATCTGCTGTCTTAGTGCACTTATGCTTGTGTAAGCTATGACTGCTGCATCAAGGGCATTAATTCCTTCCCAAGGGAATGCAGCAGCATGAGCAGCGTGACCTTTGTAGGTAATTGTAGCACTTTCACAAGCGAAAATCACTGGTTTGAGAACATCCACTGGACTAGGGTGAACCATCATACAAAAGTCAAGATCTTTGAAGCAACCATTCTTGATCATTAAAATCTTGCCACCTTTTGCTTCCTCAGCAGGAGTTCCAAGGAGAACTATTTTGACTTTGGGTCTCTGATTAATGGCATTCAAAGCAATCTTGAGACCTAAGAATTAAAAACAATTCAAGGAGTTTCAAACTGGATGAACAATTTAGGATCAATATAAAATATCATTGAGGGAATGTTTGCACACGCCAGATATCTCACTTTATCTATATTTAGGAATTATCCAGTCTGCAGAGTATGGCCACAAGGTGTATACACAAATTCTTTTTTGGACGCTAGAATCGCTGGATTGCACACTAATATAACTACAGCATAGTCAAGTCCTGCCATACTTTGCAGACTAGGGAATTACTCAAGGAAGATCTCCGATCTAGTTCTATTGTGCCACATTCATCCCAGTTTTGGTATCTCTAAGCTGACTCCTGCGCACTAAACCCGACAAATTTCTTTGAGCCTCATTGTGTTCCCTTGCTCGGTTCAGTTTCGAATTGAACTAATTGAGAAAATAAACGAGAAAATAGGTTAATACGCGCCCCATAAATATGGATCGCTTTATTGGGCAGGTAGAAGTTCGTCAAGCAAATGACAACATAAACATACCTAAAGCCGCCGCTACTCCCGATTCAGCGATCAGATTATGTCCACAAGCGTGTCCTACTTCCGGTAAAGCATCATATTCGCTAATCAGTCCAACTGTAAGACCTCCATCCTCTCCGCATTCCGCCCTAAAAGCCGTATCCAAAGTGTAGTGAGGAGTTACATCGAAGCCTTGATTCGCCAAGAACTCTGTCAGCTGATCGTGGGCTGATCTCTCCTGAAAACCAAGCTCTGGGTTTTCCCAAACAATTTTGTTCAATTCATATAATTCAGGAGAATAGATATCGATCGCTTCTTTGGCTTTTTCCTTCAAGACCTTTACCTGGTCGCTCGCCATTTTTTGACAAGAAAGTGGAATGGAAAAGCACGTTCTCGCTCTGGCTAGGAAGCCGCCATTACGAAATTTCGCACCGCCCAGGAACCTGGCACTAACGCATTTTTGTACAGTTTTCCCTCAATCCAAATATCAAGATGGCGGGAAAAATGGAAAGCCTTCCCGTGCAGGTTGGCACTGGTCTTGTGCTTGTAAATTCGGCAAAAAGTCTTGGTAAACTCCAAATTCAGTGTACTTCATTCTAACCAAACTGGATTCTGCACCGAAGACGGTAAAGAATGTTAATTTAGAAATGCTGGGAAAGCAGAAAGGGTGTAAATTTGAAGATGCATGATCTGCTCAAAGCACTGGTCGTGTGCCAAAAGACTGAACTGTGAGGACTCACCAAGCATCAAGTTTACCCAGTCAGGAAGCCAAGAGTTTCAAAAAGTCAAGCAAGAGCACTTGCATTGTGCTGCTACGCTCTGCACTAATTCCTGACGCACTTAAAACAAGGACTTGAAGTATTACAGACTAAAGAAATTGCAGACTGCTCCGAGAAACGGCGTGAGTATTACAAAATTCTGAAAAACAAAGAAATTGACTTCAAACGGGATTTCATTTCCTCTCCTCACCGGAGCAAAGGGGAACGCGAGAACTAAAATGATCTCCCAGATTTGCCTTGTGCTCCTGAGTTTGCCGAGCGAAATGTACCAAACAAAATCACCACAGTCAGCAAAATAGAGTATGCAACTGAAACGGTATCAACTGAGAAAGTTGAAAAAAAGAACTTGGGTGGTGCGCTTTATGACAGTATGCAGACATATACTTCACTTTGGTACTGTTGGATACATGACAGGCACCAGTGTTTCAACTCAAGCTAGAATCTTTACCGCACTGGCTGTTTTTCTTTCAACTCCGTTTGATCGGTTAGACCTGAGTCCTTGTCCTGGAGAGTTGCTTTCCCTTTTACCTCTGGATGTTTATGCAGCTGGTTACCAGGGCAGAGTTATTTTGGGAGACTGCACAGAGAACTGGATTACATAACCAGAAAACTTTGACGTCAACAATGCAACATTTAGCACATACAAGGACCATGACATTGGCAAAACAGGAATTTGGGTGACACCTTTTGGCAGTCTTGTGCACTGCAGGGTCAGTCACTGATAATGACTTAACTGCAGACTGTGGAGTGCTGGATATGATACAAGACATAGGTGCCACAGTGCTTACAGATAAAGGGCTTGGTATCATGGTAAAGGCTTGTGTCACAATCGCCCTCCAATGAAATTTGAAGCACAGTATGAAGAGACTGATATAGCAAAGAACTTTGATATGGCCACTCTACAAATATACAATGAAAATTACATTGGATGCATAGGGATTGGTCAATTTTGAATGCTTGCTGGCCCAAGAATAGGGTTGACCTTCTATAATGTGTATACAAAGTGCAGGCTAATATTGTAAACATGCTGTTTGATCCCATCTGTGCAAAAGACACAATGAAATCGAAGTTAAGGGTAGTGTCTTGTGATTCAACTGTACCACTTTCATTTTTCATATAGGTCCATAACTTTTTTTAGGGGCTGTAAAAAGTGATGAACTTGATACAACCTGTCCAGCTTCTTATTTACTATAGCTA
Organism: Pocillopora damicornis; assembly: GCF_964200805.1. Taxonomy (NCBI): domain Eukaryota; kingdom Metazoa; phylum Cnidaria; class Anthozoa; order Scleractinia; family Pocilloporidae; genus Pocillopora; species Pocillopora damicornis. The sequence goes on from NC_142672.1 coordinate 3,261,388, forward strand.
GAAAGCTAAAAATTATTCATTTAAATACCGTGAAGCTCAACTTCTATCATCACTGCAAAAAACATTTGAAAATTTTTCTCTTTGCTTTAATTCTTTCCATTGTCACTTTTTGCTCATATCTGTTATGATTTATTCTTTCCTTACCAAACACATCAAGCACATCAGTCTAAATGAACTTCAGAGTGCATTTGAAAGTTTCATCAAACCATTGTTTCATATACGTGTTGTATCAATCTAAGATTTGTGAACTACATACTGCACACTGAACTCACAGATATATCTCTAGGAGTAATTTTGCAGAAACTGTCCCTAATGACTTTTGCCAACTTGTCCTTACTTTTCCATCCATGACAGTTAATTTTCACCCTTATTTGGTTGTTTAAAGTCAATTCTCACTGGATCCATGAAATCTTGTTTACACAATACATCAATAGCTGTCATGGCCATTGCCTTGCTGGCAATCAAAGTTTTCTCATGAGCTTCCTCTGTTGCTGCTGCTGTTGTGAATGCATGAGAATGATTGGGTGCAGTTGTGCCAATAGAATACATGGGATGGATAGAAGGAACTACATGTGAAACATTTCCCATATCAGTGGATGCTGAGAACTTTGCCTCAGGTGGAAATGATACTCCTAAGGACTCAGCATTGGCTTGGTACAGTTCAGCAAGGGTGTTGTTGGTTTCCAGATGTGAATATCTAGTGGCTGTTTCCCACTCCATGGAGACTTTGCAGCCTGTTGGAAAAGAACAAATTTTAAACATTAAGGTGCATCCTATGCTAACTCACCTTCTTAATACAAGATTCTTCCTGGCACAGACCAAACTTCCTTCTCTTTTTGGAAATTTGTTGTCAAAGAGAAAAATTGATTTATGTTCTCTATCAATGAAACAATTGGGTTGTTTGTTTCAGTGTGATTGTATTCTAGTTTTAAGCCAGGTGTTTCAATAAGAGTCCATTACTGGCAGTCTAACGACACCTAAAAGACCTCTTATCACCATCTGTTTAGCCAGCGAGCAGTCTCTTGTACATGAGTTTTGCCTCATAACCTCTTCTCAGGCATGGCCACCAAATACACAATTTGTACATGTTAATGAAGAAAAATATTGAAACCCCTGTTTAAGTTTGGGGGAAAGACAAAAACAAGATGTGCCAAAACAAATTTGGAGGGAGTGGGCAAGATCCTTGAGGAAGTAAATTTGTTTCTCCAAATTTCTCCAAACTGGTCTCAGTCACTTAGCCTTTAGAAAGTTAGGTTCCTACCCAGGTGTGCCCTTTTACTTCTTGAAAAAGACACATAGTATATAGAAAATGAAACAGAGGACTGAGAACAAGTCTGCCATAATTTGTTTTTTTAGGTTACTTACCTGTGGCTGATGCAGCTGCTTCAAAACAATTCTTCACCTTTTCTTTTAACACCTCAAGGTTGCTGTCAGTCATAGCTCGAATGTAACACTGTAGCTGAGCTCGGTCAGGAATTATGTTTGGCTTAACACCACCCTTGGAAATGATAAGGTTAACATGCCATGTGGGCTTCATCTGCTGTCTTAGTGCACTTATGCTTGTGTAAGCCATGACTGCGGCATCAAGGGCATTAATTCCTTCCCAGGGGAATGCAGCAGCATGAGCAGCATGACCTTTGTAGGTGATTGTAGCACTTTCACTAGCTAAAATGACTGGTTTGAGAACATCTACTGAACTTGGGTGAACCATCATACAAAGGTCAAGATCTTTGAAGCAACCATTCTTGATCATTGAAATCTTGCCACCTGTTGTTTCCTTAGCAGGAGTTCCAAGGAGAACTATTTTGACTTTGGGTTTCTGATTAATAGCATTCAAAGCAATCTTGAGACCTAAGAAATAAAACCAGTTCAAGGAGTTTCAAACTGGATGAACAATTTAGGACCAATATAAAACATCATTGAGGGAATGTTTGCACAGGCCAGATGTCTCACTTTATCTATATTTAGGAATTATCTAGTCTGCACAGTATAGTAGCTATTGCATACACAATATTTCTTTAATTTCAAATTGAACTCTAGGCAGTTCCATCAGCTTTTAGAGATTCTATTTCAGTTTCTAGACCCCCCTTGTTGATCTCAGCGTAAAAGACATCCGAATCCCCATGACGCATTTTGAAATATAATTTACTCTTTTAAGTGATGTTTTTATATAGCGATGTGAGACTGTTTTAGAATGTATACGTAATTCATTACATAGTGTAGGCTAGTATAGATAATAGACAAGAAAACAGGTTGATACGTGTCCAATAAATATGGATCGCTTTATTAGGCAGGTAGAAGTTTGTCAAGCAAATGAACAACATAAACATGCCTAAAGCCTCTGCTACTCCCGATTCAGCGATCAGATTATGTCCACAAGCGTGTCCTACTTCCGGTAAAGCATCATATTCACTAATCAGTCCAATTGTAAGACCTCCACCCTCTCCGCATTCCGCCCGAAAAGCCGTATCCAAAGTGTAATGAGGAATTACATCGAAGCCTTGATCCGCCAAGAATTCTGTCAGCTGATCGTGAGCAAATCTCTCCTGAAGACCAAGCTCTGGGTTTTCCCATACACTTTTGTTCAGTTCATATAATTCAGGAGAATAGATATCGATCGCTTCTTTGGCTTTTTCTTTCAGGACCTTTACCTGGTCGCTCTCCATTTTTTGACAAGGAAGTGAAACGGAAAGAAGCCCCTGTTGCTCTGGCAAATAAGATTCATTAAGCTAATTGTTTGTGTGAGAAAGTCTGGTAACTAATTAACTAATTGCATTAAGTCGGACAAGGAGTTGGCGCATGATGCCTTCTTCACAAATATGAAAGTTCCAGAGGTACAGAAGTTTTTAAAGGAAAGAAATAATCGAATTTCTGTAAACTGGAGGCTCTTGAGAGGCGCATGTGACATTGTACGCCTCTGTTTTTTTTTTTGTTATGGCTTTCACGAGAGCGAGGCTTGTATTGTTTTCCCGAAGCTTGAGGAATAATTGGCATCGAGTTAATGACCGCCAAAGACCAACGCCGCGCGTAATGCATACTGGTCAAAACCAAACCTACTGTTAACACGTAATCTCTCAGTTCTTTTCCTGAATGGAAAATTGTTCCCATGACGATTGCGACCGTAAAACTTTTTTTTTCGGGGTTCAATTTTAGCTTCGCTAAAATTCAAACGATGAACTACGAAATTCAATGTTTTTGCGAGAACGTCTTAGTCAACTTGATAGTTCTAACTGACTAACCAACATTGGTAAATCATGTTGTAGCATTAAATGCCCTTTTTTCATATTTTTCGAACAGGGTACAATCAAAACAAGAAAGTTAAAAGCAGCTTTATTTAAAGATAACGAAGCATTTGTACCATGCCATTAAATCTTTCTTGAAATGAAAATAAAAGCGCATGTATCTGCTATTAATGATAACTCATAACTGTCGATTTGATTTGAAGGAGTTTCGTTGTGTTGTATAGACAGTACCTAGAAATGAATGACTTAAAAGAAAATTATGGGATGGTCAAATAACATGGTTCAAAAGGCAAGAAACCATAAAATTGAACTTCGAAACCAAAACATTTCCCCTTTTGGTCACCCCAAGTCTGTTGCGGTGATGCATATTAAATTAGACGTTGATGGTAATGTACAAGACAGCTTCAAATACTTTCATCATAAAAAGCGAATTTTAATTTTTACTTGGTTTGCAGTACTTGGCAGGAGCTATTACTTATAAAAAAATTGTTCAAGTCATAAAAAATGAAAAGCGGAGCTCGATGTGTCCATTTAGTCCTATTTTCTATAATCATTCGGTGATTACTGATTATTTTCTGTCGAAGGAACCGTAAACATTCGTCCATCTAGGTCCTGTTTATAAAGTGTCGCAGCACCATTGAAGATGTACTAACGGGTGACATACAGTCACACTAAAGCCCATCGTTACTCAATTGTAAATAATGATTCCACGCTTCTTTCACGGCAGTCACGTCCTTCCCAGCCGTCCAAGCACATTTTACTTCCGTCACGTACGTTGCAAGTGTAATACCCGTGCTTTTCATCGTTGTGGGGCTTGCAGTAAGTGGCACAGTCGGACCCAAACCACGAAGGATGGCAGATTTTGTAGCCTTCTTCTGTACAGTTGTAGGTTACTGGGGCTTCACTGACCAAACAAGTCCAAGAGCAGTTAGAGTCGAGGCGACTGACGCCGTCCAAGCACACCATATTGCCTTCATCGTCACAAGTGTAATTTCCGAGTTTCTCATCATTTTGAGGAACACAGAACACTGTGCAGTTCTCGCCATACCACCCAGGCAGACACGTTTTACTTCCGTCTTGTGCACAGCTGTAATGTCCGCCGTCGTCATCACGAGGGATGCATTGTGTGCGACAGTCAGAACCAAACCACGATGGTAGGCACTCTTTCTTACCATCCAACGGCCTGCATCTGTGATTCAAGAAAGGAAAAGTTATATCTATAATTTCAACTTCTCTAAAATATTTACATGGGATCATCTCCTGACTGCATAGATCTTTTTCATGATATTCTTTAGTGCCCCTGCCTCTTGAGAAAAAACTATTTTCTTTTTATACATGTTGTCAAAGACATAAAAGCTAATTTACGTGATTATTAAAGGATAGCAATAGGGCCCGCAATATATGAAAAATTCCTTGTGATACAGAAATCCTTCCCCAAATTCCTATTGGATTCTTTCTGAAGGCTGCTTTTGTAAATTTACATCATCTATGTTCCTTTCTTTCTCAGCCTCGATTACAAATAGATTCTCAGCGAAAAGAGGAGAACAAAAAGGCGGGGAGGGCGGGAGGGTATAACGGCAAAGGTTTTTGTTCTCCTTTATTTTTCCCTCGCTCTATTTTTCGAAATTTTACCACAAGCTGTCTCATTTCCGACCATATGATTTGGTTTTATTAACTGAGTTGATTATGTAAAGTAGTCACCGTAAAGAGTTTCTAAGTTGACGTTCCGAGCGTTAGCCCTTCGTCAGTGCGAATGGAGGAATTGTGGGTTGTGTTTGAGTTTATCTGTAAAAAATGGAGCTACGCTATTTGTGGGAATATAGTAACGAGAAAGGTAAGAGTAAATTATTTGAATGGAAAGCGTTGGCTCCCCCACCGACGTAGCACCACAGTTTCTTTAAAACCGTACCCCTTAAATTCCCGACCACTTTAATAAGCACATCTGTCTCCTGACTTACTTGTAATGTCCTTGAAAATCATTATCCTGAGGAACACAGTTTGCAGAACAGCGAGGACCAAACCAATTTCTCTCGCATCTTTTACAAGACGGCCCTTCCCAATGTTGAAGACAAATCTTGTTTCCTAGGTTATCGCAGGTGTAATGTCCACTCGAGTCATCCCGCGGGACACAATTCACGCTACAACTGGGACCATAGTAGTCTTTGTCGCAGTACAACTCCAAGTCAAGCTTCATGGTAACGTATCTGCTTTTCAGCGTCAAGCTTCTTCTTAAGGGATCCAAATACAACCCCGGAGTGACAGACCACAGTGTTATGGACGGGCAGCCAACGTAATCATTGTTGGTAAATTTGTCCTTATCCCAGACTTCCACCCCAACGGTAATGGCTCCCTGAGAAATAATACAATCACTCAGTTCTGCTTTGTGACTATTCGTATTCAGTATATTAGCTCCGGTGACTATAGAGATTCACACGCTCTGATTGGTTGAGGATTGCGTCATATCTCGCTATGATCACCTCGCACGAGGTACCTCGCGTTTTGTTAGTGTTACCGAGGAAGTGATAAACGCGACAAAAAAAAAACAAAAAAAGATTTAAAGAGCATTAAAGATGCCCATAGTTTGGAGTACACTTTTCAAAGGAAAGATATGAAATATTTGCTGATTGAATTAAATGAAGCTATTAAATACCAGCGGAAACTGGCTCTTTACCTCAATACGTGTAATCAAAGCAATTAAGACAGAATGGTTTCAACGTCAAAACGAATATTTAGAATAGAATTCGAAAGCACCCAGGCAATAATACTAAAACAATTATTTGCCTCGGGCTCAAAGAATATATAGTTGAATAATCCCCTCGGCTTTGTCTCGGGGACTGGTCAAAATTAGTCACTTCGCCTTGAGTGAATAATTGTTAATATCCATACAGTTCTGTCGCTGTTCCTCTGATTCGGTAACTTTTTATTAACAGGTTACCTGTGTCCGGAAAAAAAGTGTAGGAGATTGGAGTTGGTTGGGCGATATGAAAAAGTATGCCCTTATGAAATTGACTTTTAATTATATTGAGATGTGTTCAGATTTGTAATGAAAAGTTCTTTTTCACTGGAAAATATTCCGTTCAGTGCAAGCACCTGTTGAGAATTGTATCATCTTGTTAGGTGAAATATGCCAGTTTATAAAAATAGGTTTTTTTTAGCGTACTAACCTTTGAAATATCAGGCGTGACTATGATTTCAGAAGGGAGGGGGGGAGGGTCAATCAGAAAGTTTTCTAATGCGAGGGGGGTCATGTAAGGGTAGTTAGTAAGCTGAGGGGTCATACAATTCCCAAATAGCATTCCTCCAAATCCCACCACCCAGCCTTACTCAGTGAGTAATGAACGGTCCCATAAGACTCGGCGATGCAGCAGTAAAGTTGCTTATTTGGCATCAGCTCAAGTGTCACTTCGAGTGATTTCATACACAATACATGTTGTAGGAATATTGATTTAGAAAAGTGCCTTCTACTTTGAAAAAGTTATATATTTTTGGAACAGTCTGGAGAATGAAGCCTGGTGCATCATAACGTTTCTCTTGGTCGTTTAACGTGTTTCCAAAAGTACAAATACGCCCAAAAAAATTGTTCCTTTGTCGCTTTTATCTGTACTTAAGTGAAGTTAAGAAATGTTGGTCTTATGCACCAGATGACGCGGAAAAGATGACAAGAATAAAATAATTTTGCTTTATATGCGTACTTACCTTAAAAGATTCAAAAGAAAACGCTCTTCTGATGTTGAGAACATGGTTGTCATCGTCACCAACCACACCAGTCTGGCTTCTACCAATATTACAGCTGTTTGAAGAAGACCCACTAACTGCCTGACTCACACATAGTTTGAAGTAAGCATCACATGGGCGGCATCGGCCAAAGTTGAGAAATCGGTGATCACAGCATTTGCCATTGCTCAAGCGGTGAGAGGGGTTAGTGTACCTTCGTAATGTTACAATGGCGCGACCAGTTCCTTCCGAGGGTGGCGCCTGTCAACAAAAGAGATGAATCTTGCCTAAAGTAAGAGCAGGAGACACTCGATTTTATTGAGCGCAAATAATTAAGGCCTGTACACGCGATCTAGTGGTCATACACGCGTTTTCCTGTCTTTTCCCTTTCTAGCACGCGCCTTACGCGCGTTTTCGTCGAGCGCTCAGCACGAAGGCTATATCTAAATTAACTAATACCGTTGCCTCAATCATTATTATTGTGTATTGTGCTCATAGACACACTCGTAGCTCGATGTAAACCACCCAATCCGGCAGATATCTAGAGATCTGAAGTGTGTAATTCATTTTTCTCAAGACTCATTTAACCTCTGCAAGTGACTGTGTACCAAAAGCCAAATCACAGTTTTGTATATTGAGATCTTTTTCTTGTCAATAATAATAATTTGTGTCCTAACCGACCGAAGCTTTTTGTTATTTTCTAAAAAACTTCAAGAAATCAATGATTAGATTTGGCTCAAGATAAGTGTTATCAGCTGAGGATGGTAAAACTTGCCTCGACTTATGATTATTTCGAAATCATAACACTGCTTTGATAATTGTTTATCTAGAAAACATTCAGAAGAAAAACATTAAGCCGCCATAATACAAAATGTGTATTGCTGAAGAGAGTTAGTTTACAATGATTTGCATTGGTTTTTAAAATCTAAAATATGTCTTATGAGCGGCTTGTAATAAAACTCCGTGAATTAACTTTGGAGTACCAACGCGCCTGTTAAGTGTAAGGTCAAACAAATAACATTTTGTTGGTTACTCCAGTTAAGCCTGGAGACTTCTAACTGCAAGATAATAAATAGTTTATCAGGAAATAATTAATACTGAATTCATATTTTCGAGATTTTGCGATCTGGCGTGAACCATCATACCATCCTTGACTCAGCAATGTCTCTCTTCAACTTACCCCTCCTTCTTGCCACTAATCATTTTGTGTATGTGCGACATAATATGCACATTCTTAATTCTATTTTCAACTCACTGAACTCAGCCAAAATCGAATAAAAGGCCCTTTTGTCGTTAGTGAAACGATTCATGCGAAACATGACATGTATGGAAGACTTGTCCAGTACAGTTTGAACACGCCTGGCTAAAAATACTGTGATATCTTATCTGCGATCCACATTCAACCTGGTTGAATTTTGACGAAGGAAAATTCCTCTTTCATGGTTCGTTTAAATGTAAGTGTTCTGCGAGACTCTCCCAATAGATTGATGGATCAGCACTGAAATAATGAGAGCTCTGAATGTAATCAACAACTGCATAATTTATGAACGCGATCTGAGAAAAGAAATTGAATTTATAGTGGAATTGCTACAGACTTTCATAATCTGACGAACTTCTCGACATTTCCTTTGGCGAGCGAAGATTAGATCAACACAGTCTCGATTTCGTCTCCTCCCACAGCTCAGGCCGCGTAGAAATGATAGGATTTCCGGTGATGATAGAAAAACCTCCCGCACTCACGAAGAAAATATTACTTTTCAACTCGACCGGAAGTGTCTGTTACGCTTTCAATTCTAAACTGACTGCGTCAAAGCTTTTCAAGTTTGTCGTTCGCAATAATTTTAGAATTCTTGTTTCCATTTTTTTAGTCAACTTTGTCTTTCTCTCTTACTACTCTCATTTGTATGATCTTTGTTTACCCTGGAACATTAGTATTCCAAGACTTCCTTCTACATTAAGTTATAATTTTCCTGCTCGTTAGTCGCAAATGTCGTCACTCGTCTTTCCACGAAGGAATTCTTCATTTTTTTTATTTTGACGAGTCTCATTAGCGGTGTTCTTTATAGATTAGCCACCAGCGCTCTGAGCTCATGTTTGACAAAAATTAAGCAGAAGCAAAATAGTTAAAAGCACTTACCATGAAAGTCAGCATCACAGCCACAGCGCCAACAAACCAGAGCAGCATTTCGTAAATAGAAATTTCGCACAAAATTGGCGACAATTATATGGTACTAGTGGCAATAAAAGCGTAGTGAGACTCTCACTTGTATTTTGCTGTTTCAGCCGAATTTTTTTAACATCCGTTCACAGTGGACCCCAATGCTGTATAGAGCGTGAAGCATGAAACTGCCTTTTTTATAGGTGATCAGATGTCGAATTTTTGACTTATAGCCAAAAGCCTAGATTCTTCTGGATAATACTACCCTTGAACAAACATGACGTACGCCTTGGCGTGGGTTGAACGGGGTTGGGGAGGAAGGGGAGAGCGGACCATCGTACAGAAAAAATGTTAGGAGCAAGGGGCGCATCTTACACCACTTTGAGGTACCTCCAGGTTGTAACATCTTAAACATATTCTCGGGGATAGTTTTATAGGTTTCACCTTTTTGGAACATTACTGATTAACAACATAACTACCAGACAAGAATCTAATTTCTTTCCTCCATTTCAAAGGAAAATTTCTCCCTCCCCCTCTTTCCCGGAACACGCAGCTGGAGCCGAATGCTCCTAGTTTCCAGACATTCAGCTTATGTCCCTCCGTCGCGGGCTGTAGAGATAGAGAGTTTTAACCAAATGTGGAAAGTGGAGAAATAAAGGAAAACTCACAGTACAGAGATAATTTGATGGCTGACAATTCGTGACTGGGATGAGTTACATCATGTATCACTCGTGATATCTTTTCTTTTTCACCCTTAAGCCAATTAAGACCGCAAAGGTTATCAACACGTAATAAAAAGAGGAATAGATAAAAGGGAAGTTGTCTGAAAAAAATGTGTTTTTATTACATCATGGTTAGATTACAATAACACTAAAATGAATAACGATAACGAAAGATAACAAACTGCGGAAGTAAATGGTTATCTTTGGACGTGTTTGCTTTTCTTTTTTGTTTTGGGTCAAAATATGTTTTTTGACACATTTTGTCACTTGCCGGCTACTGTTTAAAAAAGCCAGCAATTGACAGATAAAACTATATTTACGAAGGATAAGTTATTGGCTATCACAACAAACTAGCTTCCTGTCTTCTTTATCAGTTGTTTTCATTCAAGTTTTTTGTTTCAATTAGCTATTGAATTTAATAACTAGAACAACATACTGGTGTTACGAAATCGTAATAACACATCTAGAATCACGTAACAATACCCTTACTCGTTTAAACATACGGCGTAATAATCTCTAAGTATAAAATAAAAAAAATTGTCATTCCGCAGAATACCTCCTGCAAAAAGCTCATGCCACATGGTAATCTACTGAATTATCTGTCAAAACTGCATGCTCAGTTCTTTTTTCGATTAAGACAGCTTAGCCCTTCCCAGCCAGGTCTGCACACTTTACTTCCATCTCTTGGCTCGCACGTGTAATGCCCGTGCTCGTTGTCATCATGAGGGACACAATACTGGAGACACTCTGGGCCATGCCACCACTTCTTGCATTGCTTAACTCCATCGTCAGAACAATAGATGTAGCCTTGCTGGAAGCCATACGTGTCATCTGCCAAGCAGGATAAAGAACAATCCGCGCCATACCAACCCAGGAGGCAGTCCATGCAGTCTGGAGAGCGGTACCCGTTTAGACAGACTTTGCCGCCTTCCTCGTCACAAGTATAGTGGCCTCGTATGTCATCATCTTGAGGAATGCAAAACACTGTGCAGTTCTCTCCGTGCCATCCGTCATGGCATGTCTTTTTTCCGTCACGTGCACAGCTATAGTGGCCGTTGTCATCATCGTCATGAGGAATGCAGTGCGCCTTGCAGTCGCTACCAAACCACCACTGTAGGCATTGTTTCGTTCCATCTGATTGGCTGCATCTGTAGAGGTAAATGCAATCTTTGGTGTCTAAGAAAGCGTAATGTATAAAACTGGGAACAATACTACTGACCTGCTTTCCCAAACAACCGAACGAACCCATTACTAACAGTGGCTAAACCACTTTTTAGGTAGCTGAATTTTTTTCGTGTTGGCTATTTTTGACTTTGGATCTCTTCCACATGAGCATTAAGAAGGCAAATAAAAAACGCCTTGAAATACCTTGCACATTTGTGCAAACTGCACATAGAACAACTTACTTGTAATGTCCAAGCTCGTCACTGTCTCGAGGTACACAGTATGTAGAACAGCCAGTACCAAACCAGTTTTTTACGCATCGTTTACAAGATAGCCCTTCCCAACAAGAAAGACAGATTTTGTCTCCCTGCCTATCAGAGTTGAAATGTCCATCTCGCGGGTCATCCCGAGTGGTACACCATCGAGTGTGGAGGGCGAAAAGGCGGGGAGGGGAGGGGAGGGTAAAACGGCAAAAGTTTTTGTTCTCCTTGTGTAACCCCTAAATTTCTCCCTCGCTCTATTTTTCGAAATTTTGCCACAAGCTGTCTCATTCCCGACTAGAGAATTTGGGTTTATTAACTGAGTTAATAATGTAAATTAGTTACCGTAAGGAGTTTTCTAAGATGGCCTCTCCAGTGTTAGCCCTTCGTCAGAGCGAATGGAGGAATTGTGGGTTGTGTGTGTGTTTATATGTAAAATGTGGAACTAAGCTATTGGTGGGAATATAGAAATGAGAAAGGAAAGAATAAATTATTTGAATGGAAAGCGTTCGCTACCCCACCGAAGTAGCACCACAGTTTCTTTGAAACTGTATTCCCTTAATTCCCAAACACTTTAATAAGCACATCTGTCTCCTGACTTACTTGTAATGTCCTTGAAAATCATTATCCTGAGGAACACAAATTGCAGAACAGCGGGGACCAAACCAATTGCTCTCGCATCTGTTACAAGACGGCCCTTCCCAACGTTGAAGACAAATCTTGTTTCCCAGGTTATCGCAGGTGTAATGTCCACTCGAGTCATCCCGCGGGACACAATTCACGCTACAACTGGGACCATAGTAGTCTTTGTCGCAGTACAACTCCAAGTCAAGCTTCATGGTGACGTATCTGCTCTTTAGCGTCAAGCTTCTTCTTAAGGGATCCAAATACAACCCCGGAGTGACAGACCACAGTGTTATGGACGGGGAGCCCACGTAATCATTGCTGGTAAATTTGTCCTTATCCCAGACTTCCACCCCAACGGTAATGGCTCCCTGAGAAATAATAAAAGCACTCAGTTCAGCTTTGTGACTATTCGTATTCAGTATAATTGCTCCAGTGATTATAGAGATTTATGTGCTCTGATTGGTTGAGGATTGCGTCATATCTCGCTTGAACAAACATGACATACGCCCTGGCGTGGGTGGAACAAGGTTGGGGAGGAAGGGAGAGTGGACCATCATACAGAAAAAATGTTAGGGGCGAGGGGTGCATCTACACCACTTTGAGGTACCTCTAGGTACTAACATCTTAAACTTATTCTCGGGGATAGTTTTATAGGTTTCACCTTTTTGGAAATAACTGATTAACAACATAACTGCCAGACAAGAATCTAATTTCTTTCCTCCATTTCATAGGGAAATTTCTCCCTCCCCTTCTTTCCCGGAACACGCAGCTGGACCCGAATGTTCCTATTTTTCAGACCTTCAGCTAAATTTTAAAATTGCTACCACGCGTTTTGTTAGTGTCACCCAGGAAGTGATAAACGCGACAAAAAAAAAAAAGAAAAAAGATTTAAAGAGCGTTAAAGATGCTACTTAGGTCTGAGAAATACTTTTCAAAAGAAAGACGTGAAATATTTGCTGATTGAATTAAATGAAGCTATTAAATACCAGTGCAAACTGGCTCTTTACTTCGATACGTGTAATCAGAACAATTGAAACAGAACGATTTCAACGTCAAAACAAGTATTTACAATAGAATTCGAAAGCACCCAAGCAATTATGCTGAAACAATTATTTGCCTTAGGCTGAATGAATATTTAGTTGAATAATCCCCTCGGCTTTGTCTCGGAGACTAGTAAAAAAAATATTGACTTCGCCTTCAGTGAATAATTGTTAATATCCATACAATTCTATCGACGTCCCTCTGATTCGGTCACTTTTTATTAACAGGTTACCTTTGTTCCATGGGAAAACTGGGCATCACGAAAAATAACAAGAAATGAAGGACCACTCATTCAACATGGAGGGAGGCGGGGGAGAGTTGTGGGTTGGAATGCGAAAAAAACCGGCTTTAAAAGAGGTCCGGAAAAAAAAATGAAGGAGAACGGAGTTGGTTGGTTATTGAATAAAAATACATGCACGTATGAAATTGACCTTAAATTTTTTTGAGATGTGTTCAGATTTGTAATAAAACGCTCTTTTTCATTGGAAAATATTCCGTTCATTGCAAGCACCTGTCGAGAATTGTGATCTTGTTAGGTGAAATATGCCAGTTTATAAAAACAATTTTTTTAAAGTGTGCTAACCTTTGAAATATCAGGCATGACTATGATTTGAGAAGGGGGGGGGGGGTTCATTCAAAAAGTTCCCTAATGCGAAGGGGGTCATGTGAGGATAGTTAGTAAGCTGAAGGGTCATACAACTCCCGAATAGCATTCCCCCAAATCTCACCACCCAACCCTATTCAATGAGTAATGAACGGTCCCATAAGACTTGGCGATTTTATTGTAGCAGTAAAGTTGCTTATTTGGCATCAGCTCAAGTGTCACTTCCGAGTAATTTCATACACAATACATGTTGCAGGAATATTAACTTAGAAAAGTACCTTCTACTTTGAAAAAGTTATTTGTTTTTGGAACAGTCTAGAGAATGAGGCCTGATGCATCATAACTTTTCTCTTAGTCGTTAAACGCATTTCCAAAGGTACAAATACGCCCAAAAAAATTGTCCCTTTGTCGCTTTTACTAAAGTAAAGTTAAAAAATGCACTTCTAATGCACTAAATGACGCGGAAAAGATGACAAGAATAAAATAATTTTGCTTTATATGCGTACTTACCTTAAAAGATTCAAAAGAAAACGCCCTTCTGATGTTGAGTACATGGTTGTCATCGTCACCAACCACACCGGTCTGGCTTCTACCAATATTACAGCTGTTTGAAGAAGACCCACTAACTGCCTGACTCACACATAGTTTGAAGTAAGCATCACATGGGCGGCATCGGCCAACGTTGAGAAATCGGTGATCACAGCATTTACCATTACTCAAGCGGTGAGAGGGGTTAGTGTACTTTCGTAATGTTACAATGGCGCGACCAGTTCCTTCCGAGGGTGGCGCCTGTCAACAAAAGAGATGAATCTTACCTAAAGTATGAGCAAGAGACACTCGATTTTATTAGGCGCAAATAATTAAGGCCTGCACACGCGATCTAGTGATCATAAACGCGTTTTCCTGTCTTTTTCTTTTGTAGCACTCGCGTTACGCGCGTTTTCGTCGAGCGCTCAGCACGAAGGCTATATCTAAATTGACTAATACCGGTGCCTCAATCATTATTATTGTGTATTGTGCTCATGGACACACTCATCGCTCGATACAAGTCACCCAATCAGATATCTACAGATCTCAAGTGTGTAATTAATTTTCTTAAGACTCATTTAACCTCTGCAAGCGAATGTGTTCTAAAAGCCAAATCATGGCTCGATGAAATTTTAGTGTTCTGCGAGACTACCCGAATAGATTGATAGATCAGCACTGAACTAATGAGAGCTCTGGATATAATCAACGACTGCATAATATATGAACTTGATAACGATTCGCGCGATCTGAGACAAGAAATTGAATTTATAGTGGAATTGCCACAGACTTCCACAACCTGACTCGATATTTCCTTTGGCGAACGGAGAGTAGGTCAACACAGTCTCATTTTCATCTCCTCCCACAGCTCACGCCGCCGAGAAATAATAGGATTTCCGGTGATGATAGGCGCTCACGAAGAAAATCTTCCTTTTCAGCTCGACCGGTAGTGTCCTTCTGAATTGTTTGTTGCCTTTCAAAATGATTTGCACTCGGTTCCATACCAGTCAACCAGGCAAATCAGTAATTTTAGAATTCTCTTCGCCGTACGTGTTTAGTCAACTTTGTATTTCTCTTTTACTACTCTCATTTGTATGATCTTTGTTTACCCTGGAACATTAGTATGCCAAGACTTCCTTCTACATTACGTTATAATTTTCCTGCTCGTTAGTCGCAAATGTCACTTGGCTTTCCACGGAGGTTATCTACGTTCTTTTTGTTTTGGCGAGTCTCGTTAAAAGTATTCGTTGTGGATTGGCTGCCCGCGCGCTGAGCTCATGTTTAACACAAAAGAAGCAGAAGCAAAATGTTCAAAAGCACTTACCATGAAGGTCAAAATCCCAGCCACAGCGCCAACAAACCAGAGGAGCATTTCGTAAATTGTTCAAGATATAACTTCAATTATATGGTACCAGTGGCAATATAGTGAGACTGCTACTTGTGTATCGTCGTTCTGTTACTTGTGTATCGTTGTTTCAGCCGATTTTTTTAACATTCGTTGACAGTGGATCCCAATGCTGCATAGAGCCTTAAGCATGAAATTTCCTTTTTTTTTAGACGATCAGATATCGAATTATTGACTCATGGCCAAATGCCTAGATTATTTTGGATACTGCTACGTTTGAGCAAACATGACATACGCCCTGAAGTGGGGAGGAAGGGGAGAGCGGAGCATCAAAAAAAAACATTTTAGGGGTGGGGGGTGCATCTTGCACTACTTTGAGGTACCTCTAGATATTTGAAATTTTAGACTCATTCTTGGGGATAGTGTTAGAGGCTTCTCCTTTTTGGAAATAACTGATTAATAACGTAACTGCCAATCAATAGTCTGATTTCATAGAAGAAGTTCTCCCTCCCCCTCCCCCCTGGAACACGCAGCTGGAGCCCAGTTTCCTAACATTCAGCTCATATCCCTCTTTTGTGGGCTGTAGAGATAGAGAGTTTTAACAAAAGGTATAATGCAGAGAAATAAAGGAAAACTCGCAGAACAGAGATAATTTGATGGCTCACAACTCATGATTGCGATGAGTTTCATAATATACCACCCGTGATATTTTTTCGTGTCTGCCCATAAGCCATTTAGACCGCAAAGGTTATCAACACCAATGAGCTCCTGTCAACACGTGATAAAAAAAGGAACAGATGAAAGGGAAGTAAGAGTGAAAAATATGTGCTTTATTTGCATCATGGTGAGATAAAAAAAAATACAATTAAAAGATAACGAAGTGCAGAAGTAAATGGTTATTTTTGGACGTATTTGCTGCTTTTAGTTTCTAGTCAAAATATGTTTTTTGACACATTTTGTCACTTGCCGGCCACTGTTTACAATAGACAGCAATTAACAGTTAAAACTATATTTACGCAGGATAGGTCATTGGCTATCACGACAAGTTAGCCTCCTGTCTTAACAACATACTGGTGTTACAAAATCGTAATAACACATCTAGAATCACGTAACAATACCCTTACTTGTTTAAACATACGGCGTAATAATCTCTAATTATGAGAGATAACATTTTAAAAAGTGCGATACTACAGTACAAATGTGTTTTATATCAGAGAAACAAAAACAACTGAAAAACAACAAAAATAGAAAAAAATTGATATGAAAAAAAAAATTGTTATTCCGCAGAATACCTCCTGCAAAAAGTTCATGCTACTTGTTAATCTACTGACTTCTCTGTCAAAACTGCATGCTCAGTTCTTTTTTCGATTAAGACAGCTTAGCCCTTCCCAGCCAGGTCTGCACACTTTACTTCCATCTCTTGGCTCGCACACGTAATGCCCGTGCTCGTTGTCATCATAAGGGACACAATACTGGAGACACTCTGGGCCATGCCACCACTTCTTGCATTGCTTAACTCCATCGTCAGAACAATAGATGTAGCCTTGCTGGAAGCCGTACGTGTCATTTACCAAGCAGGATAAAGAACAGTTTGCGCCATACCGACCCAGGAGGCAGTCCATGCAGTCTGGAGAGCGATACCCGTTTAAACAGACTTTGCCGCCTTCCTCGTCACAAGTATAGTGGCCTCGTATGTCATCATCTTGAGGAATGCAAAACACTGTGCAGTTCTCTCCGTGCCATCCGTCATGGCATGTCTTATTTCCCTCACGTGCACAGCTATAATGGCCGTTGTCATCATCGTCATGAGGAATGCAGTGCGCCTTGCAGTCGCTACCAAACCACCACGGTAGGCATTGTTTCGTTCCATCTGATTGGCTGCATCTGTAGAGGTAAATGCAATCTTTGGTGTCTAAGAAAGCGTAATGTATAAAACTGGGAACAATACTGCTGACCTGTTTTCCCAAACAACCGAACGAACCCATTACTAACAGTGGCTAAACTACTTTTTAGGTAGCTAATTTTTTTCGTGTTGGCTATTTTTGACTGTGGATCTCTTTCTCATGAGCATTAACAAGGACAATAAAAAACGCCTTGAAATACCTTGCACATTTGTGCAAACTGCATATGGAACAACTTACTTGTAATGTCCAAGCTCGTAACTGTCTTGAGGTACACAATGTGTAGAACAACCAGGACCAAACCAGTTTTTCACGCATCGTTTACAGGATGGCCCTTCCCAACGAGGAAGACAGATTTTGTTTCCCTGCCTATCACAGTTGAAATGTCCATCTCGCGGGTCATCTCGAGGGGCACACCATCGAGCGCAGCTCTCTCCATAATAACTTGATCTACAGACCTTTTTCCCCATTTTATCGCAGGTGTAGTGTCCCCTCCAGTCATCCCGCGGGATACACTCCACAGTGCAGCTCTTACCATACCAGTTAGCTCGGCAAACCTTTTCTCCCAGCAATCCACACGTGTAGGTTTTTCCTGGGACACACTGCTTTGTGCAGTGAGGGCCGTAGTAGTTCTTGTTGCAGTATACCTCGAGGTCAAGTGTCAACTGAACAACCCTGCTCTTATGTCGTATGGTCTTTTTCTGATGGCCATGGTTAGGCAACCAAGGTTTATTCGAGCTAAAAAACGTCTCCACTAGGTCATCTTTAAGAATTTTGTCATGGTCCCAGACTTGCACCTTCAAATTAACGAATTCCTTTGGAGAAAGTAATTTCTGTATTAGTAAACAATCTCTTACATTCACAAACACACACAGTCCATTATAAGTACTCAAACCTATGTGAGTGTTTTAAGGGCAAACGCGCGGATGCTTTGGCTGTAGAATGACGCACTTGGCAAATTTTTGTTTGTTTTGCAAAAAAATCTGTCATCAGTCCCGTGAGACAAGTGCGCCCGGTGATTTTTTTATCCAATCAAATTTTGTCAAGACCTACCAATCAACATAGGCGCTGTCGTCCTACCTCAGAGCAGTACAAATTTTTGTCAGGCGTGAAATCTGACAACTTTTTTCAATTTAAAAACCACGATTTGAAGGAGAAAAGATTTGATTTTTACGCGGCAATCAATCGGTGAAGATGGAAGATTCTGCATGATGATCAGTACTCAGGATACTCAGAAAAAACTATCATGGCGTCCAATTTTACGTTCAGGCTGAATCTCCAAGTCTAAGTTCTGCTCAATTTTTACATCGATGTGGTTGACACTCGGTCGTCAACAATTTTTTTTCTACTTTTCAGAGCGCCCACGATTGACAAATTTTGCCGATATTTTTGGACATGGAGCAAAACAAATTTTGCTAGTGCACCAGGCAAACAAAATCGCAAAATTTTATGGCTTACTTGTAAGGATGTGAATGCGAACTCTTTTCTTAAATTTAGTCTATGATCATCCCTGTTGCCAATGACTGCAGTCTGTGTAGTTCCCATGTTACAGGAATGCGTATTGGCGGAGGCTGACTTTGTCACACAAATTTTGAAATATGCTTCACATCCACCAGAGCAACCAAATAACCCAGCGTCACAGCATTTGAATTCGTAGGTCCTGTGAGAAGGATTTTTGTAATATTTTAGGGTCACGACCACACGTCCACTCCCTTTACACGACATCTGTAACAAATGGAAAAAAATTGATTTAAATGGCCCTTTCGAGCTCTACTCGGTGGCTTTCTAAGATGAAGATGGAGATGGAAAGTGTAAAGAAGTGAGATGGAGAAAAATTCATTGTTATGTTAACATTCTTTAGAAAAAGGAAGATTGCAGAGTTTGAGCTGATGTCAGGGTCAGTGTGAATCAACAGATTAAACATTTAAATTAATAGTACAAAACTCGTAGACAAAATGGGTAAAAGGGTGTTGAAGTATGCGTGAGATGACTGCTGACTGGTCACGGCGTGAGTCAGCCAGTACAACTCACCTTCCTTTTAACATCTTCCTTTTTCAGACGCTTTTCCAGATCAATTTCTGCTCTGTACCGATCTTTTCAAGTGACTTGCGGTCAGTCTATGACCATGTTATTGAAAATGATAATTTTAAAAATGTTTTTCCTTGTTTTAGATTTACTTTTTGTAATGAAGAACATATTTGTATCGATATCCACGTACAAAAACGTTCAGAGGCAAAATTCAAGGAACAAAAAAATCTGATGGCATGGAAAGAAGTGAGCTTCAAGAAACAGATTATGACCAAGAACAAATATACCAGCATATTTTCGCGCAAAATAGAGGCTATTGTGTTTCTTATCTTTCAAATATTTTGCAAAGCGTTTGAAAAGAATGTGTACGAACAGCTTACTGTTTTCTGTGTGGGGTGTGTTGTTTGAATGTTCTCTTGTGCGACTTAATGAACAAAAAAAAATATGCTCGTTCGTTCACGTTCACTATGAGGACGAGATTACTCCTATTTGCGGGGAAACCCTTGGAAGTTCAGGAGTTTGCTGTTTGCCGATATTCATGCAAATTACCACTTGAAACCTGATAGATTCATTAATTACTTGCCGAGTCTTCTGCTCGTGAAAATAAAATTATCCTCTAATATGATTTTTCAGTTTCGCTGCAGCCGCTAGCTTGAAAAGTAAGACAAGTGCTAGTTTCTTGCAAAAATAAAAGGAAAACTCGTTTTTGACTTTAAGTATGACAAATTTTGTTTATGACGCGACTTGTTTGTTCGAAATCTGGACTCCGCCAGTACCAGTCGCTTTCACCGAGGGTTTTTTTCTTTTCTTGATAGAATGGTATTCTTTCTTTTTTTTTTTTTACCATGGAAATTCTTCTTCCTTTGATTTTTCCATGAGAAAAGATTTTTCCCCAAGCAGAGAGCTTCCACATGTGAATTTTGTCGGGTGCGCGATGCAAATAACATGAAAAACGAGCTTGCCGTGAAAATTTCCTCCAAGGAATTCGCCCAGGTTCGAGATTATGACACCTTCTTGACTTACTAGCTTTCATCTGAAATTACGTTTTTTAGAATAACTTTTAGAGCTTTAGGAGATTTTTAAAATTTTTTTCTTGGAAACGTTAGGTAAAATGTTTGAAGTCAGTTTTGTCTAGTAAGAGAAAAACCCCTTTTTTCGGCCCATGAAGGTGGGAAGTAACCTAAAGCGGATACATCTGTATTCATGTCATACCTTTGTAACAAAAAGAGGTCCAAAGGTCCGTTTGAGTCTGAAAGAAGATTCCAGCGATTCAATTTATTTAATTTCAAATTCTGCACCAGGGCTCTAACACTCTCAAATTTCCTTAATCTATTTGTGATATATAGAACATCCAAACAGGCCCAATAATTTGAACAAATAACAGAAACTGTTTTACGGATGAGATTTGGTTCCAAGCTTGCGGCAATTCTTGCAATAAGAAGAGAATTTGGTAACCTGATCCTAGACAAACGGCCCGCTTTGGATGTGCCACGGAGGAGCACTGCACAAAGCAAACAATTGAATTTGAATAATTTCAAAGAATCCTCTCACTCTTTAGCCAGCGCCTTCCGTAAACTAACGACGAGAAATACGTAGTATATAAGAACCTGCGTGGCCCAAGTACGAAAGCCATCGGGTCGATAGAACTGGTCAGTGACCGTTCCAGAGGCTTTCGCGTGGGTCAAAGTAAAGACTAACCGAAGCCCGAAACCCGCATGAAAAGCCTCTGCCGGGTAAATCGAGAGCTAGAATCGGAACAAATTAATGCCAGCATGTCGTAGGTTATGAGAGCTCGATCTATTTCGCGTTTGGGACTCGTAAGGATGCTGCTTTTAAGTGCGGTAATTTTAGGGAATTTGTAAGCTACATGAATATCGCGAGATTTGAAAGTTCTGTTTCTCACACATCGTTTCAAATGTCATTGTTCTTTTCGTGGTTTCCTATTCTCAGTCAATTTAATTTTTTTCTCTGAGTAATACCAACTCACTATAAAACTGTTTTGTTTTTTTTCTTGTACGCTCGCTCCACAGCCCGATTTGAAGCAATTTCAGATGGTTAGGGTTGCTCGGGTTTTCTTTATACACATCACCCCTGATGTTATATTACGTAACCTCATCAAATTTTCGACTACCTGCTTGGTGTCCCGTTCACCCTTGTCAGACATTGAAAAAAGCAGACCTCTAAAACGTAGTCTATGTATTACTCGAAAAGGGTCAATGCTCTTGGTGCTGCTCCTGTGTAAACAATTTGACTTGTGTTTTTCCCCGGTCATGCGAGCCATTGGATAGACAAAGGTCGCACACAGTGACTTAATTTTCAGGGGTATTAGTTTTCGCTGTTGACGGGGACCCGCGAAACAAGACAACATTTCCCGTGGGTATTTATATTTGTCAACAAAATTGTCACAAAAATGCTTCAAAATGTTTAAAATAGTATTCTGAAGGTGGTTGTAGGTGGTTTCAAGTGGTTTTAGGTGGTTTTAGGTGGTTGTAGCTGCTTTTAGGTGGATTTAAGCCATTCCATGCTCTAGTAACCACCGCCATCGAGTTCGTTGTTGTTCAGTTGATCAGAGATCCCACAACAAAATCATGATTAAATAATTAACCTGGCGCGAGGCTTGGTTTTATCTTTTCCCTAGCCTTATATTTCATTGGCCACGAAACAAAGATTGGAACCTTTTTTAATTCACTTTCCAGCAGTTTCCATCAACTACACCTCCTTTAAGGCATAGTTGTCTATGCAGCGTAACTGAAAGGACTTACCACAAAGAAAAGCATCATCGCCGCAGCTGATATCAGTGGAAGTAACTTCATTTTCCGTTTTCTATCGCTCGGCGTTGGCACTCAGTAAGGATCTGTATCTGGAAACCGAACAACAACTTGAACAGGGCTGTGTCGGCACACCCGCTGAAATGAACTCCAATAGTTCACGCTTGGATTATATAGGTGTGGAGATCTTGTTCGGCATTTCTGGGAGTGTTACTAATTTGAAGATGAGTACACCGCGGAACCACTGGAATCAGTGGAACCGGCAGAACTTAAGGAACCTGCAGAACTATTAATTTTTATCAAAAATATTATAATAAAAACTAAAAGCACCCGAATACTGTTCTAGATTCCAGCCTAAAAGTTTGCTGATATCCTTCGGATGAGGGGTTGTTCAGATACCGCGGTACCCAAACTGTTCGAGCTTTTAAATTATTGTTCAATTATCATCACTCAGGGTAGGTGACTGCTGATTGCTCCTAATGATCTTACATACCCTTGTACTAGTACTGTGAATGTCGCTACAATTGGAGTTGGACGTCAAGGACGGTTAAAACATATTTCTCATTTAAAGTATTCTTCTTTATACCCGAAAACGAACTTTCAGACAGTGTTAGAGTCTTTTTAGTTTCTTGTTTATCTGATTACTTTTCTTTCACAGAGAAACATAGGTTCCGGAGGTTCTACCGTCCGCTGATCCACTATTTAGTAATACCCCATTTCTGGAAGATTAAATGGAACTAAGCCAATGCAAGAGCCCATTAATGAGCTCCTGGCCTATGTTTAATGCCTCTCCTCTTATTACAAGGTGTTTATCCGTTTATAGTAAATGGATATTGGAAAGATCGCTCCAAAAATCGAGTGCTGAAAGAGTAGTTGATATACTTTGGTAAACAAATACAACTTCTAGAGAATACTCAGAGAATTCCGGCTTAACACTCCTTAAACTTGACTGATTGAAAACGAATCCTTCCTAAAAAAAGCATTCTTTAATTTCTTCCACAATAGATGTATAATTAGTTTTAGATCCCCGCAGGATTCAAGCACTCAAATAGCAGAGAGTACTCATCCTAAAATCACGGGTGGACCCGATTTTATGGGACCAATAGCCAATTCCAGACTTTATAACATGAAGAGTCTGGTTACTTCAAGATCTGCAACAGTGGTCTCGAAACTTCCTAATGACCAAACAAACGGAAATGTAAATTCATTTATAAATAAATGTGTTGACAGGTTAGCGTGGCTCCTGCGGCCTGAGTTCTCACTGCGAAGAAATTTCAGACATTTTTGACAAAAAAAAGAGATTCGTCTACACGGTTGTAATCTAGAATCTCAGATCAAAGGCACGTTTAGCCCCTCATACTGAAATTTCGACTCGAAGATGAGCAATTTTCAGACGCAATTTTCTGACCTTTCATTTGTATGAAATCTCACCAGTGATTTTATTATACATAAGAGCAATCTGTTTCCTGGTGTCACTTGTCCGCCTTTACGGCTATTTTTATACCTGAAGCTCGATTTCATATGGAATTAAATTTACAACTTCTGTCAACTTGTCAATTTTACCCTTTTGTTCACAAATCAAACACAACATTCCAATCATTGTCAAGTTTTAGTTGTTTGTCACTGGTACCGCACTTGGGTTTTTGTTTTCGTGGAGCAAAAAGTGGATTATTGTACATCACCAGGTGGTCGTCTACTTGTCTTGAGCCGTCTTCAATCCTACACAAGGAAAAAAAATGAATAGTCAAATCAGTCTTCACCAAATATTCTCAAAAGATTCAAGTGGCTTAAGAATTCTTTGAAAACACTCAAATTATGACAACCTGAGTTTATTTCTGCAAGGTGCAAAGATGTCTTTGAATTTAAAGAGACCATTGGTGCAATAAACAGAAAAACAAAAACTAATTGGTTTACCTCCAGTTATCATAAAAAACAGATGGTATCAAATTGTTTGATGTAAAGCTTATACCTTTTTCTCACCGAACTAGGCCTTAAACTTTCCGTTTATTGCGAATTTTTGCGTTTCTTGAAGAAAAGTTAAAGTTATCTTTATTTTACTTCATCAGAACGAGAATAGTTTATTTAAGTTACAGGGTGACCTTAAGTTGTTTTTATCATATGTATGTGTTCTGAATGAAAAAAAAAAAAAAAAAGGATTTTAAGTCAAACACGATCATACTCTTCAACATGTATAAATTGCATTACTCATCCAACATAAGGGAGATTCCAGTCACCAAAAATCAATCCAGTCCTTTTTAGCAGAGAAAGAAACTCACCAAGAGACTTGTTGAACCTTGAAGAACATTTCGTTCATTTCATATTGCGTCAGGATATCGTCTGCTAATGGGTTTACTCTACCACTTGCTCGTCTTTCTGATGAATGCTCCCGTGTTTCATTTTTTTGTCTAAAATAGGGAACTCGCTTGGCTTTAGGCCTGCAACTGAGGTTGAACAAAAGAAGCCTGAATGAACTCAAATTCCTTAATACACAGTTAAACTGAAATAGGAAATATGTACATGGACACTTGGACCTTGTTCTTACTGAACTCGCTGGTCAAACCTTTGGTTTGTTCCCGGTTCGTTCCTCAAGTCCAATGAATACGGCAAATTGGGAAGGCTCTTCTTTTAGAACAACTTTAAAATCATCCGAAAAGGTATCTAAACAGTCGTGCTTTTTAATGTGAATCACAAAAAATACGCGCATTTCATGATATTTTAATCCCAAATTTCTGGATTAGTTTGGTTAGCTTAGGCTAGACACCTAAGGAATCTCTCCCTTTTCATTAGATCCGAATCTAACAGGTAATTTATACAAAATGAAACATGCACGTGATTTCTGCAAAGAGATACTGACCTTAGCATAGCTATCATAATTATGGCACATATACACAGTAGTAATGCAAAGCCTCCAGTGATCAAACCGATCCGCGTTTTAGTCAACCATCCTTCCTCATCTGCCTTTCTACTTTCCTTTTCCACAGCGCTATTTTCTTCAGTCGACTCCGTAGTTGACATCTCGGTCTGAGGGAAGAACGCAGTCGTAATAATGTGGTCTGTGGTTTTCTTTTCGGTCGGGAAAGACGACAATGACGTAGGAGTCCTTACAGATGGGTGAGAAGTAGATGTAACTCCTTAAAAATAAAAAGAAAATAAAGTTCAGCAATAATAGCAACTACTCTTACTTTATCTTATTTATTTTGCGACATTTTTTCAAGTCATTTCATCCAAACACTTTCTACCTGCATTTTCTGGGTTGACCGGATGATCAATAATAAGGAAAGGAAAACATTCACGACTCAGTACACTTACTTTGAAGACACGCTTCTCCTTGCCAACCTTTCAAACACAGTTTTTGGCCGGTGTCCTCCTCACACGTGTAATGCCCTTCGTTGTTGTTTTGTGCCTTGCAAAATGCAGTGCAGTTAGGTCCATACCAATGCAAGTTACATACCTTGCTTCCATTGGTGGCATCACAACTATAGTGGCCGACGGGGTCATCCCTAGGGATACAATTAGTGGAGCAGTTAGGGCCATACCAAGTTTGGTGACATATCTTTGTACCTTCCTCAGACCCACAGTCGTAATGTCCCTTAGAGTTGCTGCTGGGTACACAATGCGTTGAGCAATTTCGACCAAACCAGCCCTGGTGACACATCTTGCTACCGTCGCGAGGATCGCATACGTAATGCCCTTGAGAGTCATTTCTCGCTGTGCAATAAATGGTGCAGTTTTGTCCAAACCAGCTCCGGTCACAAATCTTGGTCCCGTCCTCTATCGCACAGCGGTAGTGTCCTTCTGAATTGTTTGTTACCTTGCAAAAAGATTTGCACTCGGTTCCATACCAGTTATCCAGGCAAATCTTGCTGCCATTTCTCTTATCGCACTTGTAATGCCCGTCCGAGTTATTTTGAGGAGAACAGAAGGTAGAGCACTGAGCTCCATACCAGTCACTATGACACATCTTACTTCCATCGATCTTGTTACAATTGTAATGCCCATACCAATCACTATCTTGAGGAACGCAGAAAGTAGTACAATTGCCACCATACCAGCCCGGATTACAAATCATCCGTCCTGTCTTTGGATGACAAGTGAAGTGACCCGTCTGATCATCTCTTAAGGCGCAATAAATTGTGCAGTTGGGTCCATACCAGTTACGTGCACACAGCTTACTCCCATTTACAGTGCACTCGTGCTGACCAATAGAATTATTCCTAGATTGGCAGTAAACAGTACAGTTTTCTCCATACCAGTTGAGCAGACACTCTTTAGCTCCAGTGCCACTGTTGCAAATGTAATGACCTGCTGAATCATTTCTTGGGGAACAGAAAATGTCACAATAGTCGCCGAACCATCCCTCAAGGCAGATTCGTCTTCCGGTTGTAATATTACAGGTGTAACCCATGGAAGAGTCGTTCCTTGCTTTGCAATCGCATGAAGGTCCATACCAGCCTTGTAAACACATCCTGTTTCCATTTGAGTCACACATGTAGCCAGCCTTAGAATCGTTGGTCTGTTTGCAATAAACAGTACATTTATTTTTGCCATACCAGTTATGCAAACAATTTTTTTGTCCCTGGGAATCGCAATTATAACCCGCCAGCGAGTCATTCCTTGGGATACAGTGTACCTTACAGCTGAGTCCATACCATCCATGAAGACAAATCTTTCTTCCTGTCCCTGGCTCGCATGTGTAGTGTCCGTTTGTGTTGTCATCGTGAGGTATACAGTATACCTTACAGCTGGCACCATACCATCCAACGCGGCAAACCTTATGACCAGTAGTTTTATCGCACGTGTAATGACCTGCTATGTTGTCATCGCGCTCTATACAAAGCGTGGTACAACTAGGACCATAATAATCTTGGCTGCACTGGACTGTGTATTGCAAAACAGTCGTAGACGGGTTACCACCCAAAGTGATTTCCCGCCAATTCTTGGAGGAAGTCCATGAACTAGGAATGAAGGTGACTTTCTTTTCGTATCTGTCTATCATGTCATCCGATGATAGTGGATCATAATCCATGGCTTTGACACTTACCACGAACGAACCCTAAAAAAGTTATAGTCGTTACTTTATCTTACTTTTATTGCTTCATGAATGATGATAGTGATAGTTTCCTCAGCAAAAAGTACATTGATATTGAGAAGGAAAATTATCTACGAGGATAGTTAATCATCAACTGCTATCAGTCAAGTTTTCCAGACCCTCAATGTTTTTTGCTGGGCGTGAAGGGGCTCGATATTTATCAACAATTTCCAGTCCAGATAAGAAAAAAAAAGAACATTCATAAGAAAGGAAAGAAGAATTGTTTCGTAAAAGCGTTAAAAGCAATATAATTCATGCAGAGAAGCAATGATGTAGAAACTCTCACGATTTGTAAGATAGACCTATATACTTATGTTTGATCGCCTTACTCTGGCATACCTTCCACGAAGAGAAACTCCATATCAGTGGGTTTCTTCCTCCACGATAGAAGCCTTCGTTTGCACCAAAGACAACATGCTTGGTGTCATGATATGTATTTGTCGTCGCGGAGACCAAACAAGATCCGCCAACAGATTGTTTCAGACAAATTTCCAAGTAATAGTCACAACTCCTACAAGATGGTTCACAACAATTTCCGTTCAAGTCTTTATTTGATGGATTTGAGAAACTTTTGAGAAGTAGTGAAACCTTTCCACCAGGACCAGCTGAAGTCGCAACCTTAGGAAGTAAAACAGCTCTCCTGATTAGATGTTTAATCATATTTACTTATCATCGTGGTCCTAGTTCTGGTTCTAGTCTACCACTAGAGTCAGTTCGTCAATTAATCGCGCTTTGGTTCATACTTCAACCCTCCCATCCCCCCCCCCCCCCCCTCATGAAGCAGATGCATATTGTTTCAAAAAAAAACCTAAACGATCAATCTTCGTGATCAACGCAGTCGTAATTTTTTAACTGCAGTAACTACTGTATTCTAACTTTGCACATATGTAATATTTCATACAAAGCGGCTTTGAACTGCACACATTTGTCATATTTTTGAGTTAACATATTAGCAGTGCTCAAATGAGTAATGTGTCTATTGCAGAGGAAATGTCTAGAAATAAACATTTTTGTGGCTACTACCTTCTGTAAGAAACGATAGATTTTGTGAAACCGTATAACCGATGTCTCTCAAATGTTGTTATAGTTTTGACTTGTTGGTCTTAAGAATTTCTTCCATCATCATACTCGTGACTCCGCTTCGCGGTAGTCTGATTTCACTTATCACGCGCATCATTACATAGAGAAGTGGACTCAACTCGGTCCCATTGCCATTAAAAATAAGTGTGAGACTCCAATGCGTTGACAACTGAGAAGAAATCCGTTTCTAGAAATTACACTCTCTTAAACGTAAACACTGAAAATTAATTACTGCAAGAAGGAAAGCATGCAAAGTAGGTTTATGTTCTAACTGACGGCAAGACATGGAAAACTTATGTTTTCTTCTTTTGAAAGTAAACGAAACTGCATGAAATGGGGTTGAGAAAAAGATAACTGCTGAGTTTCACATTATGGTTTTTCTAGGAAAAATCGATTCGCATCAGATTTTCAGATATTTTATTCTGAAAAAAAATTACATAACAGAGTTCCATGAATCCCTTGATGTATATTGGCATTGCGAATTGATTTTCATTTTCATTTTTTTTTTCCTTGAGGTGCTTCATACATCTCGCTTTTTGACGACAGTTAACCTTCAGCCAGAGCGAACAACTTGTTTGCTCATAATCCTTTTTCAAACACCTCCCATTTCGATGCAAGACATGTCACTGTTTTTCAACAAAGCTCAGTTCATACAGAGATATAACGAAACGTTTCGCTTGAGAACTCTTGCGGGACAAAAAGTTACTAAGGCGTACAGAAAGGCATAAGATGCCTTTCATTAGTCGAAAATCGATGCGCCTCAGCTCCCGTAAACTTTTATAAGTATCAAACTTTTCCTCAAGTGATCCTGTAACTAATGTAGCCGGAAACCAAACTTGAAATGAATATTGCGAAAGGCTATGTTCCCAGTTAAGATTATGTATCCAAATCATTCTTCGGTCGAGGGTATCGATTTTTTGTCTCATCCTTGCACTCATTTCAACTAGCATTACCTTGAGCCGACTCTGTGAAAACGTTTCCAGTAAATGCGAGATAATCTTCATAAAATTAAATCGCCGCGCGATAATTAACACATGCCCTGATCACTTGTAACTAATAGAAAAGTCACCGGAAAGTCACAGAATACCAGCTTAATTATCCCTACCACACGCAAGCGGTTTTGCAAGACCATGAAATATGAAAACAAGTCTAAATTTCTGAATAATTTCTGACACCGGAAATTTTCGCGAAGCATGCGTTAGAACAGAAAAGTAAAATTGAAGAATCAATCCACTGTGCTCAAGCGTAATTTATGTTTTACACTTCCTGTTCAGAACGTTTTTCAACGGAACTCAAATATTTAGCAATTTAGCGTGTTGCACAGATAGCAAGTGGCTGACAGTTTTCAAAACAGAGCAGTATATTGCAAAGACGTGTTGAACTAACTTTGTGATTCGTAAATATCCTGAAAAAAAATTTTGAGGTACAAGTCCGAGAACTGTTATGACATAAATCGTTGGGCCTTTGCGCGAAAGAAGTAACCCTACCTGAAAAGCAACGAGTAGTGCTGCAACCAGGAGAAACCTGAGGGTGTTTGACCTTGCGAGGTAGATTTCCATGTCGAGTAACTTTGCTTATCCAGGCCTTTGACTTGTTCAGTTCCCAACTGCACTTTCGGAGAATAAAGATAAAGCCTACCTTCTAGGTGCAAGCACGGTAGACTAGCAATAACAAACAATATGTTTACACTGTCTCAGGTTCTTTCAATGCGCACATGATCCATGTCTCAAGCGCTTACTTACGCAATTCATGTCTCCGCTCATTTCCGGTATTCTCAAGCCAGCTCCACGGTGACCATGTCTGTGAATAGTTGTTTTGAAATGGAGCATACCAATAGTATCGGATCTTTTAAGAAGTGAGAGAAAGTTTGTTTACGAGAGATCGTGTTTGTGAGTTTGACTTGAAACAATATTGAGTACAAAGAAATTTACCATCGTCGACTCCGCACGTGCCCAGGTCAGGAAATGTCCTTAAATTTTATTACGTCAGGTTTTTTTCCCCAGCAAGAGCGCACATGTTTCACAACCCGATTACAAGACTCTAAAAGACCTATTGTCACAATGAGAACATTTCAGTAATGTTTTACTCGATTAGTCTTCTTATTTTGCTCCAACGCTCTTCTTATCTCGAACTTTTCATTAAATCGGCTATTCTCCTACTTTTGTTAGTATTGGTGTCGGAATGAAACTATCGT
Source organism: Pocillopora damicornis (assembly GCF_964200805.1). NCBI lineage: Eukaryota > Metazoa > Cnidaria > Anthozoa > Scleractinia > Pocilloporidae > Pocillopora > Pocillopora damicornis. Next base: position 3,291,850 of record NC_142672.1, read on the forward strand.
GACAGTTTTGGCAATACATCCTCGCAGTGGCATGCACATGTGGAGCACTTCAAATTTTAAGTGGGTGTGATTCGAGGTCTCCAACTTTGTCATGGACGAAATTTAGTCAAGCTTACTCTCTTACCGTAGCTTTAGCGCGACTTGCAACCTTAATTCTGCATATTACCGGCGGAAAAATTCGTATTTAAAAAGCACTTTTGCAACTTTATTTCATGGGTGTATGACGCTCATTAAAGACTATTTCTGAATACTGGCGACGTCAGAAGAACTAGTAACTTTGAAGTGTATCTTATCCTTTATTTGGTTGACACCAGCCAAATCCATCAGTACTCTGTCTGAACCTGCCTTCCGCAAAGGTTTAATGCAAAGAAATCACACTTCAATATTTGCAACATTTCTGCCTTTCATTTTTCGTTTGCTTCGAACAATTTATGGTTGGAACTACAATGCATATGCATGTATCGGAAATTCCTGTGACACCTTGGTTCAAGGGGGCAAGACGAGATTCGCAACAGTTACTAAACTGTGGAGCAGTTTTTCTCTAGATGTTCTAGCGAGTTGAAGGAAGTCACAAAATATTCAGCATACAATGTTTTCAAGTGGATTACAAAAGCATACGGTGAAGTCTTCGTAAACAAATCAGCATAATATGTAAGGTTTTTTTTGGCCTTAATTCCAGTTTTTGCTTGATAATTCTGCAAACGATCAGCTCTCCACAATCCTATTGAAACGCTAGCGCTGATGTTTATTTTATAATTATTGGCCACATTACTATAGATTAAATTACAAAACAACAAAAAACCTAACAACTCCATTCATATGTGCATAGTAACCTGAATTGGCAATTTCTGACAATCAGTATTTCTTCTCAAGGCCAACCTAACGAACAATCTAACTAGTAGTACCACAGTAATTCAGTCTAGAGATAAATTGGACCCCATTTCTGGTATTTTGCAAAGGAGAAGGCGCAAAGTAGATAGGAACGTTACACTATCAACGCGCAATCATATGATACTTTACTTAGCGGTCACTTCAAGAGCGGTATCAGATAACTTATTTACTTTTGAGAGAGGAAGGTAAAATTAAAACTACGGTAAACGCCATAAAAAAAAAAATTAAAAAAAAAACATCTCTACCTGTATTAACCTAGCACACAGGGCTTAACACATCTAATGACAATAATGAAACTTTAATAAAACAAACTCTAGAGCAATGGAAACTTAGAAACACATAGGTACTCTCGCTTTCTCTCTTCAGCTGGCTGTGAGCTGAGGTAATCATTGGATTTAAGTCCATTACAACAAAATTAAGTTTAACATTTAGAACAGAGACATTTCCGCTCACCCACGTACCTCCTTTTACGAAATAAATTATCTATGAACCCTACGGTGTTGCTTTTCAAAACAATTTAGACCCGACATGCATGTAACTCTTCCAGATCAAATATTTTTATATCCAAACCATAGCGACCCCAATATCCTACCACGCACGTACATTATGGGTTTTCCAGCTGTGTCTTTTAACCCCCTGACATTGAAAAAAGGTGAAAAATCTTGCGTCAAAGACAGTGTTGAAAACCGGAATTTCTGTGGGTAAAAATGATTGGTTCATTTAACCATTTGCTGTTTTAAAGGCTAAATTAAGTTATTAGTCTCTAAATGATCCTTTCACCTTTTCCTTTTGGACGTTTTCAGTTTTGTTCCTTATTCAAACACAAATTTAGCATTTGGCCGAGGAAAGAGAGCTCCACGCAGGAATCTGGTAATGGGTATGAAGAATCTGCGCGCCTTGGATCAGGGGTTTAAGGGGACGTGGGATGATCCCACGATAAAAAAAAAAAAGATTTCTGTACATGTTAAGTGATAGTGGACTGTAACACGCCTAAAAATATCTGGCTGAAAGATCTGCCGGTTGAAAATCCTTGTTTCATAATTATCCTTCAAATCAGCCTATTGGTTGACACGTTTTTGTTTTTTGAGTGATGATTTATGAGGGCCGCTTCAATAACCCCTCTATGAGCGTGATGTTGTTGTGATTGTTGTCATGGTCTTGGCAAGCTCCAATGTGGCTGTCCCAAAAGTTTATAAAATGCCACAATCCTAGCATTTGCTATTCTCTCATCTCTTTGAACGGACCTACACCTTGCTTTTGTGAGGCTTTATGGGGCATCTCATTAAAGCATCAACTATGAAAGAGACTTTCAACTGGAACGATACAGGTTGAAATAGGAATCGTTTCTGTCTCGCTCAGTAATTTAGAGGGAGATTGTGACGAAAGGTGAACGCTCGAAACGTCAGCTTTGGATTCTTTACGGTGACCAATTTACATCATCAGCTCAGTTGATAAAACCAAATCATTTTGTGAAAGAAAAAGAGGAGCACAACCTTTGCATTTTTGGCCGACAAAGCGTGGTCATCGATTTGACCAATTTAAGAAAATATGAAACCACTTAAACCACTGTAGAAGACTAGCGCATTATAACAAAGCTAGAGACTGATGGAGGAGAAACGTTTCCTCGGTTGAGCACTTGGAGTGGAGAAAAATCGAAAGGAAAGTCAAATTCTCAGTAAGCAAGAGATTCTCTTCACATTCCATCTCTTCTATTACCTCCCACAGCTTCCTCACTGACCTAAATAAGAATGGTCTCCTTACCGTGATCGAATAACTTTAACAAACACAAATTGCGCATTTCGTTGGTATTGCTCAGGGGAAACAAATATCCTTTAATTCAAAATTTTGAATTCAATCTCATACAACTTTTAAGTGGATATTTATCTCTATTCAGAAATACTTTAATCAATGGTTGACAGCAGCACCGACCTCATCCACCACCTCAACGTCTCCAGTCCCCACCGCCACCACCTATAGGTCCCCAGCCTCCACCACCACCACCACCACCACCACCACCTCCACCTACAGGTCTCCAGCCTCCACCACCACCTCCACCACCAGGTCTCCAACCTCCACCACCACCTCCACCACCAGGTCTCCAACCTCCACCACCACCTCCACCACCGGGTCTCCAGCCTCCACCACCGCCTCCACCTACAGGTCTCCAGCCTCCGCCTCCACCACCGGGTCTCCAGCCTCCGCCTCCACCATTGGGTCTCCATCCTCCGCCTCCACCTCCACCACTGGGTCTCCAACCACCTCCACCGGGTCCCCAACCTCCACCTCCGCCTCCGCCACCAGGTCTCCAGCCTCCACCCCCGCCTCCACCACCAGGTCTCCAGCCTCCACCTCCACACCCACCTCCGGGTTTCCAACCTCCACCTCCACACCCGCCTCCACCTCCCCAACCGCCTCCGCCCACACCGCCAACGCCACCTCCCCACCCACCACCTCCACCTCCAGGTCCCAAGCCACCACCTCCCTCTCCATTTCCACCACCGCCACCTCCCTTGTTACAATATTCCTCTTTACTAAAACTTCCCTTCATAACATTATTCTCGAAGTCACCCTTCATATTCCCAGCTGGTTTATACCGTCCTACAACGTAGGTGCATTGCCCGGACGTGGCGTGTCCCATTCCCAGTTTGTCACTTCCTTTCCAAACTAACTGTGTGAAGTGCCCTGTGCCAGACGCATATCCGGGATTGTTAAAGCTGTACATGCAAACTTCGTCGTACCTATGGTTGAAAAGAAGGAGCGAGGAACTAATTGAAAGAAAGAAGGACCTTTGAATATCATCTTTTATTGGAAAATATTTAGACACAAAACCTTTTCTCGGCCATGTTAATAATTGAAGGTAAAGTTCGTTTTAGCAATTATTTATTAAACTAAGAAATAAGTGACATGATAAGGAGCTATAAATTGGAGAAAATAAATTCTGAGCACAGCGAAGGTAACTTAAGAAATTATGAAACAAAACAGCCTGGAGAAACAGAAAAAAAACGTCACTATGAGCAACGCATCTTAGAGACTGTGCACAATTTCTTTTGGTTCACAGAAATAATTGAGGCGATTTCGAGCCAACTTGACTGACCGAATACTGAATGGCTTTGCATCTCTTCATTCGTAAACTTTCTCAAGGTTTTTTATATAGAATGCAGACTATAGAGCTTAATGTAGAATCATTAGTTTATTACTCGCGCGTAGGAAACGCGTGTTACGCGATTCACAACAGTACGTTTTTTACAGAGGCGCTGAAAACAAGCTGTTGGTAAAATGCTCTTTTATGCCTTTTCAGCACTCACCACATATCAACAGCCTTTTTTGCGGACAAGCCTCCAGACCCACATGCCATGGCGAGATTCTCCCCCTGGCCCGGCCTCTCACTTGAACTCGAGTGTTGCAGAGTGCCCATGCGCGCTAACCGCTGGGCATAGGCTGCTGCACTCTGGCTCATACTTGAGTCCAGCGTCATTGGTGGAGCGTCATGGATCGAACGATAATTGTTATGTGCTTGTAAAGCTTCCTGCTCAAACGATCCTAGATTGATTTTAAAAAAAGGTATTTTGTTAGAATTCTTACCTACTTATCCACCAAAGTTACAGCAACTTGTAGTGAGGACCAAATGACGTAGTCCTATCAAGGGAACACGCAATTAAATCATGAAGTGAGTGCAACATTATGGAACTGAGACAAATGCATTATCCTTTATCAAAGAGTTTAAAAATAGTAGTGAGTGTTCATAAATGAATCTATTCTTTCGCTTTTTTTAATCATTTGGTCAGGTAAAATGTCCATTTCGTAAAGTGCATGGTTTTACTTTAGGGATATGTTTCTTTAGACAGAATTCATAAAGAATCATCACGTATTTCTGTATTTTAAGTCATTGATGACATCTGGTGAGCTTCCATAGTTGTGAGAGTATGAACGTTAATAATAGTCAGCAAGGGATCTCTTTTTCAGAACTCTGAAAACAAACCTGAAACTACTTTTTTTCCGTCGAGCGTTTCCTTCACATTCCGCACAGACTTCATACGGGAAAAAATACACAATTCTAAATAATTAAACTAATCAATGAAGCATCTAAGGAACTTTTTGCTACTTACCTTCAACATGAAGCAGCCTCCCTAAAAAGAATGATAAAAGATATAAAGAGATCTCCAGAGACGAGAAGGAAATTGACAATTATGAGAATTGGATGATCAGTGAACTCACATTGTGTCACCCAAATTTTCTTCCCCTTGCCTTGATAATGAAAACTGTGTGAAAATATGTCCTTGAGCATCTCCAAAAGCGTTTACGTGTTCCACTTCGAGTGCAACTTTTGAATCAAAATCAACTGCCATTCAACTGAATGTCGATTGGCTGATAAAAACTGCCTTTTTTTATTTGTAAAAGCAGCTTTATACTAGTGTTTTAATAAACTTCTCTCAAAATGACGAGAGCTTCAGACAAATGAAAAACTGTTTGGAAATGCCTGCAGGCTTTAAGAGAAAAAAATCGGTGTCAATTTTGCCTAAAAAACTTTATTGAGAACAAATGATGCAAATACCCTCCTGAATAAGCGGTAGAGAAAAAGTCTTTCAATCGGCCGGGTATTAAACGACAAGGATCTTAAAGGTACATCAAGCATTTTTAGAAGAAGGATCGGAAAAGTAGCTACATGTGTGCTAATGCAACTGGTACCAAAAACGTGAATTGCAACATGTCACAAGTTTCCCTCGACTGGTTCAAGAACCTGACCGTGAAGCCAGCAAAGACTTGTCAAATAAAAACTCATCGAGGACGAGATGACTTAATAAAGTCTCTTTTCAAGGATATTTTCAAAGTCTGAGAGAGTGTCCTAGTCCGCCGAGTTCTATTTTAAAAGTTGAAGGAAAATTTGTTAGATAAATATACTTGTGTTTCTCAAAAAGCATTGTACCTTTGATTCAAAATTCCAATTACTTTTTTTTTTATCATACTTTTGGTTTTTAGCACAATTATTTAATTGAAGAAGTTTTCGAAACGCTTTTCTGAAAGGTACGACTTGGGAATTTTTTCTTTACACAATATTTTTCACATCATATAAAAACATTTACTCGCAATAATTTCCTAAGCAATTAAGGATTAATTCAGATTTATCTTTGAAGTTTCTCAACTCTCCTCTGCACTTCGAGACTTCGGATAGGTTTGCAGAATTCGTTTGATATCAATCAATGATTGCCCTCGGAATAGGGCGATTACGTGAAAAAAATTCAACCACTGGCAATATATAAAGGCAGAAGGACGTGTTATCGTAAGTTCCTTAGCGTTATCATCAAGTAACTTTCTCTTTTTCTACGCTTTTTTTCCCTTTTTCTGTCTGTGCAAACGAAAACTCATTTATTTCTCGGCCGGGATGAACATAAAATGCTCTCACGCTACAAATTATTCAGGATACTTAGCTTTCCTATGAAGGTATTTTACATTACCCTAGGGCCTTACCTAACATGCACAGTGTCCTCAGCAACACAACTAAAGATGTTTTTTGAGACATAGCGAGAGAGGAATGAAATTCCCCTCTCAAACTTTTTCAGAACACCGAGTTCAGAGTACCCACTGTTTTCTTCTCAATATTTCTCGTGCCTTTATGAATAAGGCGGGTCGTGTTAGCTTATAATTGACGTTTGTACAGGTGCAACAACGGGTGTTTAGATAGGAAAGTCAGTCAAAAATGGTATAATTTAGATCAAAATAAGTCAAGTGGTTAAGACGAAATATTTTCATAATTTGCCACCCATGAAATATTAATAAATCTTCGAGTTATTAAAAAAAAAACCTAAAGTGGAAATGTTGATTTAGAATGAATCAAAATCGAAATAATAAATAAATTTAAATTCAAATTGAAAGTATTATAATTGAATTACACTTTATCTGAGTGAACTGTTGCACCATTTTAGGCAATGTCCTTCTAGAAAATACAGCTTGCACGTGTTACTTATGTTAGTACTCCCTAAAAAATCCCCTGAAGTCTAATAGCTATAAAACACTTGACCCGTAAAGCTTTTCATTTACTTTTTCTTGAGAGAGAGATCATTCTGACCTTCCAATGACTTCTCCTATAAACCATACCTACTACCCTTCTAGGTGATAATAATTGTTCGTTTGGCATGTCACACTGATTATTTTCCATGCTACATACATTTTGCTTTTGACGATAACTCAGGAATACCTTGTCGTATAGATTCTGCTGAGGTCAGCACGTGCACGTGTATAATCTAACGCTGAGCTCCTAGTAAGCTCCTTATGGTGATGAAAAGGGATTGGAAAACTTATGAGATCATTTATAGCTCCTAATAGTGTTCTTTGAAAACAATATATGATGTAAAAATCTTAAATTGAAGGTAAAAGCTGGCGGAAGGTACTTACATCAGTAACCGTAGAGTGCTTTGGGACAAAGTTGAAAGGTGCAAGATCAAGAAAAATACCGCTATGAAACAGTACACTTCAAAAAACAAATCATGTAATATCTGGTTTATTTGCTCGCTCAACGGGAACAAAAGACAAATTACTCGGATGGTCAGCGGCGCCTCCGGCCCCATCCGTTCCCAACTGGTTTCCAGCCTCCTCCTCCTCCTCCGCCCACAGGTTTCCAGCCTCCTCCTCCTCCTCCTCCACCTCCACCGACAGGTCTCCAGCCACCTCCACCACCACCCCCGCCTCCAACAGGTCTCCACCCTCCTCCACCTCCACCTCCCCCTGGACGCCACCCACCACCACCACCGCCGCCGCCGCCACCGCCACCACCACCGCCGCCGCCGCCGCCGCCGCCGCCGATTCCGCCGCCTCCACCACCCCCGTTACAATAACTACTCTTTTCAAAACTTCCCTTCGCAACATTGTCCCTGAAGTCCCTCATCATATTCCCCGCAGGGCTGTATCGGCCGACAACATAGGTGCATCTTCCGGACGTGGCGGAGCCCATTCCTAATTTTACGCTTTTTCGCCAAACTACTTGCGTGAAGTGCCCTGTGCCATATCCAAATCCAGGATTGTTAAAGTTGTATTGGCAAACTTCTTTATACCTTTGGTAGAAAGAGGAAAGAAAGAAACGAGTAGGAAAGGTTAGAAGCTTAAGAAAGAGGGACGTTCGGAATGAACTGAACTTTAGCAGTGAAATTGTAGAACTTGCTCGAGGAATCGCTAGTATATGACTCACACGTCAAATCATGTGTTATGTTAACCGTGACAGCACTTTTTTTTACACTGATAAAATTGATACCTGACATGGGATTGCTCAGTTATTAAAAACAGCAAGAGCAACAAAGGCATTGTTTTCCCTTGAAACAAGTTGTGAGTGAAATGTTCTTTAGTACTTTTTCAGTACTCACCACATATCAACAGCTCTTTTCGCGGACAGGCCTCCAGACCCACAAGCCATGGCGAGATTCTCACCCTGGCCTGGTCTCTCACTAGAACTCGAGTGCTGCAGTGTACCCATGCGTGCTAACCGCTGGGCATAGGCTGCTGCCTGCTGGTTCATATTAGAGTCCAGCCTCATTGGTGGGGCGTCATGGATCCTGCGATAATTATTATGTGCTTCTAAGGCTTCCTGTTCGTAAGAGCCTTTATAGGAGGAAAACAAAGAGTAATACCTATTGGCAATCAGCTTCAAACAAAATCGGTTTGTTTGAAGCTGATTCAAATTTAGACCTACCTGATTTGCTTTCTTTATCCTCAGAAGGTACTCAGTATCGAACTAAAGATGTGACTTTTTACTGCCTGCCTATCTTATACTAAAGCCAAATGTTATGGTTGCCACTGTGTGGCCTGGCATAACGCAAACGTGTCTCGTGAGATCGCAGGCCGTCATTCCCCTCAAGTAAGAAGCTGAATTTATCCATTTATATCTCAGATCTTTTATTTTTTTAATTTTTTTGGCTGTTTGGTACGTAAGTAAGGCACTGAACGCAGCATCTCTCTAAGGACATCTGGCAGAGTTGAGTGTTCACTTCATTTATTGTGTTTCAAGTAAGAAGGTGGTGCTCAACGTGTGTCGTACGACAGTAAATATTTTCATGGATCAGCCAGATACTTAAAACGCCATTAGATTACCTTCAACTTTGGGCAGTGCTCCTGAAAAAGAATGATAGCATTAAACATTGATGCGCAAGGTATATGATAAGCGGACTTGAGTAACAGACAAACAAAAAGAGCTATGATGTGTAAGGCTGCCAAGATCTTTTTCTCAAATCTTACTCGGGGTTCCATTAGATAAGATTCCTTTCGTAATATTCAAGCAAATACTGCATGACTTTTAGGAGCAAACAGGGCATTCAAAAATCTAGTAGCAGTTCATGAAAAAAAATTAATTGGCAGCTTTTCTGTTTTACAACGCTTTTCTTCGCCTTTCCCAAACATATCTATATGTGCATTCTTCACTGATGAAAAGTCGTAGCTTTTGTTCGTGAAAAGAATTAGGAGCAGTGCTGCCGTTTCTTCTTACGTGCCCTGAATCATATCTTGACTTCGAGAATTCACATTTCAATAGGCTTACCCAGCACGAAAAGTACCCCAAGTAACACAGCTACTGGTGGCCGTGCAGACATCACGAAAGTGAGAATTTTACCTCACTCAAACTTTACCAGAACTTCCTAGCTTTATGCCAGTTCGCTCTGATTTCTTTGAAAAAGAAGCTTCTGCCTTTAATAAGAAGAATTCTGAGTTGTTTTGAACACTGTATCCAATTTGTACAGGTGAAAAAACAGGTGTTTCAATAAAAAAAAATGAAAATAAGCAGAAATTCGTGGCATTTTGAAATTTGTACTTGCTTGGATTCAGCATCAATCAGTTTCCCTAAGAATTTCACGAGTATTTTAGCATTTTATGAGGCTAAGGTGACATGAAATAAATGGCTGGTGTTACTGTCTTTTTTTAGTCAACGTTAACTAAAAAACATTTATTATAATTTTTTTTAAATGTAGAGTGTAATATATGCAAGTTTGCATCTTTTATGAGATAAATTAGTATTTAGATAGAAGCTATGCTTCAGCAAGAAAAAAGTATTCCTCTGTAAAAATATATTAGAGAAAATGTACATTACGCTTGTCAGCTTTGAAATCAAAACTTTATTGCTACTCACCAAATATTTGCTCGCTCTCTTTCCCAAGTGATATATAAAATGTTCCCAGCTGTACAGATGGACAGCGGTCTAAAGCAGGTGACTGGGTTCGCGTTTACTGGCTGCGACCCCATTAGACCTTGACAAGTAGCAATATATGATACACTTTCAAGGACGATCAAAGTTCTCTTACTTCTCATCATTATGACATAAATATACTTAAATTTCCGGCGAAGAAAGAGTTTCAGCTTAACTCAATGTTCTCCTTGTTTAATTATGAGGCTGCCTTTCAACGAGCCTTCGCAAAAGGGCAGTTTTATCTTTTCGTTGTCCTTTCTTGACGGTCGCCGCTACTTTTGTGACAGCTTAAAGGTTTTGTTCAGAAAAAAAGCATTATGGGCGATAAAGATGTAAATCTGCTGGCACAATAAAGAAATTATGAGGTTACTTTTTTATTTCATTCAGGCAAACATCAGTCCCTCTGAGACCTTTGCATATTTCATCACGCTATTTTGTATAGGTAATCACATGATTTCGAGTGCAATTTGGAATAAATAAGCTCGAGTAATATAAATTTTTTTAAAGACTAACAAAATGTGTTAAAACAATTTGTAGTCTTTGAAAACATTAACAATTGCTTGTTTATTCCAAATTGCACGAGAAAATTCATGTGCTTACCTATACAAAATAGCGTGATGAAATATGAACAAGGAATTGTTCAGTCTATGTCCGACGCACTTTCGATGAAATGGAATCGTCGTTTTCGAGGTTTAACCATGTTTGTTTTTAATTTCGGCGTTGGATCGCTCGAGCAAAGTGTTAAGCTGGGTCGGCTCGTAATTTTCGATTTCCTTGGCAATTCCCTTCTCTAAACACCACTTTTTCCAAACCGACAACCAAAAGCAGTGCTTTTTACAGTGTTTTCGTCATTTGAGCTGTTTTTCAGCTGTAGTGGCGAAAGAAAACCAACTTAAAACGCCGGCCATTGTTTCGCTCGCAAATTTTCAAACGTTCAAATTTTGTTGCGACATCCAAGGCTCGCATTTGATTGGCTATCTGTGACTTTCTTTGATTATTGACCGATCAGAATTGTTACTTTCTTTGCACCGAGTTAACCCTCTTCTGCACTGAATTACTTGAAAACTGCATTCATCTTAACCAATCAGAACTGAGTAATGTTTCTATGTATATTATTAATTAAGAAATTGGCGAAACCATTCATTACGCCGCGTTACGAACTCTGGGAGCAGCATGCAATTAATAAGAAATTGAACGAATTTTTTACCAAGGTTAGTTTTGCTTTGTGTACAAAGTATTTTTATCGATAAATCACAGATGAAATCAGTTTTAACAGAAAAAATAAAAGTGAAACACGAGTTTATCATGTAGCCAAACGACCTTGGAATGAAAGAATTCTGCTTTGCTGCAGAGGAAACTGTCAAAGATGGATTGGTTCTCTTTGCTATGGCTATCATTTAAACCTTACAGATGGTGTGTTCTACATCTTCAGTTCTACAAAACCTGCCTGCAATCATTTTGGTTTCGGAAAGAAGTATTCAAACCAGAAGATCACATCAACTTAAGTCTCCTTCAAGCCTTTAATTTCTTCTGGAAGTAACAAAGAAGGAAATTTCCGGCGGAAGAGATATTCTGGTCATGTTTTCGTCACGATGCATGATTTTGTCAAATTTTCGGGTTTTTTCTTAAATTTTTTCTGTCATAATCAAAACACAAAGAGCACTTACCATATACCTTCCTACGTAGTTCTTATCATTGGGTTTTCCCTGAATTGGAGGATTGAAAACGGAAACTGGCCGAGGCACAAGGAGTCGCCTTTGTTAAAAATAGATGGTTTTTAAAAAATTCCTGATTCCCGCTTTCCTAAACCAATCCAAAACAAGCTTTCATTTGCAGTGAGCAGAGAACGAAGATAGGAATAACAAACCAAGTGAAATCACATACGAAAATTGTTTTCACTTCCTTATAATATCGCTTTTCTGGGAAGGCGACAGTCCAAAATCGGTGAAATGGAGGGGGGGGAGGGGGGGAAAGGAAATTGGTCACTGTGCCTGGGAGTAGGGAGGTGTCGTGCATGAACATGCCAAACTTAAACCTTAACTTTGAAACGATACAAGAACTGCTTTTTGCTCAAAAGGAATCTGTTCATAGTTTGTAGTACATGACGTGATTCTTTTTGTGAACTTGGCAACCACAGAAGCTTTTTCTTAATGCGGCAACAAAGAGGCCATTTCGTACACAAGCAAAACTTTAGAAAAGTCAGTGACTACGCATGCTACAAATATTATTTCTTGTTTTAAAGAAAAGGAGGGGAAAGCAGAGTGGGCTAAGAATGGGATAGACAAACACAAGAAGGCTAAAAGTTCGTGTGAACGTTGAAATTAAGGTTTAACTTCCCCGCAAATGTGCATTATCTAAGACAATCTATTCTCTTTTTTAGGACAGTAACAGTACCTTACGGTTTGGAAAGATGTTCGACTGTTTAAGCTAAAAAGTTAATCACAGAGCTGCTTTGGATTGATTCGGAGCTGCCTCCTTGGCGCGTCTGCAGACGACCGACCAAATTTTTGCAATTAGTTATCCTGTTCAATATTTCAAAAAGCTGAAACTACGAACATGTCTCTTTGATACTAAAGTTGAGGGAATGCCTGTCATCTTGATTTGATCGTGAGTTTTGTTTGCATGATCAACAATGTGTTTGTATAACATCGACACAAGTTTATACTCTTGATGAGGAAAAAAAACTGCCAGAAATATTCATAAATAGAATCAACACATCAACCAGTCTGTGATTCATTCATTTATGGTTTCGTCTTTCTCTAAGCAAATGAACGTACTTCATTCTTATTCTCTATTTCTCTCCACAAGCAATATTTTCAATAGTGGGAAGGTCAATTATCATGAACCTTTGCTAGTATCCACAAATTTCGAGAGCAATTCAATCAGCCTTTGTGGTATAATCATAGAATACTGCAACTTACTATTTAACAAATAGATTTCAAGTTACCGTGCGTCTGTTCAGTAATAGATCACAGATGACGTAAAAATGTGCTAAGAACAAAAAAGTGGCACACGAGGCGCAGCCGAGTGTGTCACTGATGTTCTTACCACATTTTGAAGTCCTCTGTGATCTATTACTGAACAGACGCACGGTAACTTGGAATCTATTTGTTTTATATAATAAAGAATTTTAAAAAGTTTTAATGATGACGTCATCTATACGTCTGTCCTCCAATAGATCATAAGTGAGAACCAATCAGAATGCGTGCATAAATGAGCTTATTATATAAATACTTTTTAATACGCAGCTTTGGGTGATACGTCATGAAAACCTAATTTTTCGAAAGTCTTCAATTCTCCAGCGTTACTGACTGAACGTTCTGACAATTTGTATTCTGTGCATTTTCGTGCACAAAAACAAACGTTACTCGTAATTAATTTAAGTTCTCATTTGAAAGTCTACCTTACAATGAATTCCGATCAATTTAGTGCCACTTGTGCTTGAATACAAAAGATAATTAGGGTTTGTGTCGAGATGGCCAATTACTGACTGACATGCCAGAGTTATGAACAACGGCTGAAAGCCTTTTCCTTACTACCCATCAGCTACTGGCATGAGTACTTAGATATGTTACCGTTCTCTAAGATTACCCATGGTCTGGTGGATATAGACCCTAAAATTGCTCCAATCGCTCGTTCTACAAGACACACGATCGTCTGCCAATACAGCTGTTACCAAATACTTTGTACCTATATGTTCTTTTCTAGTAAAATAATGATTAACTAAATCGACAAATTATCAAAAAAATGAACCCAATTTTATGCCATACAGAAAGTCCTTACTGTGAATACGAAGTAATTTATTTAAACACTGTCCAGTCGCTCTGTGCTGCAGAAGAACATTTGGTTTAAATATGCAGTCGTCATAATCATCAATTGGCATAAAGAACCCAACATGATCCTCTGCTATCACGCCAGATGCATGGGCAAGCATTCCTACATACACATCATCCATCCTATACGGCTTAATCACGTCGAACAAGGGAACAATGCACTCGATAACGTCATAGGTCATAACAAAGCCGGCCCCACTACAGAAATCTGGATAGTGAGTGTGGTTGTACTCTTCGTAACTCACGTTCCATTTCCCCTCTCGACGTACGATAGGGTTGTGATGAAGTTTTCCTAGGAAAAGTTCTTTTTTTGGAGTTGATTTCTTCTGCAAAAATTGAATAAAGTCTTCGATACTGACCAATATGTCATCATCTGTCTTTAGGAGGTACGAGAAGTTGCAATATCGCGATGCCCACTCAAAGGCCATCATAACCTTAAAACTCTGTTTCCAGTAATTCTCGTAATAGTCGGCGCGAATTATGTCGCCATAGACTTTGTCTTCGTTATGGACAAAATCTGAATGTGTTTGATTCTCTGTTTGCGCAATCAGAAAGTATGTCTTCCACATTGGAGACACGTTGTTATCAGTGCCCCAGGTTTGACGAATATGATTTCTTCTACCTTGGTTTGCAGGTGCAGATGAAACTAGGATGAGAAGAAAGTAGTTCCTTGCACATGGAGTCTTTGTTATCAGAGTAGTTTTGTGCTGTAGAGATTCTTTCCAAGTTTTACATTCGCGACTAGGTCCAGACTGTCTGAGATGCGGAGTTTGACGGAAGCTTAGAAAAATACCTAAGACCGACGTGGCCAAAATAACTCCAACAGTTAAAAGCCTCCAACGATACGTGATTATTTTTGAAAGAAGAACTATGGTAAAATACCTGAGCTTACGAAACATACCCAGCGTCGAGTACTGATTGCGTGAAGCTAGACGTCCCACTTGCTAAGTTAAAGATTCTTTCTGTCAAGGTTCCACCTAGAAGCGATTAGAATGGCATCAGCTAGAACTAATGTCCGACAATAAAACATCAAGAAAACCATAATTTTCATTAGTAATAACGTCTCCCAAGAAAACAAGCAAACTGTGTCTCGCTCCAAATGGGGATTGTAAAACAAATTATTGGAAACGGAATTACTAAGACCAGGGCGTGGTAACAGGTAACGTTTTGCTCCCACGATATTTTAAGAGGCAATCCAGCGGAAACTCGCTGACGTATGCTCAGATGCATCCAAAATGGTGGGCCGTAGTGTCAAGCGTTCACGGTTCATAACGATAATGCCCAATTAAATGGATTTTCTTCAGCTGATAGTGAATGAACATATTTCTTTGTTTTTCTATCTTCCATATGGAGCATTCAGTTTACTTACTTGTCATATTTGGAACGAAATGTCGTTACAAATACGTTTTTACTTCCCAACAAATTACATAAAAGTTGAATTCTTTTACCGCTTCTTCCCTACCCATCTTGAGTCTATTTATTTATTTTATTTTTTTAATTTATTATTATTTTTTTTAATTATTTTTTTCCTGCTCTGATTACAGGCCTGGTTACATTTTTCAAAATGGCGAACAGATTTCCTTCTTTTGGGTGTTCTTTTGCTTGGATTTGTGCGAGAATTTCGGCGTACTTAAAGCTTAATAATTGTCTCCCCTGCTCATACTTAATAGAGGAAAAGTAGGCAGTTTTAGGAGGAAAATTCCCTGTTCCAAACTATGGGAAATTGATCCAAAAACAGGCTGTTACGAGAGGAAAACCTTCGAAGGGAGAATGCAAAGACCACTTTTTGGACTCGTTTGTTACTCAAGCAGAGATCGAAGGATTTGTGGTGGCACTTGATAAAAATTTACAGGGAACATATGGGAGATTATTGTAGTTATCAGGAGTTATTTCCCCGTATGAAACCTCGAAAGATACCTTACATGTTGGTAACGGTTAGTGTATTAGCTTGTATTGAGGTTCGATTATCATTGCTTGAACACCATTTTTTTCACTAAGTTATCATGAACGCTGTTACCCAGCTTAAAAGTTATGATCTCACACAAGCCTTACTAAGCGGGAGCCATTTTTAAAGGGCCCGAAAAGCTTGCATAATGAGCGATATCCGTCATCTTTTCTTGGATTGTTGGTAATGCGGGTTGAACGTAAACGAAGAAAAGCATGTCGGCCAGCTTCTGGCAATTTTAAACTGATTAATTTGTTGTCTTTTAGATTTAGCGATATTTCGAATATGACATGTCAGCAAATGTTTGTTCTGTTGGCTTTCTGTCGTCCCGGTTTCGGTTGATCTTGTTCATGAACGGTACCTCTAAAAAATTCTTTTCTCTGGAAATCCATACAAATGACCCGACCCAACCGTGGTAGTTAAGTTTATATAATCGCAATTCACAACGCTGAGTAAAACTTATATGCATGGCTAAAAAAACTGTGAAGATTGATTTTAAAGAATTGTAATGTATTAGATTTCCACAAAAAGGCATACTGCTGCATCTTCACATGTATGGGCATGGGAAGGAATTGATTCAGACTCATTAGCTGGCTCTAGGAGGACTATTAGAAAATTAAATCTGGAAAAATTCTATCTTTTCTGACACTAAAATAAAGTTTTTAATATTATTATATTGCTATCCCTTAATTCCAGGTAGTTTTCATATTGCCTACATATAATTCTTGGTCATATCACTAGGTTGTTGGGTCAATACCATGACAAAAATCTTTAACAGATGCTGGTGCAAACAAGCCACAATCACACGAGTTGGTTTGCTTCTGCACTCTTTCACCTTGAAAAAATAACCGTAGCGCAATTGTTAAGTATCATGTGACATGCATGATTGATGGCCATTGCACTGACATTTTTATATAAGCTGCTATTGACCATGACAGTTCCAGGACTCCCGGACACAATCTTTGCTCAGCCAAACCCAGTTTGAGTTAGTGGTTATGATACATATAAACTCACTGATGTCTCGAGTCAGGGATGAATCCATGAGAGCAGGTCACTCAGTTCATCCACAACAAGAAATTTTCCCTTAAGGAGGATCTTGCATGTCTCTGAATCAGCTTGAATGACTCATAATCATAAGCTGGGCAGCAAGACCTTTAAAACCTTTGGGGATTTTCTTCTTTCCTCTCCTTGGTTTTTAGGTAAGAGTTTTCCTGATCAATTTGTAAGTGTCTGCAAGACACAGGTGCTTTACACATGAGGTTTCTGATTTCCATATTTGTTGGGAAGAAATGCCTTTTTTAAGGACAGGGGGCTGTCTGCCACAATAAAATTCCCTCTTTATAAAATGATAAAGATGACATTCCATCTTGGAAAAAAGATTAACACCAATTGAAATAAATTATTTGGTTTTTCTTTAACCAATCTTTCATCAACAGGTTGAAGTATCTCAATAGTCTGATGTTACATCAGTAGAAAAGAGAGAACTTTACCGACAGTCCCCTAGATGGACTTTTCAGCAACAGGTATAACTACAATTACAATACCTTAAAACTAAGAATCATTTACTATTCTTTGATAAATACATAACAGCGTTATGGAAAGGTAAGTAAATGCAAAAATATGTATCCATAATGAAATTCTGATATTGTATCTCAATTAAATAGTGTATAAATTATAAGTTGTATTCCATTTAATAGATTAGTGTCACTGTTATTGATAAACCAAGTAAAAAGATGACAGGAAGCATATTTGTTTGGAGTTTTAAGATTACTCTATTTTCTTGTAAGAGTGCCCAAGCACCTATCTAAAATTTTGGATAAGAGGAGGAGAGCATATTGGAGGGAGGGTGCCTATTGATGGGAAGCTCCTTATTGGAGGGAGGGTGCTTATTGAAGGGGAGTGCTTATTGAAGGGGGGTGCTTATTGAAGGGGGGTGCTTATTGAAGGGGGGTGCTTACTGGAGGGAGGCTGCTTAATGGAGAGGGTGCTTATTGAGCAATTATTAAATTGAACTTATTCTGTTGTAAATGAAGCTTGAAATGTTTCAATTAAGTGGTGATAGAAACAGGTTTCCTTGTGTACCTCATATTGAGGAAAGAGAGAGGGGGGCAGGCAGCACTTACTTGAGAGTGGCCCTCATTTAAATATTCTGACCTAGGCAATGGGTGCTTATTAAGGAGAGGATGCTTATTAGAGTGTGGATGCTTATTTGAGGAAATATGGCATGTGATTTTTGAGGCAAGCAGAGCAATCTATAGCTAACTAAGTTAACTTAAGCATTTTAAATCAGTCACCAAAAGTCAGTTTTCTTATTGGGAACAAACTAAGTGGTTGACAACTTGCTCTTTCAATAGTCAAGAGATAGCTTGTGGAACATCCTGGGGAGCTGTGGAATTCTGCACGAGATGGTGAGAGTGATAGTCGACATATACATATATCAGACTAGTTCAAGATTAAGTCGGGAGTAAAGCAGGGATGTGTAATTTCAGAATTCTTATTATTACTGGCCATGAATTGGATCATGAGGAAGACAACAGCAGACAAGAGAAGAGGGATACAGTGGAATTTAACAACAGTGTTTGAGGATCTTGATTTTGCAGACGACATCACACTACTTTCATCTAAGTTTAACGACTTGTGTGAGAAGACTGAGAGATTGATGGAGGAAGCAGCCAGCGTAGGCCTTAAACTTAATACTAGAAAGTGCAAGACACTTAGGACTAAGTTTGCTAGGAACAGGGAGAGCATTTTGATGAATAGTGAAGAAGAGGAAGATGTTAAGGAGTCTGCATATCTTGGAGCTACTGTAGACTAGGAAGGTGGAGGCAGGAAAGATATTAGGAACAGGCTGCAGAAGGCATGAGGTGCATCCCAGAGGCTATAGGAGGTGTGGGTAACCAGAGGAACTGGAAGGAGAACCAAGATATGCCTATTCAAGACTTTAGTCTGACCAGTCCTGCTATATGGTTGTGAAACATTGAAAATCACAAAGACTGATGAAAGAAAGCTGAACAGTTTCCAAGGCCAAGGCCAATGCCCAAGGCCAATGCCCAAGACAGATACTAAGGATTAGATGGCAGCAAAGAACGACAAACAAGAGAGTAACTGAAATGGCAGAGATCAATGAAATTAGCTGTGAAGTGTGAAGAGGAAGGTGGAACTGGTTAAGACACATACTCAGGAGAGAGGGTGTGAACAAATGTTTTATGGCATTGGGGCAGACACCAGAAGGTTGAAGGGCAAGGGGGAGACGAAAGACCTCTAGAAGTTATGACATTACCACTGTCAAAACTGCTGGCATAAATGTTTTGCAACAATCAATAATCACTTTAAAAGTGTTTTATTTATATCTTAGTCAATAGCAGTTATGAAGTTTTAGAATGAGCCAGGGGGAAATTTCACTTTCCCTGGTTTCTTTTAATGATGTCAATTTTCCCTAGCTCAAAGTAAAATTCCCTGAGTTTTCCAAGGCATTGAAGTAAATCATTTTTCCCTTAACTTTCCGACCATATGACATCCATGCCTAACATTACCATGCTGGAAACGAAATACTATTTCTTTTGGAAATAGCCTACTGATGACCATAAAACAAAAGACATGAGTCATCTTTCAATCTCCTAGTTTGGCTGTCTGTAAACTTAACATCTTCGTCTTTGAAATGTTCAGAATACACTTTGGTACTAGATGTTACTCTCAAGATTTTATTGATCTTTGTTTATTCTTAAATTCCATATCTGTTTTAAAAGAAACTGAAAGACAACAATCGCATCAAGAAATCGAGACGAGACGAAATTATTTCACTGACCACTTACTCCTGGAGAACAGGACATATTCATGCGATAAGCAGTTGAGGAAACATAACATGGATGTATAACTTATGAAGCTTAAGGGTTTGGGGTTAGAAAATCCAAATTCGAATTTATGGAAATATCATGGCGTTTAAGAGGCGTAGCGATAATCGAATAATTTCTACGCTTTGCAGTCAATTTATAATGGCCGCGACAGTTGTTTACCCATTTCAGATCATGTGACTAATCAACAATGAAAGGTCTTTCGAACGCACCCGTTTAGTTCAACTTAAACAAACATTTTGTTCTTTGCACAAAAAATCGCATGATCTTGGAGTATTCTATGAAATATGCCGGCTGCCATTCGGCTGTTTCAAGGTGAATCACTGCGTGACATAAGATTTGCATTAAGTCAATAGGACAAAGCGAATTTACGCATCTAATATCGACTTTCAATATCGGTATGAGACCACTTTTCCCAGTGGAATGGAAACCTTGCGAAGCTCATCCAAGCCCTTTTCGTTTTTAAAAACTTTGTACCTTGTATGAGAATCATGCCTCCATGGTTTCACCGGGTCCGAACCCAAATCATGGATTTATGCTAGCAGTGGACCTCTGAGATCAATCGTAGGAATGTCTCTCCACGATTAGCTTTCAGCTTTCCTGACACTGTTCACAAATTAAATATTCAGATAAAAGGTTCGTTGGGTAAGAATGCGGTTTTGTTGAACAACGGCTAAACTAAGGGTAAAAACCGGCTCAATGTGCAGAAACCGTGTTCATAATAAGAGGCCCGTTCATGATTGTGTCGAATACCGGCCCAAAGTGTAGAAACCGTGTTAATATTAAGAGGCCCGTTCATGATTACAAAAAAAATCTACCGAAATATTACCGGATAGCGAAGTGAGAAAATTTCATGCAGATGATGGGAGACGCTCTTCATAATCGAAGGCAAGTTGTAAAGCTGTAGATACAACAAGCTCCTTAACTCGGTGGAAGTAAGATCGGCAACAAGCGAATTTCATATTTTTATTTAAATGACTATTAAAAATCGACTCACCATAGGGCGCTGATCGTTTCCTGTTATAGAAGCCTTCTGATATATTTATGCAATGCAAACCATTCTGACTCCAAAGAATCTCAAATCCAAGGCTTGGCTAATAAGGAAAAGGCCACTCATTAAAGTGAAGGTTTCCGAGCACAAAGTCATTTGTCTACACCTCAATCATCGGCTACGTTGGAGTACGAGGGACAACACGAACCATTCAAGTATTGTGCCAGTCCTCAGGTCTCTTCACGATCCGCTGAAAGTCACGTCTTCAGGGAACGATTATCGAAAGGATATGACGAGAGATGACGCACAAATACAACAAATGCAAATTACATCAGCGTCGTGACTTGGTATGTGCATAGTTAATCGATTAACTATGGTATGTGGGATCTGTAATAAAGCTATAGGACCACGCATCAGAGACAAAATCCGAGATCGCTACCACATAGCACGTATGAGTACGTGTCGAAACAGGACCTTGATTCCACTTGTGGCGAAAACAAAGACCTCCGAAAACAAAGACCGAAGACCGATAAAACGAAGACCCGAAAACGAATACCCGAAAACAAGGACTCCGTATTTTCTTTATCTATAATGATAAAGGATGTGATCAAACGCGAACTAAGTGTCTATAAGAACCATGTTCATTTATTGAATTCTTCCTAATGCTCACTATACCTTTCTAGAGTTAGCACAAGGTAATTTAAAATGCTAAATTGACGGTGTCGTGACCAAAGCGTTACATTGAATTTGTTGATAAGTTCGTGACGGAAGTACAGAAATGTGCCTAGTGATTTGCGTTGATTGATTGTGAGATCGGAGTTACAAGTGAGTGCGAGAATGAACTAGTATACATCAAGCCAGTGGTGATAGTGGCCCATAGAGAACACGCTATCCACTTTTTAAATTCAGTTTTATTGCGCGATCAAAAAGATTTATCGTGCGATGAAATCAAAATTTCGCGCAATAAATGGAAATCATCACGCGATTAATATTAAATTATCGTCTGACATGTTGAAAAAGAAAGTCGAGGAAGTTCACGGCCCCAGGATAACCGTTCAGGAAAATAGGTTTGAAGCCGAAGAAGACGACGATTCGTGGAACCCATCGCCAGAAATCAAGGACACTTCGAGCCCGCTACATCGTATTACACTCCGGAACAATAGAATATCCAGAGAATTCAATATGGCGGCGATCACGGCTCGATCTGCAAAGAAGCGTGTTTCGTACCATGACTTACACAATTTGAGCACCGCAGATCTTCTATTTGATGAAAAGAAAAAGAAAAGAAGACCTACAAGTAAATCTTTGAGATTTTTCGAGGCAGAGCGATGACATGATGTCAGAATTTTGATTTGCTTTTATTAAATTTTCGCGCCAAGACTACTGAATTTGCATTTAACGCCTGGCATATTTTTCTTCCGAAAAGGACCTGGTAACTAATTTATTTCCTAGCAAGAACATACACAAATATGGCCAATGATTCGAAGATCAGCGTTGCAAGTGTTTAACCATTTCAGTCATAGTTTTTAACATGGCGTCTCGTCACTTACTTAACATGGAAAATAAGGGACATTCTTGCGCGTTGGGAAGTTTTTTGATGGGAGGAAATAACAATTTTACAGGATATTTTGACGCTTCGAACTCAGTAGCAGTCAATTTGATCGAGAGCAGTTGACTTCATTGCTGCACTTTCCTGTAATAGGCGAGTGTTTGGGATGACGACTGCGACGGATTTTGAAGAACTGTATGGCGACTTACGTCAATGAACAATGACAAAAGAACTGGCTCGGGAAGTAAGTTGTTTTTATTTATCGAGTCACTGTGAGGTTTGATGAATAGCAGAATCAATACTGAATATGTCTCGATCGAGAGCAGACGGGACCATGAGCTCCTGATTGTTATATTTTAGAAATTTTACAAATTTCCATACAGTTTCCTATATTATTTGGAAGCCATTATGGACGAAATGCGTAGGCGCGCCCGCCATCTTGTCCAATATTTCTGCTAATGCAACCCAAACAAGATCTTAGATTTCTATGAAAAGCTGTGTTCGAATATGCTATCCCTAGAAACTATGGGAAAGTTTGGAGAAGTAAACGGATATGTCAGGATGACTCTGAATAAGCTGGAAGGGATCAGAGCAGATTTAGTGTGAACCGATGACGAATGGAAGATGGAAATTTCCTCAACTTGCAGAAGCGTTACGGGAATGGACGGTGCGAAACCCGCCGAAATGCGATGATGTGGTAGATCAAGGGAAGCAATTCAAGCTATTAACGAAACCGCCATACAAGCTACCGACCAAACTGCCTCAATTCTAGAAGTTTTCAAGCAAATCAACGTGAAGTAAAAAGAAACCATGCGTCTATTGCGACCTGCCAAACTACATAAGAGGGGCGCAGCTTAGAGCTGGGAAGACAGAGAGAGAGAGAGAGAGAGACCATTGCAGCTGCTGTTTCCTCTTGAATTAACCTGCGACAGACCTGAACGAAGGAGAGGAGAGACGCTAAGAGCTGACGCCAGAGAATTCCAGCCGAGAACAGCCGCAGCAGATGCACGGCAGCGAATAGCTGCCGTAGGTCAAGACGAACTAAACGAGGATTAGACTTTACAAGTGACATTTCACTTTCAAATTAGTTTCAGTTGTGTTTTAAGATAGTAGATTTATCGCGTTCTATATTTGCCTCAACGACAGTCAAATAGAGGGAGAGTGTCGTGACCGAAGCGTTACACTGAATTTGTTGACAGGTTCGTGACGGAAGAACAGAAATATGATAGGTGATTTGATTGACTATGAGACCTGAGTTGCAAGTGAGTAGGAGAATAAAATAGTGTACATCAAGCCACTGTGATTGTTTGTTGCGAGATCATTTACGACAGACGGCCTTTCAGTCGATCCGCTAACGTCAAAGTGCGCTATGATTGGTTTTTTTCTTCTGCCGGCTCCTTTTCTGAAATTAAAAATTCCGTAGGAAAAACCTCTCCAAAGCTTCCTCGATGTGCTTTTCACTTAAAGCTTTTTGCATTCAAACTGAAGAATGTTCCGCTCTGCAGAAGCCACCACGTACTTCTTGCTTAGAAGCTTTGGCAACCGGAATAGTGCAGACGTTGCGCAAGCCGTTTTGCCGAAACCAAATAAAGAAGAAGGAAGGAAACCTATCTTTACGGAACCTGAATATACTAAATTATAGCATTTGTCCTGATAAATTCGTTTCAAGGCTTATTTGTGCTATTGCATTATGCATCCCTACTGTGCATCGTTTTACACGAAAAATCCACGCCCACACACGCGAACAGAAGATCTTTTTTTCTTTTTTTTTTTTTCAGCCAGTAAGAAAAACTTTCATCGCCACGTAAACGGATTTGGTGACATATCATTTATATCTCTAGTTTGCAATCGAGCGAAAAGCTCCAAAAAACTCGGAGACGACTCTTCATTACGGCGTTCCGCCTTTGGCAGCCGAACCGGTTTGTATGAAAGAAGAGCGGCGCTGTGACACGTACTGGCGTCAGTCGGGTCGAACGTTCACATCAGCAAGCTCTGATCTTTTTTTTCAAATAAGGACGTCAAGGGGCGGCGGTAAGAAATTTTAAAAGGGCACCAGTGTTTTCGAACATAAATTGAGAAAGCAACAAATAGGAAAATTAAAGGAAATGAAGCGATCTCCAGTTAAGCGTTTAATTTAATCGTCGGCGATTTCCCTTTTTTTCAACTGATGAATGATCACTTTGCGAACAGAGAAGTTGCCAAGCTTTTAACTGTTTTTCATCGGTGAAGCCCTAAAGCGTAACGCGTTCGTTTTCGCTGCAACCCAAATCAATCAAACCCTGAGATCACGTAAACGGTGTACTGTAGGTTAAGTTTGGAAGTATAGTATAACGCAGCTCTAAGGAACTTGAGGGACCGGAGGCCAACTATAGCGTTAAATAAGTAAAATATCTACGAAGCGTGGCATGTCCACCAATCGTTCAAATGTGTATGACTCAAAGGAGGTTTCTTAATTGTCATCGCATCTCTCATTGGTTGAAATCGCTGGTGATTTCGGTTCGCGCCCATATCGTGCCATCCGTGCAGTCTTCTGCCTTCTTCCCTTTCTGCATTGTGGCATTGCCTCTGTCCATGGGGAAAACTTGGAAAAAGAAACGAAAGAACACTGATCACCGGTACTGGAAGTTCCTTTTGATCTTCATTGATTAAATTCTGTCATTTGCTGCTTTACTGGACAATTACTTAACATGACTTATCGATGCAATGTAATTAAACCTATTTTCTTGAATTTCTTCGTCAACAGGCCACGTTCCCGCTCTCGATCGTCCGAGCACGCAGTCAGTCCCAGAAATACAGAGAAAAGGTTAGGTCAGCGCGAATTCACTCATCGCGTAAAAAGGCCGTTCTTTGTACATTAATAAGATGTTCTGGCGTGCAACGCAAGCATGAAAGCTTAATGATACCATCCCAATTAGAGAGAAAGAGCTGAATTCGGCAAGTGGACTGACTAAACCAATCATTTCGCAGTACTTGGAGCAGGCTTTGCTAAAATAGAGAAACAGATTTTCCTTGTTGAAGGGTCAAACTAAGTTCATTATCAAACTTTGGGAAAATTGAACGAGAGGAAGTTGTAGACTTTTACTTTCCAAAACTAGGCTTTTTGGGAATTTTTAGTAAACTGTGGTAAGGCGAATTAGCGCTCCCATTCTAATAAGCGCTCTCTCTCTCTTATAAGTGCCCCTCGAAATTGATTTTGTTAATATTAAGCACCCTCATTCTAAAAGACGCACTTATTCCGTTGCAGTAATAGCGCTGTTAGAATGTATTTACACTGAGATCTTCCAAATGTTATCGCTTGCAAATTTTAGCTCTTGAATAGATGGTCGGAGTTCGGAATGATTTAGGTTTCGACAACTTTTGATTTTTCAATTCTTCTCCTTGTATTAATTCTGAAGTCCTCATCTGGTTCGCCATCCTGGTACATTGCTGTTCATGGTTATAAATATCCTATGTGGTGAATCCTCTTTGTCTGTGATTGTTATAATTTGCAGCTTTAAGCGTCGTCTGGCGTCCAAATCATTGCGGAAGTTTCCCATATTGTAGTTGGCACACCACCAACTTGGAACAAGCGGCGAAGTCCAGTGACAATAACAACTGATTACACATCGAATTAAGAGACGAAAATGTGAAACAGTTCACGTGTTTTGGAGGGTTTTTTTTCTGTTTTTCACATTCATTTGCTTTTATAATTAGAGTACCTGTTCATCATTTCGCTAAGGAAGTGTTTGCAACGTCACGCGTACGATAGATCATTTGAACGCTTTTAATGAGCGCACTCTTCTCACGATGAGCATTCTCATAGCGTCTGTAGAATTAAAGAAAATTTAAAATGTAGGTCGCTTGCTAAATTTAGCCGGTGTTTCACTGAGCACGTTCTATAGTTAGAGATCGAATATTAATTAATGGCATCCTCGTCTCGGAGAGGCGATGGTCAGCGCATCAGTGTTGGTGGGCTCTTGAGTGGCTCAAAAGCCCGATTCTTGAGTGGCAATCTTTGTTGCAGCTGGAACAGATGTAATTGGTGGCCTCTTGATCTGATCTTTGACGTTTCTTTCTCGTCCCCCTCTTGATAGTCGCCTCGGCCCTGGCCTTCATCTCAGCCCTGTGAGCCCCGTCCTTCACACCCCGACGCCAGGCTTTCCGGTCTGTCGCAAGGATCTCCCAGGTGTTGGGGATGATTTCAGTGAGTTGCAGGTCACGCTTGCAAACGTCCTTGAAGCGAAGGAGTGGTCGGCCCGTGCGTCGGACGCCCTCTCGCAGTACCCCATAAAGGATTTGTCTTGGCAAGCGACCGGGGTCCATACGGTGTACATGGCCAAGCCACCGTAAGCGTCTTTGGATGAGTAGTGTAGAGATGCTAGGCATGTCGGCTCGCCCAAGGACCTCGGTGTTAGGGACTCTGTCCTGCCATTTGATCAGGAGGAGACGCCGAAGGCAGCGGAGGTGGAACCCGTTGAGCCGCTTCTCTTGTCTGGCGTATGTGGGCCATGACTCGCTACCATAGAGGAGTGTGGAAAGGACACAAGATTGGTAGACTTGCAGTTTGGTCCTCACGCTCAGCAGGTCATTGTTCCACACTCTTTTGTTGAGTTTGGCCATTACTCCCACTGCCTTGGCAATCCTTGAGCTGATCTCGACGTCTAGTGATGCCTTGTTTGACACTGTGGACCCTAGGTAAGTAAAAGAGTCCACCACCTCCAGTTCAGTATTGTCGATTGTAATGACGGGAGGTGTCAGTGCATCTTGGGCAAGGATGTTCGTCTTCTTTAGGCTGATGGTAAGGCCGAACTCTTTGCAGGCGTGAGACAGCTTATCGACTAAGCGTTGGAGGCCTGCCTCGCTGTGAGATGCCAGGGCAGCATCATCTGCGAACAGCAGCTCGCGGATGAGCACCTCAAAGGTCTTCGTTTTGGCGCGGAGCCTGGCAATGTTGAAGAGCTTGCCGTCTGCCCTTGTCCGAATGTATACACCGTCCGAGGAATCGGCAAAGGCATACTGGAGTAACATCGAGAAGAAAATCCCGAACAGAGTTGGTGCCAGAACACAGCCCTGTTTTACTCCACTTCTGACTGGGAAGGCATCCGAGGTGGCTCCATTAAAGCAGACGGTGCTCTGCATGTCCTCGTGGAAGGCGGCGATGATGGCAAGGAGTTTCGGTGGGCAGCCGATCTTCTGAAGGATCTGGAAGAGCCCGCTTCGACTTACCAGGTCAAAGTAGTAGTCAAAGTTCTATAGTTAGAGATCGAATATAGCAAATACCTAACTAACTAACCAAAGTAACCATCATTTATTTCCAATAGCAAACTCACAGAAGATTCTGCGCATCGAACTAAGTTCGAAGTGGCCGAACAAAACTAACTCACTTACATAATTCGAGCTTAGCTACTCTTACTTACAATATTGAATTTTTCTCACTAGCTCAAATGAGTTTAGTTAATGCAAAAGTTTTGTTTACTTTAGCTAACAATTGAGAGATAAATTTATCACATACTACGTTAGTTTCATCACAAATGATTATCGTAACTAAGATTCGCGTTGATATTTAACCCGGGCGAGTTCAAATCCTGGGAACTTGTTTGAATGAAACCTAGGCTTCGAGACGAAAATGACCCAAAAGCTACCCTTATTGTACAAGGTCTATAGAGAAATCAAACCAAGTGGAACTTTGAGCTTAAGCCCTTCAAGATATCGGCCATAAGGTCTGTACATAGTTGCCTGAATGCTGACTTACATTGAAGCTATGTACAATGTGAAGAAAAAAATTAATTCCTCAAAAACGCATTCTAGCACATTCTAGCACATCAATTTAAAGGAAATCAAAGGAACAAATGAAAGATGACATAGAAGTCTTTTTGCAGACAGTATCTTCAGCCTAATCTTACAGAAGAGTGAAAAATTTTATTAAATTTCCACTACTGTTCCTTCCTCATCGCTTATGGCGGCCACTGAGGCTGATCTCCTTGTGTCTTTGAATATAGAACTAACACCAGCCGGCTCTTTTCCTTTGCCGTCTTCGTCGCTAGCTTCCTCGTTGTCACACACTCTTTTCCTCTCATGTTCATCAAGCTGACAGTTCCCTTCTGCTTCTTCACTGATCACAACAATATCCGGAAAATTTTCCCTGACTGTTCGTTTTTCTCCTTGCCTGTCTTTTGTCCCACGCAAATCAAACCTCACTCTGCGAACTGTGTTCGGTGCTCTTGTGTAACAAGGCGTATTCTCGCCCAATTGGCAAACCCCCTGATGTTCCATAGGCTTCTCTTCGCTCCTTTCATGGCTTTGACTGCGGTCAAATCCTTCATTATCATGGCTTGCAGTATTTCCTGCAATCATTGAGGTGTCTGTTGCAAGATTGTCTTCTACATTATGGTTTCCATCGATTTCACTGCTGCTGCCCGGGCGGTGATAAGGGGTCGATTCATAAAAACTTAAAGAAACAGCTTCTCTTTTTTGCTAAAATGATATAATGATAATTATTACAAAATCATAGGAATCTGTTGATAAATCTTAGACCTTTGTCATCTAAAATCAAATTAGAAAGAAGGGAACTTAAGAAAAAACGATGGAAAGCTGAGGACAGAAATAGTGTGTTGGTGCGCAGTGATTAAAAATCTTATAACTCTCTGCTTATCGGTCTCAACGTTTTGTGACAGTCAGCATAGTATTATTTTTTAACGCTCCAGCCGTTGACAAAATTCTGATATTGAACCTTTGAGGTGTGATGGATAAATCCACTGACTGCTTTTTCGTCAGTGAAATACGAAGGCATATACTTTAATGCGGTGTATGAAAACACTGTCCGTCTAAAAGCAATCGTGACTGTTAAAAGATTCTGAAACCACGGCAACTCCACGAAAAAATACTAAACCAAAATTTAATGATGGATGTGAGAAAAAACCAAATTGGACGTGAGGAAAACGAATTGTGACTAGTAAATAGCTATCAAAGTGGGTAACTGAGGCATGAAGAAACCCTCTTGTTGTTTGCGTCGTAGAAGTTTAAGAGTATAATTAGTGCGTACTTCTTGCCGTTTGCCATAGTTTCAATTATTTTCTGCCAAAGTTCCGTACTACCAGTCTTACAGATACAATCAAGACTCCTATTTCTCCTTACTCAGGAAATTTATAATGTTGTGATTATTGTAAGGAGTAACTAAATGACCAAAAGCACACTGAATTTTTATAGTCGAGTTACCTCTTCAGGTGTTTTCCTCTGTTGGTTTCTTACTTTGTACGAGCCACTTGATCTTCTGTTGGGGACAAAATTTCCTATCAGTGACTAAATGAATTTCAGTCATTCTCATGTTTTAAGGTAGAGAAAAATTACTTATTTAGCAAACATTTATACCTGGCTCAAATTGAAGTATGGTTTTTTAATGACATAAACACAGGCACAACAGTCTCAATAGACTCAAAAAAAGAACAACAGGATCAATAAGAAAAGGCTGTCTCCCTCCAAAGTATAAAAATTGTGTCTGGTTTTAATTTTTTTTTATTCAATTTTTGTGTAGAGTCTCGTATCTGTGGACAATGTAAAGAGAATTGTTATGGCTTTATGATAAAATTTGACTCTCCTTGATATAACAGCAAAACCTTATTTTCGTTCTACGCGCAAGGATTCTGATCTTCAGTTTTAAATATGAAAGAGGAAGTTGTCTGAAAAACGCAAACACAGCTTGTACTCCATTTAAACGTACCCACCTATGTCGAACCTATGGTAAACAAGTAAATGACCAAGGTTACTTTAAAAACTCTTGAGGTGAATCAGACACAAGTAACCTCGTTACAGCAATTTCGCTTCACCGCATAAAAGGCGGAAGAAAAAAACCGAATGGAAGAAAAGGATATGATGATGAAGTTCAGTCAACATTCCTAAACAAAAGCTACAAGGCGGGATTTGTTGAAACCTTTCGTTCTACCAAAATGAATGTTGCTTTCTATGTTAAACTTAATGAATATCAATTTCATCACAAACTAATCACAAACACGCAGCATAACACTACAAAATCAAAGATACAGTAACAAACATGAGGCTTATTTTGGGATTGGCCCGAAGATGAAATATGATAAAAACGTATAGAAAACTTGTGGCTTTTACTCCAGCAGACATACTTACAATGGTGTACGAAGAAGATTGCAATCGCCCTAAGAATCGAAAAAAAAAAGATTTGGCATTAAGACTAACTTTAATTTACATCAGAGAGCGAGCCACAGAAGCACGAAAAACACCATAGTGGCATCAAGCAAAGCTTCTTTGGACTCTAAGAGAGAGTTGTTGAGATCTGAGGTTTAAAGAAGGCTTACTTTTTCGTAAAATGCATTTAGAAAAATCGACACTTAGAGGAAAAGTGCACTGTATGCTACAGTAAACCCATACGGGTGTATGTAACTCTGCTCATCAAGTCATTGTTATTGCGTTCATGTCGCTGATAGAATCGAGGTTAAATACTCTGCATTGTATTTATATCGATCAATCAAAATAAATATGTACAACATACCTGGTTTGTTGGAACTTTCTGAACTGTATACTTCGTGTTGTCTCTACTGAAACAAGAGAAAACTTGAAGTATGGCTGAGGTGTTTTTAACGGAAGAAGACCGGCTTAGAAATGATTGAGCTTTGATCGCATACGTGTAGTTCGATTAGTTTATGAAGAAAACATTACAGTTACGATCTGGAGGGAATATAAACCACGAAAGGAAATTCCTCAAGATTTGATTTTCAAGATTAAATTATAAATAGAGGAAACTGAAGACATATCTATAGTCTGGGTAAACATACAGGTACAGTGCTTTTTAGATACGTTGATTTCCGGGATCAGAGGTTACATTGACTCAAACATTAACATGAGAAGGGAGAATAAAGTTTTGTGCAGAGGAATCAACGATAAGCTTAAAAAAAGTTATTTCTTCTAAAATGATGCAAGTATATTTACAAAGATCGTCGAGTTCCATCTGCTTCGGACTCAGTAAATGCTTCTATGCCGGGCATATCCATGCAACTGAATTAAAAAGAAACACAGCAAAGGAGAGTCACAGAATACAGCATCAACCAATAGGGATTACGAAAGATGATGACCTCAGAGAAAGCCCACAAGGGTCCTCTCCCCCCTCTTTGGATGTGAGTGGAAACCATGATTTTTCACAGCCAGTTGACAATAAATTTAAGCGACTACAAAAAGTCGACTTAAGTTTTACGAAACAAACATTAACAACCGAAATGGAATTAAAGTTAATTTTTAGAAAAAGGCACAATACTTTTAGCTATATTAAGAGAAAGTGAGAGAACAGCGGGGGATGATGATGGGGTCGCATGGAGATTCCACAAAAGCTATTTTTAGTTTAGAGATGTCTTTTCCTCAGATGTCCGCTCAGTAAATATCCGCTCAAGAAATGACCTTTTCCTTTTGATCCAAGGAAACCTCTTTCATGGAAAAAACTAGTCACTACGCTATTATTATCGAAATTTATCTTTTCACAGAAAGTTTCAGGAAACAGGCTTTTGTTCGTGCGACTATCTATGTATAACCTCAATAAAATTGGTATATCTGGAAGGACTTTACCAAAAGGCTAGTTACCAGTTCCCTAACTCCTTTCTCTATTGGTCATACTTACTACCAAGGCATCGTCAGAGGATATGGTAATTCATCAGTAGTCTTGTAGGCTCTCTTTTGCCTGCAACATGAGATAAGAGGAGGAGTGAAGAGAAGCAAGAAGCTTCTAAATCGAGTGTAGCACTACAATATCAATTCAGAGAAGTCATGCTGCCCGCACATGTAATTATATGTAAACAAGAATGCAAATGAATTAATCTCATTTCCATTTTTTCTGATCCAAAACCAAGGCTCTCGCTGTTGACGTAACTTCTCAGTAATCGTCTAGTGAAAGCAATGATTGCTCGAACATTCATGTCTATGTGGACAGGGAAAGACTGGGATCTCCGTGCTCCTAATGTTTCGTTCTACTTACAAGCATGAAAAACTTGATGTTGATGATAACTTTCGCTCAATTTGTTAAAACCTCAGATGGTGAATAAATACAGACAAGCTTTAAAATTAACCAACTTGAATGTCCTCGTTCAAGTATTTCCAAACAAGTAGCGTGCACGAAGAAAAATAATGTTTTAGTGGTAGGGAAAGAACTCCCGACTTCTAGTTGTGGTAGATGGCTCAAAAAACGTCTATGCATAAGTTCAACCAAATCTCTTCAGGTCTAACCTTACCAGGGCGATCACATCACACGAGTAGATCTTTCTAACATGCACATACAACTTTAAAAAGCTCACCGTTTTCTCTTTTTCTTGGCTATTATAATGCCAACGAATGCTCCCAGTCCGATGCCGCCAGAGAGCACCAGCATAACAGCAATCAGGATACTGAACTCCTCCCTTGAGTCTTTAGACGC
The DNA here is from genome assembly GCF_964200805.1 of Pocillopora damicornis. Classification (NCBI taxonomy): domain Eukaryota; kingdom Metazoa; phylum Cnidaria; class Anthozoa; order Scleractinia; family Pocilloporidae; genus Pocillopora; species Pocillopora damicornis. The sequence goes on from NC_142672.1 coordinate 3,324,472, forward strand.
ATGTGCTGTCCCACCAGAAGGAATACGTATAACCCACTTTTTAAAAACATCGTTCAAAAGGTCGGAGTTGTTTTGCAGGCGACTGAGAATGTAAGTACAGGAACTGAATTAACCGCAACAACCAGAAAACAGTGGATGGAAAAAGTTAGGTACTGATGTAGAACACATGACAAATGCTGTTTCTTTCATTTGATAAAAAAAAAGTTCTTTATCTCCATATCTTCGAATTTTAGAAGGAAATTGCCTTCTCTCAGAAAAAAATTGAAACGTTTCATGATAGTAGCAGTTCAATAATAACGTTGAAAATGATGACCAAAAAGGATAAATGAATATGTATTGATTCGCTACATCAACGGCTGGCTTAATGCATCCAAAACGATCCTCTCTCTTTTTGACAAAAAGAAAAATAAAGCGGGTAATTTTCTCAAGGAACTGTGGTGCTGCGTCGGTGGAGGGTATTACAATATAATTTCGTTTCATCAACCGAGTTGATGATGGAAATTTGCTACCGTAAGAGAGTTTCAGAAGCTGACTTTTCGAGCATTAGTTCTTCGACAGAATGAAAGAAAGATAGGTGACGAATAGGTAGGAGACCTCTTTATATCCGTTATGATCGTTTTCTCCAGTTGCTTTACCTCATAAACTCATCCGGAGTCAACAAAGATAAGGTATTGTTGTCAACAGCATGGAAATAGATTAGTGTGCTGGAAATGATGAAAACAAGAGAAACTGTTAACAATAGAGTTTTTATTAAAATTTACTTACCTCATCAACATCTATTAAAATAAACTTTTTAACTTCATGCACGATGCACGAACATTTTAAGTTTGCATACCCTGTCTGGAATTCCTAACATCAAAATCCAGAGTTTCTAGCCATGATAGCTGTTTCATCGCGCAGAATGCCTATTGTTCTTGAGACATTTACTAACAGTAACGAAAAAATTATAGATCTATAACATTAGCAGCGAAGCGTAATCTGGAGGAGTAACATTTTAAAATCCAATTTTTAAACGCATTTCAAAATTAGATATATTCAGATCTGTGCAAGAAATTGTTAACTTGATGAGGTTTAAGTTTCTTAACTTTTCACATATCTTTGTTCATAATCATTTGGATCATGATCAACCTGGACTTTCATTTCAGGACCTTAGTGTTACTATTTATTGCCAGAATGTTATCAGTTATAAGCAGGAACCCATTACCTTGGCTCCTGTTATAACTATTACATTTCTGATGCCTTGTGGCTCTTGGCCTGTCTTCATGACCACTCACCTTCCATCCTCGGTCTCTCGTATGTCTTTTATCATCACGGTTCCTCCAGTGAGATTGCGCAGCATACTAGAGATAAACAAAGGAGAAAGCGATTTTCAAACTATTGCCTCAGAATAGAGCATATTTGCACAAGCAACAGAAATGGCTTAATCCGTGAAGTTGGCCTTTATGTAGCAGCGAAACAACTGTGTGATTAATTCCAGATCTGTATGATGGAAAATTGCAAAGCTTAGAGGAATAAGTCTCCCAATAAATCAGCGTTGATTAGGGAGCTAGAGAACAAAACAACGAACCTTTCAATCTCGCTTCTCTTTTCTCGGACAAAAACAGGAGGAACACCAAGCTCAAGTGACAGCTTCTTAGGATCAGAGAGGACGAAAATCTGAATGAAAAAATGGTTAACAAGTTTAATCTTGTACATGAAAAAATTACGCACTTCTTATTGGCCGAAAACGAGTGCATTCTCATGTAACACGAGAGCAAAGTTTTACACAAGTGCAAAGTTGCAACACGAGTGCAAATTACATATAGTGCACGCATTCTTTCAAAATTTCGTCTATCTTGAATTTCTGTGATGTTTTTTCATGTACATTGTTAACAAGTAATGACATAATTTCCTTCGCAATTTGATGTAATAAGCACTTGCAAATTCTTCAAAGACAACAAATTGCAATTTTGTTGTCTTTGAAAAATTTGCTCGTGCTTGTTAACTTCAAATTGCACTCCAAATCATGATGTTACCCATACGTAGTAACTATAAGGTGACATAAGGTGACGTATTGTTATCTATTTGAAATGCAGAGAACGCAACATCCGTCCAACACTCACAAACTTACCAGAACAGATGCACTTTGATTCGCCCTGTTACTCGGTACTTTTCCTTGGTTGTCCACGGCAGAAACTGTCAGATCAAACACTGATTTCCCAGTGACGTGGTCTGAGAGATTGGAAAGTGTTACGTCACCAGTAGTATTGTCCAAAGAGAACAATCCAGGTGTCCCCTCATGTACGATGGAGTACCAAAGAGAGCCATAAGCGCCGGAATCTTTGTCTGATGCCTGTGAAAGAACGCACAGGTTTGCATCAAAGGAAAACAATCATGGACCTCACGGAATTCTAATTCTCGAAATTTCAAAACGTAAGTCCCACATTTTGAAGTCAAGCAAACCAGCGAAAAACGAGCCGATTACATAGTTTACCTGGATGGTTGCCACCACTGTGTTCCTTGCGGCCTCACCTTCATAAAAACCTGAAACAATGTACCATAAGGCAGGGAGCATCATAAGCATAACATTGTGGAAGACGCATTAGTCTTGGGGTCAGTGCACTAGACTTCGGGTCCATGTGATGAGTCCCTGGTAACAGCACATTACTCTCACATGCCTTTCCACCCAGGAAGATAAATAGATACCGGCTAACTGTTGGGAAAGCCTGATAAAATGCTGAATGATAACCTTGCGATGAACTAGCATCCCATCTCGGGGGGAACAATCATAAGCTTAGTCTCTTCATGTTAGGGAAACCGGGATAAGCTTGGGGGGGGGGGGGGAGGGAGTGGAGGTCACTTGGCTTGAGTACGGACTTTTAAGCATAACGTTGATACTTAACTAAAATAACCAAGTTACAGATCTAATCATTGGGCTGGATTTTTTAATTCTTTTGATGATCGGTTCGACTCAGTGACTACGCACTCAATATGGTAAGTCCCTTTCCCTAATTGATGAATTCAAAAACGAGATCTTTAATCAAACACTTCTTTAAAAGAGGGAGATACGAACACTCACTATAGCAATATCTATACTGTCAGGATCTGCCAGTATGAATAATTATTCTATATTTAACTCTACAAATAATTTTGCATGCCTCCAATAAATTGTGATTGAATGAACACAGGAGGGTTGTTGTTCTCATCTTGAATCTCAATTGTGGCTGACACCTCATCGAAAGCTACCGTCCCATCTGAAATGGAAATGAAAGTTGTGAGATAAAAATTGATCATGATACACGAGGCTTTACGAAAGACGTTAAAATGACTAGCAACCTAAGCGAGTTGCATGAAAAAACTCATTTTAAATCAATTGGCAAAAACAGCGAGATATGTGCTCTTTTTTTGCTTCGGTTAGGGTGCTGAAAGTTGTCCGTGGTGTATAAGTCGCGCGTCATTGAGTCTAGCGTAACTTCTTGCGAGCTTCTCGCCATCTTCTCGCGCAGTACTTGATCACGATGAGCCAAAGACTGAGGTAATCTAGTTTGAAATCAAATAATTTACTTAAATCAAGACTCTCATTGAAACTCGTTGGCATCTGAGCAGTTATATATCTCTAGGATCAAACGTATATTCTTTTGTATGCTAGAACCGACAACCATCCCCTAGAAACTGAGAATAACTGGAATAGCAACCCAAGCCCTATTTTGCCTCCGCCTTCATAGGAACGTTTGACGTCTCTCTTGTCTTCTTTGACATTTCATGACATTTATCAACAAGAACAACAACAACAAAAAGAAAGAAAGGGACAAACAAACGAACACATTTCAGGTATCTAATGTTTTCAGATTTTACTTGCTGTATTATGTGTCCTCTATGGTAGAAGACAAAGGTTATCTAAACATAGTTGCCTAACTCAGATGGAAAGGGCAGAGAAACATACCGCACGAAAGTGACCACGAAAAACCAGCCCAAATATGACCTGCGTTGCTGGCGGTCTGCGTTGCTGTCTGGGGGCGGAGAGAAAAATGAAAGGTCTTTCATTTTTCTCTCCGCCCTCAAAACCGCAGACTGCCAGCACGGCAGGCTAGCCCAAGTAAAGACAACGTTTAAGTCAGGAGGTGCGTTTAATTGATTTTGTCACCTCTTCTTTTCCTGTTACCCAGTCCTGCAGGTGAATTAAGTGCTCGTATTAGCAATTGGACGGATGAGGCCGCTTCATTTCCCAACCTCTGCTTTACATATATTGTCCCGTGATATTCACTGATGTTGAAAAGACCTGGTACAAATAAGCAAAAAGGAACAAAACCAGCTATTGATGAGAAGCACAGCGAAAGCGTTTGTAAAACGATAGCTTAAGCTTACAAAATATAAAAAGAAAACACGAGGTTTTCGCCGCACCTTTCTCGTTGCCGCTGGTAATTTCATAAAACACATCTGATTGATGATCTCTGTCAATGTCCACTGCTTTTACTTGTCCTATAAAGTCACCGACTCTAGAAAGCTCACTGGACAAGAACCTACACGTTTGACCGGTAAATCAGTTTAATATTTATAGAAAATAAATTAAAGAGAAATTTCTCATGAGTTTATCAAAATTACAGTAAAAATAAAAGCTTACTGGTAGGACCGCTGGAGGAAGCGCGGGTTATTATCATCCTCGTCACTGATGTTTATGAATACAAGCACCACACTTGACACCTCTTGAAGTGCAGGATCTGAGTTTAACAGTTTTGCCTCAATCAACAGCTGCAACGTATGTTAAAAATGTCTGTTATAAAATTTTAGAAAGGGTAAGATGTTGTATTAGAAGTCAGTGTGGCCAAAGGAGGGGTAAGAGCGCTGGACTCGCATGCCTGAGGTCGCGGGCTTGAGTCCTCGACCAAGATTTTATATAGTCATCTCCAACCATGAAGTAGGGTCTTAACTTTTCATTTGAAGTGCTTTTTTTAATTAATTACGTCGGTCTCCTTTAGCTATTGTTCTATAGACACTGCCGAGGGTAAATGAATCCGATTTTATCCATGAGAAGGAATTTTCCAGTTTTAATCACACAAACCGCCTCAAAAGAAGAGAATTAAATAACGACAAAAAAAAAAGGTGTTAGCTTTTGGCCTTTTGAGCACTCACAGAGTAGTTAGCGGTTATTTCTCGATCCAGTTCTCCCTGAGTGGTGATGAGTCCTGTCTCAGGCTCTATCGTAAATTTTCTTGAGCCCGCGCTGCTTTGGTCATGCAACACTCTGAACACAATATATGAGGTAGCCTGGTAAAGCAAGCACATATAATGAATACTATACGAGTGAATACAAGAATCCTTTTGTTAAAAAAAAAAAGTCGCACTTCTTAGCCCCGTTATATCCTTCTTTCATTTATTTAGGCTAATTCACATCTTATTCTTTTGTTTTTCCTTTCCTTCTTTAGATCAGCTGCATTCTTTTGCTTGTTGTTTCTTTACTTCATTTGAACTTCCGGTCGCTGATCATCTGTTTAGGCATTCGCTCACCAATTCGCTTGTTTCTCAGTTAGTCTACAACTCTTTCGCTCTTTATTTTCTCGCAGCTGTATCGTTATTCCCTAATCAGTTCTTTCACTCAATCTCTTGTTCGTACATTCTAATTTCGTTCTCTGATTGGCTTTTGGTTCTTTTATTTTCTCGTATACTTTCCCGCTCCAGAGCCCGTCCTGCCTATAAATGGCTCGGCTCCACAAACTTTCAGCCAGTTTCCCTTTTAACATCATGCACTCGGTCGTATAAATACCTGTATGTTATTGGTAATATTAATTTTAATCACAGGTGTTCCGACAGTGGCAGCCTCTGATATTTCCGCATGATATTCACTAGTGGTGAACTGTGGTGTTCTACTACTCAAGCCATATATAATCACTTGAACTTCCAGAGTTGACCACAACTTGGGAGACGCTAAGGAGTTCTCAGCGATTACAGTCAAGCTGTAGATTTCCTTTTCAACTCGTTTCTGTGAGAAGTAAAGAGGTTTAGAGTCAAGTAAACCCTATTATTTGCCTCTCGTCTTTTCTCATTACATTAACTGCTGACCACTAAAGGAATTTAGTAGGGTCACGGTGGATTAGTACTCATTATCTGTGTACATGTGCGACTCTTGCGATCGATAGAACATCAAAGAACTGGTTTGAGAGCCTTTTCTGTAGATCATGAATTATCCCCTGTAGGAAGATTTCGGTTGTGTCACAATAAATTTACATAACCCCCCCCCCCCTCCCTCAAGGCTCTTTGTTATTCTAATGAACCCCACCAGGAGCCTTTCTTATAGCCTCCCTCTGCACTCTGTCAGCGACGTTTGTTATTCTTATGTGTTACTATAATGTATTATTATGTGTTGATGTGCTATTCTAATGATTCCCACCAGGAGCCTTTCTCATAGCCCTCTGTACTCCGCTAGCGACATCTGTTACCATCTAGGTTGCCCCTGAAAACCATGTAGCCCCCCCTCCCAAGAAATATATTACGACACCCCTCCCCCCCCCTCCGAGGATTATTAATCACTAATCCTTAAGACGTCAGATTGAGCTAAATTCCACGAAATTTGAATCTTGGAATCGAGGATGGTGAATTTATGTTGAGGAGGAGACGGGAGGGAAGCGTCCATCAATATTAATTATTTTGGTTAATTTCATGCAACGCTGATTCTGAGAGATTGTAGTCACCAAGATTCTTGTCTGAGTGATTAATACATTCTTTTACGAATAAAGCCACCAGCATTTTATTCCCCTGGGCTGTCAGCCTCCAACGCAGGCTCGTCACGCCACACAACAGTTTTTTTGGTTGTGAGGGAATGATTGTGCGACGTGACGTGCCTAACAACTGCGTATGAGGCTACACCAACACTTACCAGCTGTTTATTTGTAGTTATGATCCCAGTGCGATTTTCAATAGAAAAGAATTTTGATCCATTGCCTGAAACAAAAAATCAGTGACAAAATAATTTAGTGTATCTGCTAAGAATGAAAAATGACAGGCAAGCAGAGTTTTTAAAAAAGTCATTTTGCGTCAAATCTCATTGAAAGGCATCTCAATTATCAAGAATTTTTACCTTCGATATGATAAAATATCACAGAGTTGACACTTTCGTCCTTGTCAAAGGCTGCCACTCTACCAATCTCAGTGTTGGCAGGAGTCAAATCTTGTACTCGGAAAACAGTGAGTTCCTATTAAGAGCAAAAAGGTGACAACATTCAACTTAAAACAAAGTCGACTTTAAAAAACTAACAAACAAACAAACAAACAAAAATAGAACTCTCCACAGAGTTTTTCCACCAAGCAAGTCATATACGGCACACAAACAAACATCCGATTCATTTGATACAATCAAAGAGGTAAATAAAGTAAATCACTCCATTGAAGTGTCAAAGTAGCTAGCCTGAGTGAAATTATAGGTAAGACTTTTAAGTTTAAAATGGAATATACTATAATTTTCAAACATAATTAAAAATTAATTTGGAAGACCAATATGGATGAGATTCTAAAAAAGAATAGTGGAGACTTGAAGGCTTCAAAGAGAACCTTGCCTGGCATTCAAGTCGAGGGAACGACTTAAGGTGAGATACCATTTGTCAATTAATTCAAGCCGAAGTGCATCATCTGCTTTCTGCCGAATCTAACTGTTGTGGAAGCTCCCGAAATATCTTCACTAAAACTCACTGTTTGTTGACTAGATGGTACCCAAGAGCGGAAAATCTTAACGAACACTCTTTCCGTGTCTAATATATAAGTAGCTGTAGAGGTAATTAACGCAACAGCTTCTTATCCAGATATTTTGATAGAATTCTTTCAAGACATTCAAACTAAGGAAATCTTGCGCTTTGAGAGCCAACCTTCGAAGGAAATAAAGCGTAAAAGAAAGAAAAGAGGGAGAAAAGAACACATACCGTTGCATTGTACGCGACGCAAGCCAGAAGATTTTCAAGTTCTTTCACATCAGGTTGCATATTGAAGAATTTTGGCGCATTGTCGTTGACATCAATGACATTGATTGACACATCCACAGCTGTCCTTCGCGACTGCGGAAGCCCTTGATCCTCAGCTTGCACAACCAATATGTAAGAACGAGAGGCTTCATAATCCAATGCTTTAGTTGTGAAAATTTCTCCTGTTGAAGAGTTTATCCTGAAACTAATAATTCAGGCTGGATTTTGAATAGGGATCATGGTTGCTCACTTCTTCTCATATCCACCTCGTATACATCGATTTCAAAAGTGCTGTATTTACTTTAGAAAGATAAAATGGCATAAACGTTCGATAATAATCATTTTTGCGTGACAGCAATCAAGCATACCTTTTGGACGATGGTGTATTCATCAATGAATAGATTGTTTGAGCATTTTTTCCAATGTCACTGTCGTTTGCCTACAGAAAATAATAACAGTTGGGATTAAAGATGTTTGAAACTGACGGAAGAATCTTTTCCCGTTAAACATTATTCGCAGGAAGGTGACTAAAATCGCCAGTATGTTACTGGTGCCATTGTATTTCTAGTTTTAAGTCTCGTGTAATAGTAATAAATATCGGTGCATTGATTTGTCAATCAAGGGCAGTTACTTTACCTTAACAGTACCCACAATCCATCCAGAGGTCTCCTCCGTTACAGAAAAGTGATAGCCCTCCACTGATGTGAATTGGGGCGAGTTATCATTGACGTCACCCACCAAAACCGTGACATTAACAGTAGTGCTCTAAGATGCAATTAGTTTTGAGTTAGTGTTGATAATTACAGTCTGAATAAAGCTAAGAGTTAACGGGAAGATAACAGCGCCTACCTTATTCCCTCCATCATTTGCTTGTACAATCAGATGGTAGACTTCGACTTCTTCTCTATCAAGTTCTCTAGCAACACTTATAGAACCGCTAAGATGAGACAGAATTGATGAAAACTTGAAATTGAAACAATCTTAAAGGCAAATGAACAAAGGGGGTAAGCCGCTAAAGAAACTGTGGTGCTGCGTCGGTGGGAGAGTATAATTTAGTTTTATCAACTGAGTTGATAACGTAAATTGGCCACCGTAGAGAGTTTCAAAGCTGACATTTCGAGCGTTAGCCCTTCGTCAGAGCGAAGGCGGGCTAACTTCGTCTTTAGCTCTAACCAAGGGCTAAAGCTCGCAACTTCTGCTTTGAAACTCTTTACGGTGGCCAATTTACGTTACCAACTTAGTTGATAATACTAAATCTGAACGGCAAGTTTCAGTTATACCTTGCTTGTCAATATTTAGGATTGGGTGGAGAAATTGGTACTGGAGAAAACGACTTGTCACCAAATATGGAAAGAGATAAGTAGAGTACCCAATAAAATAACACAAGGGACCTGGTGTGATGACCCTAAGGTTTGACCTGTTTCCACGTGTTGACCATTCGACCACCAGGGTTTTGTTTTAGGGGAATAGATTGATCTCTTCGAGAAACATTACGATTGCAACTCCGTGAGAGAGAGAGTTAACTAATTCAGAAGATTTAGTGCTTTAATTCAATTTTGAACTATATTTGAGGTTAGCTAAGCTAAACTTCATACCTTTCTTGCTCAATACTGAAGACACTTCCTGAATTTCCTTCCATCAGGAGATACTCTATAGCTGCATTTTCACCAAAATCTTTGTCCGTGGCCTATAATGGATGGATGTTTTGAAAAACGAAACTCTATCACAGAAATCGTTTAACTATTACCTTTTTTTCTTTATTTCGAAAAGGGCATGTATCCTACAATCGGTACCGAAAAACAAATCTCGATCATTGTGGTAACGAATCGCTATAGTTTCTTATCTCAATCTGGATTTTCCTTCCTTTTCCTACAGTCACGGTAACACCTTTGCAAGGTTTTGATTTTTCTCTTTCAGTTTCTGTTTCTATGTTAATTTTTTGTTGTTTTAACGCAAGAAAATTACCGGCGCAGGTTGGTGCGTTTAGTAAAAAACTGTGACTTTTATATGCACACTATCTGGGTCAAATGTAGTTTTGCATTAAACGGACCTCCTACCCGGCCAGTAACATGCACAGTGCAGTGTATGTATCTCTGACCTCTTTGTTTCCAGTGATTTGTCAAAATAGCGTTATTTATAAAGAAGGTAAGTTTCTAAAGGAATCGTGGCATGGTACTGCCACATGGTGCTGCGTCGGTGGGGCAGTATAACAAGATAATTTGGTTTCATCATCTGACTTGATAAAGTACATTGGCCACCGTAAAGAGCTTGTAATGCTCGAAATGTCAGATTTAGAATCTCTTCATGGTGGCTAATTTACCTTATGAACTCAGTTGATAAAACTAAATAATCTAGTGTTTATTAGCTTTTTCTTCCTATTTCGGTGCTTTTTTATCTTTATAGGTCTCAAATTGATATTTTGTAGTTTTCCATCACGTTTCAAGTCCAATAACGTCGGGTAGTTTGAATAGATAGTCGGAAAATGTTCCTGCTTGATAAACAACAAATTATCTTCTGACCTGAACTTTCAGGAGGGTTGTGTTCACTACAGAAGCCTCTGTGATAGTGACGGTGTAGAAGGGCTGGCCAAATAATGGAAAGTTATCATTGATGTCTCCAACAATGATTTTTACTGATACCGTGCTCGACCTGTAATCGTAATGTAAAAGGAGGCACCTCCCTTAGTAAGGAAATCAAAGTTAAAACGCTAAACGAATGTATTGCGGAAATCTCTTGCTAACAAACAATAACATTATTATTCATCATTAATGTTGGATTGCGTCGCTAAGTTTATTGTAGCCCAACCAAGATTAGTGTCGGTGCCGAAGCTAAGAATTAACGCTATTCATCCTCAAATTCTCAAGGGTAATATAATAGAATTACAATCCTTTCTCCATCACTTATCAAAGTTGAAAAGATTAAAAGTTCTGTACGTTGTCGTGGTTCCCTTTTAAACCATAGCTAATTTAAGACCATACCAATCATAACGGTCCAAATGTACACCCGTATTTAGTTAAAAACGGCTCAAAGACCATATCCTTCAGTGCATTCAATATCAATAGAGTTTTTGTGGAGTTGACCCTAACCCTAATCCCTGGGTCTTCACATATCTCACAAACCTTGTCTGTGTGTTCAGGGCGCTGTTTTCCGCCTTCACTGTCAGGTAGTAAATACTGATGTTCTCCCGATCAAGTGTCTTTGCGGTTCGTATTGATCCATTGATAGGATCAATGAAAAAATCTAGAAAATGATCTCTGGGGTCTTGAACGAGACTGTAGATGATAATAGCATTGAGCGACACGTCGGTGTCATTAGCCTGAACCTGGAGGATGAAACGTGAAAATAGAAATATGCATGTCGTCGTCATAATTACTTATCAATAACAATAATACAACAATCTGGGAAAAAACTTTCCACGTTACTCGAGATTGGCTAGATGTAAATCCAAATACAACCCGTTTAAATTTATTTCGCAGTACCCATTCATAAATATTTTTGCTGTTTCTTTGTTACTTGAAATTTCAACTTTAGTTAAAAGAATAAGAGTTGAAAAATTTATAGATGAAACTTTTCAAGTTCTTTATTTATGATCCGCTCTAATTTTGAATTTTACATCCTTTGCCATTCTCCTTTGTGGTTCTTTCTTAGTGTTTTTCTATGTTGGCCGAATCAATAATTTTCGTCATTTATACACAAAGCAAAAATTTTTTCGAAATGTTGCAACGCGGCTTGCTCCTCTAAAGGTAAAATTTTGTCATGAATATTAATTAAATCTAGCAGTGACCAGTTGTGCGCCCTGATAAGGTCTCCTTTTCTGCCAGATTTACTAAATGAACTAATTTGTTAATACCTGTAGGACATTTGTTCCACTAGGGAGCTCCTCTTGGACTGTAATTTCGTAAAACGGTCTCACGAAGCGGGGACTGTTGTCATTTCTATCTTCCACTGTAACAATCACCGTGGCGTTGTTGGTATATTTTTCCACAGTTTGAAATTCTTTGACGAATACCTGGTGGCAAAAATGACAGAGAGTGAGCTCAAACGTAGGAAAATGGAGAGTAATTGTGTTGCACTCTGCATGATTTAGATCTATGATCTATGAAAAGATAAATGGCTTTGTGTTAACAATTACAATTAGCACCCAAAGAGAGGCCAAAACTCTGAGATGCTTTCGCCATCAGAAAATTGCAGTTAGATCTCAGTATAATATCAAACATAGTCATAAACAAGTAATGTAGGATATCATTATGTTACTACATTTTTCCGCCATTACTCTTTGCTTGTATTTAAAACCTTTTAGAAATGATTTGACAGTGTTCTCTTTTTTCTTTAATTAATCTCCACACTCAGCCTAGGCTGGTACACCTGTGCATCACATCTCAATTTTGACACACAAAAACCAAAATTGCAACTAAGAACTTCGCTGATTTTTCTTGGTTACTCTCACGTCGACTGCACACAACTGATGAAAATCGTTTAAACGCTTTCGATCTAACAAGAGCTATCAGCTAAAACAGTGTGAAATCTTGGCAAATGCCTCTTTTTTTACCAAGAAGCTGTAGCGGTCTTGCTTTTCACGGTTTAACGACCCATTCACAACAAGGACACCAGTATTTTCAAAGAAGGCAAAAGGTTCTCCACCATCCGGTAAAACGTAGTTAAACACGTTGTTGATTCCCTACCAAAAAAAAGGAGACAAGTCATGGGAATACTCGATATTATCAATATTCGAAGAGGGCTGTTAATTTTTCATCCATAGCATCTACCTCCGACAATCCTCCGCATCATCTGACTTACTTACCAAGCTTCTGTTGCAGCAATCCTATTTTTTTTGCTTTTTCCCCACATAAGTCTCTTTTATCCGTTTATTTTCGTGAATATAGAAGGAAACACTACGGGAGTAAGGGTGTGCCAAAGCTTGCACCACATAAAATACCTCATCTTCTGCTTTTGTTCTTACAGTTATGATAAGGTAAATGTGCTCCCCTTTTTCAAAGGAAGAATGATATCAATCCAAAAAAAATATATGGTGAGGGCTGAGATTAATTTTTTTTGCCTGTGATACAGAAATTTTAGTTAATGACTTATTGAGACTGCATGAGAACATTTATAAAACGGTTTGGTAAATAGAAGGTGGGCAAGTTTGACTTTTTTTCGTGAAATTTATGGCAACAGTTCTTTTACAAAGATGTTTTTCTCCGAAACACAGAACATAACAAAACTACTACTACTAACTTGGTCTACATCACTCGCTTTCACTTCACCAACAATGGCACCAATTCCTGCATTCTCTTTAATTGAAAATGAGTAATACTTGGCCGAAAAGGTCGGTGGGTTGTCATTTGCGTCACTAATCTGGATATTAATTGTGGCATGATCGGGGAGATGATGTGTAGAATAAGCCTGGAAATTGCAAAAGAAAATTCAAAGTTTCAATCGATCGTTTCAAATACCAAATCAATAGGTAACTTATGCTCAGTTTAGGTCTTTAAAAATCGGAGAGACGTTTTCATAATTTTGCAAAGGATTGCTTGTAAACATTGAATGGATGAAGTAAAAGTAGAAGGCAGTGACATGAAAAACACCAACAACATTGTTGAAACTTTTTTTCTTTTCTATGTAATGTCAATTGTCTCTAAGAGTGACTGCTTCACGTGCATTGATATACTTTCCAACACAAGTCACTGTTCGTCCTTTTTGGACAAAAATATCTTTATTTACGACAGAAAATATTCACCGGTAGTCTTTACGTAATATCTGGGTCGTAACGAGTGCATGAATCGAAATGTTGCTTATTGTAACCAGACCACAATGAATATCGATAACTAAACAGAGAATTTGAAAAAGGAAAGATGAATGTAAGAAAGGCAAATGTGCAACTTTGAGGCGTATGCAAGATTAATTCTAGGCGGGTTTCTATTTCGCCGGTTAATTTGAATAATTAGTGATAGGCAACCAACGTTTGGTTGCAACGACCAACTGTATTTGCCTTACCAACACTCTCAGCTTGTATTCAGAAACATCTTCCCTGTCCAGTGTTCCATTCAAGGCGATAACACCAGTGGAGACATTGATGTCAAATAGACTGTCATTATTGGTAGCTGAAAAAACGATTGAGGTAAAAAAGCAAATGAAAATAAATGTTTATGGTCACCATTACTAATATCTAATACACAGGAAGGATGCCGTGATCTCCGGTCACTAAAGACGTTGTGAAACGAAGTCATCTTTTATCCGTATCATAGAATTTACGTCTTACATCTTGCATAAAGAACATTTGAATGCGGCTAAGTTACCTTGAGAGTTATTGCCTTCAACTTATGCTTTAGGCTGTGGACTGAGGAGAGGCTCCATGCAGGAATCGTCACAACATAGGATCATCTGCCTTTTTATCGACTAACTCGTATCTTACAATCTTTCAGTTAAAATCTTTAAATGACCCAATATATATATTCTCGCCCTTAATGCGTCTAAAAGTTAAAAGTTCCGCACCATTTGAACTATTCAATACACATCGTTGTTGTTTTACAAGGGCTTTCCCCAAGAAAACCGTTTGTAGTTATTTCGTTATGTTTTTTCTTTCCTCTTCTTGTTTTCCCAGTGTGGTACTTACACTCAACTATCTTATATGTCACTGGATCATTTAGTTTGTCCTGATCAGCTGCAGTAACTTGAATGATGGACGTTCCCTAGTGAAAAAAAACCTATCTGTAAACGAACAACATCCACAATTGGACTCAAGTTGCACAAACGAATAAACATATGATCTGGTATGAATAATTTATCAACCCTCTGATTTGACAGTAGTTTTATCACGGCCAATATCTGCAAGTATCTCGAAACATAGTCATTACAGTTTAATGGAAATGACCACAGTATCGCACAGGCAGCTTTGTCCACAATTCAATTCGTGATTTCTTTGACCTACCCTGCGGCTAATATAAGTGAAGACTCAGGAAACCAAGATTAAAGTTCCAAGATTTTGATGACCTCGTTTCGACCGCATACTGCGAATCTCCTTGAGGCGGTAAATCTTAATGCTTCAGCTACTTGGATTGGCGCGTTTCAAATATACTGATCCCAAAGACATGGACGCCCGCGATTTAAAAACATTAAAAAATAGAGCTACACGGCAGCAAAGCACTAGTACTAAGGGAACACAACATCGAGTAGTGATAATCACAGCTATACAGAAGCATGAGAATACCGGTGGAACAAAATGCTTCTTAAGTTTAGGCTTTAAAAGATAAACCTCATCGCCAGGAGATTGGTGAAGAGTCGCAGCATGCAGTCGAAGTCATGTGATCCATATCGGAAATGACTTCATCACGAGGCAATTCATAGCACTTCATAACCCATTTTGTTTCACCAAAATGGGCAACCATAACCTCTTCTTATCTTTCCTCCTTACCAAACTAGCGTCCTCTCTTACGAAAGCGCTGTATTCAAAGGAGGAGAATTTAGCAGGCAGATCGTCCTCATCTCCTACTGTTATTGACAGAATTGTCCAATTTGAGAAGCTCTGATACTGTAATTTAAAAAGACGTAAGAACGTGAAAGATTAACAAATCGTCTCATCATGATTATTGCAAATACATTTCAAAGTTCTGACTCCATTGCTTATTAGCTACATACAAAATGTAAAAAGTTTTGGTTCTAAGCACGACATTCTGTAGAGTTTTCACAGGACTTACAGTGAAACTGTAAATAAGTGATACCAGTACTATTTTTTAGGGAGGAAGATCTTTTTATAGTGGAGGAATGAGACTTAAACATATTCATAGACACGAATAGACAGACAGAAAGATAGACAGGTAGGTAGACAGACAGATCAGTAGACAGACAGATCAGTAGACAGACAGACAGACAGACAGATAAAATGAAATAAAGACAGGGAGATCCACCAAGGCTTAGAATGTTGAGTACCTAAGATTATTAACAAGGTGAACTAACATTTGAGGCTGTGATATTGAGCTCGTATGAGGATCTCAACTCAAAGTCCAGAGCTTTTACCAACATTACATTGCAGTGATAAGCATCCTTTAGCTTAAATATTCCATCCTGTTGAAAAACATCAAATGAAAGAAAATCGTAATTGGTACTTTCTTCTTAAGCATATCTAGTTGAATACAGCTCCTAAACTCATTAATGACTTGATTGACGAATAAAGGGGGAAAGTTTCTAAAGAAACTGTGGTGCTGCGTCGGTGGGAGAGTACAGCAGCAAATTTAGTGTTAACAACTGAGTTGAAAATGTAAATTGGCCACCGTAAAGGATAAAAAGCTGACGTTTCGAGCGTTGGCCCTTAGTCAGAGCGATTGGAGGAGTTGTGGGTTGTGTGGGTTTATATGCAGAAAGTGGAGCTACGCTATTGGTGGGAATATGGTGACGAGAAAACAGGTATAAATTAGTTGAATGAAAAGCGCTCGTTGATTCCGTGAGGATTAAAGGTGCCGATTTGAAAGATAAATTTTTGTTCTAGTGTTTTGCGGCTTTCCGACCTGCCTAGATGTAAGGAAAGGCCGCAAACTACCATATGATTCCCTAATCATTCTAAACAGCATATGGCAGTTTGCGGCCTTTCCTTAAGCGTAGCTCCACTTTCTGCACATAAACCCATACACAACCCACAATTCCTCCAATTGCTCTGACGAAGGGCTAACGCTCGAAACGTCAGCTTTTTTACCTTTCACGGTGGCCAATTTACGTTTTCAACACAGTTGTTAACACTAAATTACCTGCAATAACTTAATTGAATGAGTTGAGTGACCGAAATGTTAGGTAACAGTTACAACCTCATTTCCATCTACTATTTCGTAGAAAATTTCTGCATTCTGTTCAAAATCCTCATCCAAAGCTGTTGTAGAGAATATCTGTCGATCAACGTCACATGTCTAAGAAAAAAATTTACAGAAATTATAAGTTCAAATTAATGGCCATATCTAGTGAAACTAGGATGCTAGAGACGATGTCACGTCGGTATGCAAAGAAAACCTCAAAATGTTAACGGCCTGTTCCGGATTGTTTGTTTGAATTGAGCTGTGGAGGTTTTGAGAGCACAGAACGAATCCACAGTCCAATCTGATAGAGTTTGAAAAGATTGAAACCGCAATCGTAACAAATTGAACAGTCACGCCGGGGAAGGGCCTCAAAGCAATGAATTGACATCACATTCAATGTGATTAGAAGTCGACTAATGCTAGAAACATCGAGATTGACTTTAACAGCTACACAGTCAAGTAAAAGAGTTCTGTGTAGTACGATCTCGTGTTTCGTTAATTTTTTTTCCGCAAGATGGTAAGGCAACGAACCTTGCAAACTGATTAGGTCTTAATGCGGTCTTATCTCTGCTTATTACAGTAATGGTTTAGTGAATGGCCTAAATCAATGTTTTTTTAATTTGTTTACAAAAACTGAAAAAGACTATTTTGCTCAAATTTATACAATACGCTACTTAACGCTATTTCGTGAGGTCATTCAGCCTTCGAGGGCAGTTTTAAGACATTTGGTTTGTCACAGTTTACTGTATTACCTACACGCGATAGGTGCGTATGAGTTTGGGTGCGTTGTGGAAAGGGTGAATAATTGTTCAGGTGATTAGCGAGGGAGTGGAAAAATAATGAATAGGTTTATTATCGACTTAGGATCGGTGGAGATGGTGTAAAACCTTTTCTTTTGACTTGGTAATGCTGCCTCAGCCTGCAGCATTTTCGAGACCTTATTCATAATTAATCACCTTGCGACCCTCCAATCTGACAGATAACATATTTCATAACAAAGTGACGGTACTGTTGTGAAGAACTTAGTACTTTTACCTCTTTAACAGTAACATTGTAGTGTTGGCTTAGAAAGCGTGGCGAATTATCATTGATATCTTGAATCCAAAAGTAAACTGTGGTTGAGGCCTGTTTGGGGTAAAAAAGATAAACAAAGAAATACAAACGTTTAAACTGATGCCTCTTACTAATCGAGTTCGAGGCCCGTACTATAAGTTACGGATCGAAGTTTTTCTACTCGGATTTCTGGCCAAAGAGCAAAGCACGCGGGCCATTCATCGTATGGAGAAAAAAAACAAGATTTCATAACGGAGCGAGAGATGACGAGATGAGTAGCTATAGATATTTAGTATAACTCTAGACTCAAATTAAAAGGAAGTCACTAAGAAACCTGATGTTCACCTAGAATCTATAGTTTCTCGAAAGTGAAGCAGACAACATTGAACATGAAAAAAATTTACTTCAATGTTTCCTCTTAACCGGAAGGCCATATATCAAACTAAGTTTCCTTCCAGTTAAAATAATGATAAGAGTTTTTATACTTACCTTATTGCCAGCAGCATCAAAGGCGTACACCATGAATGACCCGTCTGTGTAACTTTCAGCCTAAAAATTAAATACAAAAATGCTCTGTTAACTATACAAATTAGTTACTCCCTTTTTTCTCTGCGTACTACCGCCGTCCCAAAAAGGGCATGTTAGTATCAGTTCGTCTTTAATATCATCAAATTCTTCCAAGCAAACGTTGTTGTCCACAAACCTCTCTATCAAAGCGTCTTTCGATTGTTATTATGCCTGTCGTGTTGTCTATAGCAAAAAGGTCCGCGGCATCTTTACTGAGCTCATATCTTACTGGATCTGGAGTAGCACTTGCACGAGCCACAAATGAGCCTTAAAGAACAAAAAGGTACCTTATTGACATACGGCACTGAGTGCTGATGAGCAAGAGGGGGAGGGAGGGAATTTGGTAAGATCAACTGTTTGGATTTAAATGTACGTGCGCTTCTACCATAAGGCTTCACACGATTTCCATGCCGGTGATGGTCATTTTCATCTGATACATCAGTTCGCAAGAGCTGTTTCCTCTCAGAACAACGTCCAGCACTTTTTAAGTGTCTGAATTTGTATTTTTCTCCACTTCAGGAACTTTCCTTGTTTTAACTTGTTTATTGAAATTATTTATTGTTGGAATGGTTCTACTAAACCTTACTAAGATTCGTGCTAAAACCAAAGTTGAACTACGACTTATCGATCGCATTTGAATTTGATAAAAGATGTAACAAGGCTTGCTTGGAGGCAACCATCGAAAACTTTGCCGGTCGATGCAAACATTTTATGACGAGACTTTATTCAGGGTACTTGGCCTTCGTTTATAACCAACATACAGATCACATCACTACATACCCGCATTATTCCTTTGGTCGTTGTTTTAAAAGAGCTAATTTGAAACTTAATCAAAATGACTGTAAATCATATTAAGGAGGAACTTTGGTGAGGAGGGAAAACATGGGAAATGACTGTTTGGAAACTGGAATACTAACCTGGCTGTTTCTCTTCGTAAATGGTAACGAAGATATTTGTCCGAAACCTTAGCGCTGCAAATGAAAAAGAAAATTATAATTATCCTCTCTAAAACTTCCTGGGTGTGGCTTTAGTGTTATCTGATATCTCTAAAGAAACTCAAATTATAGTAGTGGTTTATTTGACTAAGACAACAGTTTTGAAAGCAAAAATGAAGACACACAGAATGTTATTCGGAGAGGTAAAGCAAAGACGAAGATCGAAAGGTAGATCAGCCGAAAACCTCAAGGACAGCCAGTTACGATTGCCAGTCGTGGTGAGTTTTCGGAGTTAATCGTGAGCAGTACAAGAAATTGTCGCTACCAGCAACCAAGAGATATTCTCTTGCAGCAACTGAATGAAATTATCCGAACTTATAACAGATTGTTTTTTGCACCTTGGCCTTCAGCCCTGAAAGATATCTTGAGAGCCGAGGCAGTGGTGTCTTTTCGCGACAGAGCTACCTGACGACCATCGCCGTCCGTCAAAATGAGGAAAACTGATACAAGAGTCGATCCATACATTGATGAGAGGACTGTGGACTAGTCAGCTATTTCAGCATTGATCATGACCATTACAATTTCCTCAAATGTAATTGGTGCATTAGCTGCTTCATTTTTCGCTGATCATTCTGTACAGTTGTAAGCGTACAGGGAATTCTGACAGTTGGCAGAAATCGGACAGTTTAAGTAGCCAATCATAGCTAGTCCACTCTGCTTAATCCACCAATCACAGAATTGATCACAATAACCAGGGGAATTTTCAAAGTGGAGGAATTTTTTACTTTAGACATTGTCGCTACCGGAGATGTTTGTCCCTAAATGTATTTGTTTTTTGCAGAATTGTAACGGTGATGGTTAATTGGTAACAGAATTTCGTGCCATTCAATTCTGTCTGTAATCATACTCGTTATTGACAAATAGGACTTCCGCCTCGCAATCGTCCGATTGTGTTAATCACTCTAATTTTTTGAGACCAAATTGGACTTCTCTCGGTCCTATTACCCTTATTTCTACTTCACCACTTTTTTGTATTACAGCTTCCTTGACGCATTAAGCCTTCCACTGGTGATGAACACGTGACTACTCTCTATAATATCCATACGTTATTCAGTAAACAGGTAATGAGAATACCCGGACTTATCGCGTAAAAGTCATTGCCTTGATCTAACATCTAATTCTCGTAACTAATTTACAAGGAAATATATAGTAACTAGATGGGAGAATTAAAAATCAGATCTTGGGGATAAAAGGATTGATGTACCACAATGGAGTATCAGTTTTATCTCCTTCGTACTCTCGTCATTATGTGAGCGGTTAAAACTCGTCAGTCTGTCACGCTCAAACCATTTCTTATCACGATAGCGTACTTCTTCTAAAAATTGGTGAAATGTTATTTTTCAATAAATTCGCAAAATTTTCTTAGTTGACTTTATTGAATATAAAATCGCTCAATCGCTCTGACGAAGGGCTAACGTTCGAAACGTCAGCTATTTTACCCTTTACGGTGGCCAATTTACGTTTTCAACTCATTACTCAGTTGTATACTCTCCCATCGACGCAGCATTACAGTTTCTTTAGAAAATTACCCCCTTTATTGAATATAAAAACAATTAAACTATACGAAGTGCTTTTCTCAAGTTCTTTCATATAGGAGAAGAAGAGCGGATTTATACATTGGATTGATTCATCGGTTGGATTCGAGTGAAGGCCGATTTGACGCAAAATTTGCATTTGCGAACTTGCAAGGTATCCCAAAACATTTTAACGACGCCGTTCAGCCTTTGCAGCAGTATCGTAACATCTCGGCTATTTGAATTTCAAGAAGAGAAGTGATTCGTCAAGCAGAACTGTAAACTTTTTATAGGCGATATTCGTGAGGAAATTTAACTTTTCAAAAGAAAAAACCCATAAATGAAACTTCGTTACTCGACTGGAAGTACCACAAACAAAAATAAAAACTTATTTTGGCGTCTGATAATCAGAAAAAATAGAACAATTTTCAGCAAGGTTTGATTTGCTAAAATTTTAATTTTTTCTCAAACATGGGCGTGATAAATATTTGATGATTTCATCGACATAACACAACAAAGAATATAATGAAAATTGGGGTGAAGAAGAACGTCAGTATCTTCCCTTTTGTGATCTCAGCGCGAGAAATAATATCTGTATCTTTCTTTAATTAAAGAACGTTGTCCATCCCAGTACTCGAAAGATTATCGAGGTTTTTAGACAACCCTTTTTTACCCGAACAATAGTGATCTTTGACACTAAATTTTGTGTAGGAAAGACGTCAACGGTATAAGACATTTAACTGTAAATGACTAGCATAAGTTCAAAATTTCTTCAAGAAATGAATTGAACGCGTTTCCGAAGAAAGTTCTTTTTTATAGTGATTCTGTCAAAAAAATCTCAAAAATAACTTTTAGGGAATTTTCGGAGATGTTTTCATTGAATGAATTCTAATCTATGCTGAGAAAAAAAAAAACAAGAAAAACACAACACGCACTTATGCAAAATTTTGGTTTTTATACATTCTCACCCTAAAAGTTATCTGAGAAAGGTCGCTACCCATGATGAAACGAAATCTGATCGAACTTGGCAATTTTCCTCATAATAGTTTCACTCTAAATGCTTGTTAACCTGAATACCACTGAAAACCGAAGACAACAAGTTTGTTTAAAAAAAGAAAAATTTCAAACTATTCGAAAGCTGAATATACTTACCTTGGCAATAGTGGAAAGGCAAAAAAATCAGTGAAATCAGCAGAAATGTCAGAAATGTTTCCATTCGTGTGAATCCTTCCCTCCCCGTTATAAGATCCTCCTTTCGGTAAACATTCTTTGTTTTTCGTTTTCTTTTTTTGTTCAGAAACACCGTACCTTGATCCCCAGTCTAGAACTTATTCACAAGGTTTCCTTTTTTTCTAATCTCAAGAACACAACAGAAAAAGCTCTGAAGTTTGATTTACATCGAAACAGGATATATTTACTCAAATAGAACTCTATGCCATTTATGCATATGTGTTAGATTAATTATTAAAAGAGAAATTATGTCCCGTTCAAAAGCTCAGAGTCAGTCTTTTTAAATTCAGCGAAAAACAAAGGACTGCAGGGGTCTATCATACATCAAAAGTTTACATTCGACCGCGATTAGCCTAAAAGCAGTTCTAGAGTCAAATAACACAGCTAAATTTGAGGAACATCCGGTGAGAACCATATGTGATATTCCCTAATTTTCAAGACTCTTGTTCAAAATGATGGAACTTTTTTAAAAATTGTTTGTTTTCTATTCAAAATAAGAGATAAACTTTTTTGTTTATAAAGGTTCGCGAAGAGCATTGAAAAGTCAACATTCCTCTCAGTAAATTTGTTTTAATGGTATCCGTAAGCGTTTTTCCCGCACTCTTCAAAATTATCTTGAAGAGTAACTCAACATAACAATACACAACAATTCTGCTGATGGTTAGGGACATAAATAATTTATCAAACCGAATGTAAGTATTTCAAGTTGCTCTGACATAAGATTATGAGATGAATACACAATAGAGAATGGCACCGACCTTTCATTGCTCAATCTCACGTAGGGCAACTTGAAATGCTTTCATAACATAACAACATAATCTGTTCTTCGAAGCACAAAAATCCTCTAGAACTTCAATATTGGCACAGGTAATGTGCGATGACAATTATCAGGGAATATCTTGGGTCCAAATAGAGATTTTTTTTCTCTCTTTCTTTTCCATTAAACGGTATTTTCAGCGGTTACGGAAACTTTTGGAGAACAATTTCATCTAAAAACGAAAAAATGATCTCGTATGCCCTATGGCAAGATTCTCGTCGGCATGCTAGTCTTTGAAGCAGCGTAAAGTGCTACAAACCTTACATGTAATTGTCAAATTTCATTTCATGGTGACTCATAATCGACTGTAATTATTACGCATGCATTGCGGGCCTCCTACTTGTACCCAGTTCCCGAAACTTCAAACGCCGAAGAAAAAATTCAAAATGTCGGCCGAAGGAAGCTAAATACTTATCGATGTCCGATTTTCTCGAAGAAAAGTCTGCAATGCCCCTGCATATTTCTCCTGTGGATGCTCCTCGAGAAGGAGAGAATTCAGATTCAGAAGAGGACGAGTCAGTGGTACCAGCAATCATGGAAACCTCCAGTAGTGACGACGAAGACAACTTAGACGGTGAGGATGATCTTAATCAAGGCTATATTCAACTGGCTCAGGATGAAAACGACGGGCTACAACCTGCAGAGCAATGGCTAGCTAACGTATGTACACATTGAATTTGCTAATGAAACTTTCCTTGTCTTGATTTTTCCTGGAGCAAACAGCTTGCAATTCGGAAAAGCTTAATAGGCAGACTCTTGTATGTCACGTCACTTGGAAATTTCTAGGAGATTTTGCAGATTGACTCTTAATTTCATTTACGAAGTTTCCTAATTTTCCTTTGCCTTTTGACCCAAGTTACCAACAACCAGGTTAACTGAAACAAAGGAAACTGAGAATCAACCAAGGAAAGGGAATTCAAGATACTGCAATTTAGTTTTAACATGTTTTGATCATTAAAGCTTTTATTTTTGTTCATAAATGCTGCATGTCGAGTCTCCAGTACAGTAAACTTTAGGTACACATTATTGCTTTTTGTGTATGCTTTCAAGGGCCTATACCAGGCATTTTGATTTTAGCTAGAGTAGCCTAATGTTCCAGCAACTCTATTGTAAAACACAATTGAGAGACTAGTTGGTGAAAGGGATTGTGTAAAAATTTGCTTATGTGTCTTTCCTTTAGTTGTCCACTGGGAAGCTATTTTGTTAGCCTAATGTAGTAGCCAATGTTTGTTATTTTGTTAGCCTAATGTAGTAGCCTAATGTTCCAGCAACTCTGTTGTAAGACACAAATAAGAGACTAGTTGGTGAAAGGGAAGTTATTTTGTTACAGCTCAATAACCTACTTCAAACAAACAGAAAACAAATAAAAATATTAACTTTCAACCTCAGACAGGGGAGGAGGAGGCTATAGATGTAAACAATGCAGTAATTATTAATTCAAGTGAAAGCAGTACCTCATCATCATCATCATCATCATCATCATCATCATCATCATCATCATCATCATCTGCTGACAGAAGTGCTGAGCCAGAAATGAAACAAGGCAAGCAGAAAGACCAATTGTAATTGTAGATTAGGGATTATGATGAATTTGATGGGTGAGGAATGTGAGGAGCTAGTGTCAATGTGAACAACTAGTGTCAAGTCTTTCCAGCAGCATACAAGCATTATATCTTTAAATGTGGGGTTTTTATGGTAAATAGCTTACTTTTGCAAGGGAGTAGAAAGTAGAGAGTCACGGCTGCTGATTTTGCCTTTTATTAAAAAATTGGTTGGGGCATGTGAACACAATTTTTGACCTGAAGGGCAGGAATCAGAACAAACCACTCTTCAAAAGTTCAAATTCAAGAGGGAGTCAGATGTTGAATATTTGTATTGATTAACACTTTAAGGCCAAGGTGTTCATTATTTTTAAAAATCAATTTTTTGCAGCATATAGGGCAAAAAAATTTTTGAAAGAAACCTCATGTCCTTAATAATGTGTAACTCAGAGAATTTTAACTTTTTTTGGCTCTATGATAAAGCTTAATTGATAAACAAGTTCATTTCTTCTTCAGTTGCAAGAGAAAAACTCTCACATCTTGAATCACCTTTTATAAAAATATTTTTTGCACGCACTGTTTGAAAATGTTTTAGAATATTGCTTGATATTCCCAATTTTCAGGTAGGGTATTTAAAGTCATATGACATTTTTGGACCAATCATATGAAAGCAAAAATGTTTTGATGTATTATGATCTTTGATGTTTCAGAACAAGTAGATCTCATCAGACAGGTGATGTCAGGAATTAGTCTTCCCTCATCAGCTGTACCGGAGTGGGCCAAGGTTGTACCAGAAGAAAAATGGAAAGCATCTTTAGTTTCAAGTATAAAAAATAGAACTTTTTCAGAGCCAGACAGTGGAAAAAGCAATTAGATTATAATTTAACTGGTATTTTACTTAATTATTAGACTTCTCCATAAGTTTTACCCTGTGGTCCCTAAAAGTGACTAGCATGTAATTCGTGTGACACAATATTACCCTGGAACAAATAGTAAGATCACAAGAGTAAAGGATATGAACATCAACCAGAGAAGCTGTTGATTACTAAACAAATTCTCTCTGTCAGCATCTTAGGAAATAACTAGAGAACAGTATAGAGAATACGATTACTGATGTTAGGGTTAAAGAGTTAATACATTTTGAATGATGAGTATTTTGGAAAAAGGGTTTTGTTGTTTAAGTAATAATTTAATTGGGCACCCAAGATCAGTTACAGTACAGACTAATTGATGAGGAATTGGAGTTTATCTCAGCTTGCTACACAACAATTCACCATTTCAGTCAATGAAAAATGTCATAACCATAAATGTGCTCTTCAGGATAGGCTGTATTGTGATTGTTCAGAAATAGTGGGTGGTTGAAGTTGAAGTAGCTGTGCATTGCAAATCATTGTTGTAAAATAATTGTTTTATATTTCAATATTATGAGACAAGGAGACCTCTTTTCTGGAAAAAAAAACAATTTGAGGCCTGGGTGGTCCTGTCCAGAAAAAAAAGTTTGACCATATGATTCAGACTTTGGTGCCGTCTGCAACTGAACCTAGTCAACATTGTTTATAGAGTCATTTACTGTGTAAGACTACCACACATGTTTCAATGAGATTAAGAAAAACTTTAACCTTTATTTGAAAAAGATTGTTGTTAAGTCATTCATGGGGCAGGTAGAGTGGCATGATAATGTGGTGAATTTTTAAATCTGATTTATTGAAATCCCTGATTGACGTCCTCTAAGAAAGTTTCTTGACTGTGCCACAGCAGTGAATTCTGGATTAGTGCCAATGGTGCTTTCAACAATTCAGCTCCTTATTTTGAGGCAACTACAGGGTCTTCTTGGTTTTAATTAGAGGGAGTTTTTTGAAAAGTAGACATGACTTTCTATGAGAGAAGCTGGTGAAACCTTGCTAAGCAGCCAGGGAACGTACCCAGCTTCCAGCCCTTTTATACAACCCTGAACTATATGGAGTTATTAATGTGCACCTGCAAGTCACATTATTTTCTCTCAACAAGACTAAGAGGAAAATGTAAAATTTGCTGATGAGAAAATCTCATTGCTACAAATGAATGAGTCTTCAGGATGCACCATTTTATATCCTAGGGGTAGAGTCCTTCAGTACAAGTCACAGTTATCTTAATGTTTTTTATTTCTCTGATACAGAAATGTATCTGCAAGATGTCTTCTTAAAATTACCCTAACCCACCCCCACCCCAAATACCTTTTCAAATTATTTTTCATGTTGGATACATGTAAGAAAGAGAAAGATGTTTTTCATTTATCACAAGTGTGGGACAAAGAAACATCAGAGTTCCTATGAAGAATCAAACCTTGCACCTTGGGATTCCTCACCCAGATGCCTTACCACTGAGTCACAGAGACTCTATGGTGAGCGAGGCGCATTACAAACTTCATGTATGACATGCATCTTCCATACTGCTAGGATCAGTGATGTCGATTGTGCCATGTTTGTTAACAATAGGAATGTTGGTAAGCTTTGAGCTTGGTAAAGAAGTAGAGGAAAACGTGTTTGGTCTTGTCACAAGTGTTTGGGACAAAGGGAAAAGAAATATTCTATTTCCCCATGAGGATTTGAACTTCAGACCTTTGAGCTCTGCAGTTTGGATGCTCTATCACTGAGCCATAGAGACTCTGGTGAGCAAGGCCCCTAATGAAGTCCATCTATGTAATCAGAATTTTTCTTTGTCCCATGCTTGTGACAAGACAAAAAAAAAGCATCTTTCTCCATGTCGTCACCAAGCTCAAACTTACCATTTTTCTTACTCTATCTCAAAACATGCAAGAAAAATTCTCAACTTTGTTCTGGGTGAACTTTAGAACCCACAGCTTAAGTATTATGCAATTTGAGATAGAGTAGTAACAGTAAATTGTAAATTTAAGCAAAAAGGTATTCTACTCACCCTTACTTTGATAGGGTTTTAAAAAGCAAATTCTACCAACCTGAATATAGTGATATTCACCAAAAATTAAACAACTCAGTTCACTGATACTCACAATCAATATCTTCTCAAATTATTGTCTAGGTTAACTAAGATAGATAATGTTACTTTATATTTTGAATTTTCCATTCTTTGGACAAAAATAGTTTTAAAAAACTCAGAATAGAAATTTGAGTGATGATGAAACAAGTCAAATATGGGGAAGAAAATTATCCTCCCACATGTTTCATGTAAATTGGGTATGCTTCCCACATGTTTCATGTAAATTGGATTGAAAATTATGCTTCCTACATGTTTCATGTAGCTTATTCAAGCTTTGGACAGCAGCACTGCTATTGGTTGTTGTATTTCTTGTGGTTACACCAAAATGCTGATAAGAAATAACCAGGTGGAAACAGCTGTCCAGCTGCCAGGCTGTGGCACACTGGCAATCAATCAACTTGGACTCTAAAGAATATTATTTGTTGCTCCATTAAGTTTTCTACCTAAAATGGAGAGACCCTGCTGAAGGGCAGTTGGATAGGAGTACTGTGGGCCTCAAGCTCACCACAATTTTTTAAAAACTAATTCTGTTCATTTTGCTACCCAGTTAAAGTGGGCCAAGTTGTTCAAAGGTGGGTTAAGTTAACCCACTGTTGGTGGAAAAATTTTATTTTAGATCTGAAAGCTTTAAAAGAAAATTCAGCATGGATGCTCTTAAAAGAAGGGAGGTAAAATAACGGACAAAGGCTTTGAACAAAAAAATAAAGAAATCTGAATTCAAATTTAACTGTGTTGGCACTACAGGTGTAATTGGCCTTCGAACAACTGGGCCTCAGAGAGTAATATAATAAGAGTTGACATAAGTAGACTGATAGTGTTGCTCATAACTAGACTAAACCAAAGTTGTCTTTTATTTTCCTGAAATTTGATTAGTTACTTTAATCAAATTAATAGGGCTTGCAATCTGATAGGTTGTTAAGTCTCAGTAAATCTTTCAGGTTGGCTGGGAGAAGAGAGCATTAAATGGTGCGATTCATGATTAAATTGCACAGATGAGAGACAATCAGTTTGCAAGGATGCAATCACCAGTGATTTCAAAATGGATAAAACAAATTTTTACTTTTGACCGGCCATATCTTCAACAGATAATTCATAAAAATGAGACACCTATAATGTACTATGCCCCAACCTCCCTGTCTAAGAGTGCCCTCGCTTCACATCGATTTTAATGTACAGCGGAATTACCCTTGAAAACTGTCATGTTTACGATGGAAGCGATCGGCTGTTTTTGTTGACAGCACTAACTTCTTCCCAGTTGTACAGCAGCTGTTGCCACAACCTGATTCGCCAAACTTCGCCTACGGAAGTTTTAGTTTCTTTGCCTTCTCAAAGTAAGGAAGACACTGCTACGCACTCTGAAAATAAGAGGTTTTCGTTCAAGTTTCCTGGCTGATACCAAAATGGGTAACAAGCTGACGAAGTCACGAAAGAAGATCGATAAACCGACACCTGCCGTATATCCTAATCAACCGGTGCGGCCGTTGAGGAGATCAGTCGAGGGAAATACAAGCGTTGTATACTCTAATTTTCCCCGAATCGTTGCTGAGTTGCATCATTATCGGGGTTCTGTAAGAAACCTAGAAGACGAAGATGAAGAAGATGAACAACCCAGAAGGTTTCACGAAGAGGTTCACTGTTGTGTTTTTTCGCCAGACGACGAAGCTCTGCTTTTGACGTCAACTACACCGATTCCTTGTGGACCGTTTACCCCTGATATCGGATGTGGCCATTTAAGAGAATTTGACATCAACTCAGGGTCCTGCAAAAGGGAACTCCTCACTTACCACTCGCAAGAGTGTGACATCTCATCCGACGGCAATCTTGTATCTTTCATTACTAATTCTGGACAAGGAGAAGTCGCGCTTGTCAAACGAAACCGAAGTTCTTATGCTGAAATCGCAGAGCGAGTGGATAAATTTCAACCTTGTTGCAATGGAATGACTGGTCAAACACTTTGCTGTAAGTTTTCACCAGATGCTCGTCACATTGTTAGCGCTGCTTCTCTTGATTTTCACAGTATGAGGGAGACCAACGAGTTGCGATTGTGGAACGTGAAGTCCATGCAGATCGAGGCGAGAGTTGTTTTACGCGATATAACAGACTTCTGTGGCTTCGTTACCCGTTGTGAATTTTCTCCGGATGGTCAGTACCTCGCTGTCTCGACTTCCAAAGAACAACTGTGTATCTTACGCAGCAAAAATCTGGATGTCGTGACCGTTTTAAGGAGAAGATGCCGAGGAAATGTGTGCTGGAGTATTTTTAATCCTGCGTGGAGATTCGAGGTGCTTGCGTGTTGTATGCAGGACGGTCGCGTGGAAATCTGGAACAAGGTTGAAGTTCATTCAAGTGCCCATGCTGGAGAACTGCGCTATGCGCGGGAGAAAGAACGTAAAGTATCATTTTCCCGACTGTTGCACTGCTGTCAGTATTCTCCTGACGGGAAGATGATTGCTGTTGGAACGTCAGATGCCAATATTATTATGCTTGGGGCTGAAACTCTGGATTCACTGTTTTTGTTAGAATGCATAAAAGAACCTAGCCCTTTTGGTCTCAGGATTCAAAATACCATTGTTTACTCCATTGCTTTTTCTAAATCCCAACAGTATGTAGCAGCTGGTTACAGTGATAGTATGGTTCGAGTTTGGGCCATGCCCATGAGATTTGACTTGCAACATTTGTGCAGAGTGGTGATCTTGCACAGTGTGCCAGGAAATAAAATCAATTCACTTCCAGTACCCAATGGTATCAAAAATTACCTCTTAAACAACTACAAATGAATGATAGTCAACTAAACAGGTTAAGGACTGAAATTACTCTATAATTAGTGCTACAACTAGAGAATTCAGGCTACAATGTGATATTCAAATAGAATCATTTTAGTTGATTTGAAGAAAGACGAACAGTCACCTTAGATGCAATCTACAGAAAACTCCATGTGCATGGATTTAACAGGTAACTTGCTTATTATGTGTCAACCAATTTGAAGCTTCAACCTCCCTCCCTCCCCCCATCAGGCAACCCTTTGGGCATTTGAACTTTTGAGGATATGGATTGTGTAAAAATTATATTCTGTAACACATTGACTGAGCTTTAAAACCAAGATCTTTTTTTCTAAGCCATTTCAATGTGAAAGTGAACTATCACCTACCAGTTACCTTTAAACACCTCAGACTCCATTCCACTCCATTTCCATTCCACTGAAAACACTTGACCCTTCTGGTTCAAATTCCCCATCCAGGTATGGACAATGGTCAAATGGTCATTGGTTGTTTGGGGTATGCTGAAGCTTTGAATTGATTGGCACAACACATGCACTGACATGTAACTGTATTGTTGGCAAAAACCTAATGAATTAAATCATTCCAGGTAGCTAAAGTTATTTGGAGCAATATTAAAATATTTTTAAGTTATCACACAGTGTTGCATTTTGTCAATCATTATTTTTGAAATCATTTCTCATCTGGTGATTTAACATGGTATATTTCAAGATAATGCCTCTGGCTAGGAAGAAATTAGGGACACAGTCTGTGAAAAAAAACATTATATGATTACTGATATTTTTCATTCTCCATAGCAATTATTAGATGAGGTTGGGCATGACATCATGAATTATCAATGTCAAGGTCTCAGTTATCTGCCAAAGCCAAAGGCAGATAACACAGACATGAGGTTTGATAGTTCATGATATTACGTACATACCAAATTCATTAATTATTATTGTGTGATATTTTTTAAACAATCTGCTAAAAAAGATAATTCCCTCTGAGTTTGCAGAAGTTTGAAGTATGGTTCTGAGGGAAACAGTTAGTTTTGTTTTCCCAAGAGTCCTGACATTTCCAGAGACAAACTTAAGGGAAATATCAGGACTTGAGGGAAAACAAAACTAACAAGTTTCCCAAGGGACCATACAGTTAGTGCTTTGTTGTATATTTAGACTTTCCCTTAAACAATCATATGGTAAAAACATGCTGTTGTATTCAGCTCACATGCAACCACTGTGCAATTGTATCACTGTTGGGATACATTTGAATTTGATCAAGGGGCACATGATCAAGAATTAACCAATCACAGTGCTTGTTTTGTTGAGTGAAAGTTTACTGAGTTGGTATATAACAACATGAATTATCAATGCCAAGGTACGAGTTATCAGTTAAAGTGGAATGCTGAGATAGAAAACACAGACATGAGGATCAAGCTAAAGTGAACTCTACACGGATAACTTTCCATTGGTTTAGATGTTGTGGGGTATACCTAGCTCATCTGTATAAATATTTTTGACAAAAAGTAATCAAACATAAATACATACAGTCTGATTATTTAGTACACCTTGTGCATCAACAAACTGACCAGAAAAA